>NW_027468689.1:18642848-18772848 GCF_046254945.1 Alosa pseudoharengus | reverse complement strand
GCAGCCCATAGCCTCACACATGCATTTCTACTGACCTCCCAACCCCACACACTTGAGAGGCCAGGAAGGGTGCATCTGCACTTGTGAGATTACACACCTCTTTTAGTGTAGCCTTTAGTGTAGCCTTCTAAGAGAGCAATAATTCATTCATTCATTCATTCATTCAACCTTTACTTATTCTCTGAGGTTCATTGAGGGCATTACGCTCATTATGCTACACGTCTGGTTCATTTTCATTTCAAAGTTCTGCGTTGGTTTTCAACCAGAAACCCTCTCGGGACATATTGAAGTAGTATTTAGTAGTATTAATGTCGTTTTTTTATTTAGGCTAAATAAAAAACGTTGTTAATAGTGATCAGTGTGCGGTAATTTAGATTTTTCACTTTTGGATTATATTTACCTGCCTCACCTGCACCTGTATCACTACAGGCTTGTGCACAGGGACACCTATGGACTAGTATTTAGTAGTATTTACTGTAGTATAGTATTTCCAGCATACAGCATGCTGAAGAGAGGCGAACATCAGATAGTGATTAGACTCCGCGTATGTGTTCCAGGCTGAGTATTCTCTTCGCCGTGCCCCTAACAGCAGAACAGGTGTATGTTTTTGCATAGTCTACAAATGTCAGCTGAATCGGGCAGAATCAGCGTGTTTTTGACCTAAAATGGCCCAGGTGAGTTGCCATGACTACAGGTGGATGTGAGTTTCCTCTGAAAATGGCCATCAAAGGCAGAACTGAGAGCAGAAGCTGAGAAGAACCTCCCCTGGCTGCTTATATAACCCAGAGACGACGCTGGCCCCGCTCATTTTTCTTTACGCATTTTTCATGTAGTTTTTTTCTCTCTCGCTCTCCCTATGTGAGGGATATAAAGGAGGCCCCTGGGGCAGCGCTTGACCGACCGACTGGTCGACCGGCCCAACCGACCTGCTCTGCTTTCTGGTAGAGGGCAACCCATCCTAATTAGAAGTCCAACACTCTACACTGGAGGTATGATCACACAGACACACACAAGCACATTAACACACATACTGTACATACATGTGCACACACACACACACACACACACACACACACACACACACACACACACACACACACACACACACACTCACCTTCACACTCACACACTCACATTCACACACCAAACCCATGCACACACACACACACACACACACACACACACACACACACACACACACAGACAGACAGACACACACAAATACACACACACACTTAATGAGAGAAACCGACCTGCTCTGCTTTCTGGTGGAACACAGAGGACATGGTGAGTATGGCACTGCGCTCCTCGAGTGCGGCAGCGAAGCTCTTCCAGTCCAAGTCCAGCTGCGCCGACACCTGCTGGATCTGCGGCGCCGCGTAGTGGCCTGCCTCACACAGCCGCGTCGCCACGGAGACGATCCGTGTGATGTTCACATACGCATTCTAAAGTAGCAGGGGAGGGGGGGGGGGGGGTCAGATCAATGAGTTAAAAGGACACGTGACATCACCAAGACATGTGATGGGCCCAAATACTGAATACTGAAACACTGACAAACATACTGTTCAAAAATAAAGCATTTATTGTATTACCTCATGTTTTGCACTCACATTGTTATAGACAGAAAGGGTATAAGACTTTTTCATTTGCGTGCAAAAAAAAATCAAGCTAATGTAGACATCATCTTTTTGTCTTTGTCTCTGCCAAGTCTGTGAAGATGAACACTTCAGAGACGGCGACTAGCAGACGATGAATATGTATTGATAAACAGATCTTAGGGAAGGAGTACATCAGCAGTTCAAATGAATGGTAATTCAAAACTCCTGAGAACAAAAATAACTCTGCGAAAGAGTTAGCACAGAGACCCAATCCTGAGAGTGGTTACTATTTAAAGCTCTTTAGCTGACTAATACCCTTGCATCTTGCTCATTTTGTGTGCCGGCCCGTCAGGCTGAAACAACATTCGCGAAAAAATAAAGAAAATGACAATCTGCTGTTTCTTGGGTATTGTTCTTCAAGCCGTCCACTTATGCATAATTGAGAAGCAGCTGTTCTAGAGGCATAATGCAGCGATCCAGAGACAGCAGGAGAATAGCAAGCAGGTGTAATAGAACATCAGAAACGCTCACTCTGTCTCACATCAAAAAGAGGTAACTCACACAATATTACACACCTCACATATAATGAAGAACACACACACACACACACACACACACACACACACACACACAAATTAACACACATATAGAATACACATACACACACACTTTAACAGACACCTATATACACTCATGTATACACACACGTACAGCAGCAATAGAACACTCACAAACACACAGACACACTCTCACACACACAGAGCACACATGCACAAAAGATTCAGGCAGGCTATGACCGTAGGAGGGTGTGTACCATAGAGTTCATTGCGAAATGGTCATGCTGAGCCTGCAGGTCTGAGGCATGTTGGTGGCTCTTCCCAATCTCCGTGTGGCCCTGCAGAAACAGCTCCCTGTTGTGACTGATCCATTCAAACATCTGTAGAGGGTGGAGAGAAAGAGAGAGAGAATCTCTAAGAGAATCAAAAAGGGCATCAAAAACATTTTAAACACATCTTCAAAAACATATCCTTATCAATTTGTAAGCCATAACCCAAGCAAAACAAAAACGATAAAACCCCATCCACACCAATTTTGAATCACAGTTCAGTGAGAGAGAGAGAGAAAGAGAGAGAGAGACAGTTATTTTACTTTATTTAATTGGAAATCTATTGATATGTATGTGTGTATGTACAGATTAATTGTATAATACCTGCTTTGGCAATATGAGTGACCTTGTCATGCCAATAAAGCTTATTGGATTGAACTGAATTGAATTGAGACAGTGAGAAAGAGAGAGACTTTGAAGCCTCTTTCTGCTTGAGGTGTCCATTAACCAGCAGTAGCCTGATGAGAGCAGCAGCACGTCTCTCACAACTTTTAATATCTCCTCCCAGCCACCCACACCCCAAATCCCTATACAGTCTTCACAGTCAAAAACGATCATCTAAAATACTCACACCGATAACAGTAAAAATGCTAAATATCCCTGTTGATAATCGATCAGGCCGATAGTCAGTCAACCCTAATCAGGTTGTCCAGTCAGCCACCCACACCCGCAATCCAAACAGTCTTCTCAGTGAAAAAAAACCCAGAAATCATCTAAAATACAGAAAACCAATAACCGTAAAATGATAAATATCTGCGCTGATAATTGTTCGATCCCAAGGCAAGAAATCCACACAACCACCCACTTCCCAGTCCCTGCAGGCTTCAGTCAAAACCCACTCAATTCAATTAAAGATCAATTAAAAATGCACCTTTAATAGACTTCAACTGCCTCACATATTTACAGTTCCCTGTTCCTGTGTTGGGGGTCATGTGCAGTTAAAGACCCTCTCGTAAAAACAGGACCAACCCGAAACCTGTGGAAACCCTGAGAGGGTCGGTCAGCCCGCACAGTGAGACTCTCCGCCGTACACTGTTGACTTTTACTGCCTGAACAGATCGATTCCGCAGACCGAGCAGTAAAAAAAACCTCTGCCCAGTCTCTCTGTCTCACGCCCAGACCATCACACACAGATGGCCTTCATCAGCAGACACAAACACACACACACACAGACACACACACACACACACACACACACACACACACACACACACACACACACACACACCAATACCTCAGCACAGCTGGGATTAAATGGACAACAGCTCTACTGGTGAACATGATTCCATTAGCAGGGTAAGGACTACCAGAGGGGTCACGCTGCTGTTATACACCTCTAACACTCTAAGGAGTCCGGGTATGGATTTAATGCATGGAGGATTTAAGGGAGGCTGCCTTCACATTGCGCTCAACAGCCAATACCGATCACCCCACATCACCCAACAATAAGCCTAAATCCACTGAAATACCTTGCCAAGATGGTCTCATTGCATTATGTGTAATCAACTCGATACAACTTAATACACAACTCAGTCCCAGTCAAAGCAGCAAGATGACCTGAGTGGGTTATGTATGTTGAATACTTTTTTTACAGTGTTGTCAGGATGGAGGACTCCAGATTGGCTCTCTTCCCACTGGCCTAAATGTCCATTACCTCACCTACATCAACCAGAAATAACCTTTTCCAGTCGACATCCACTGAAATGCCATGCCACCATCACTACCTGAACAAGTGTCTGTGTCTGAAACCCTTTTTTCCAGAGCGGCACTTCTTTTCCTTTCACACATACCACTATGCTCCTCTCTGCTCCACCACTGATTGAGTTTTCCAAATGGTGTGGGACGGGCGCCAAATCACCGAAAGCCCACTGAGGAAACAGCTGATGCTGGACTGGGTCCGGCCTCGACGGGAACCCTATCAGGCCCAGTCTGTTCAGCAGCTAACTCGTATCTGGGAGACCCATCTGGCATCTTTCTACGGTCTCCGTGACAAAAAGGCCAGCCTAAGCAATCAGATACTATAAACAGAATTTCTACTCATACAAACAACAGTGTTTTATAATCCATGAGTCCAGGCTGAAATGTGACCCGTCAGACTGTTCTGTTGCCAAATACAACTGAGGTGAAAATGACTGACCACCCAAAACACACGGAATACAGTATATACAACACATATGCAGCCACTAATAATATTTACAACAAAACATTATGTATTTATGTAATACACATGGCCACAATGTCCATTAACAGAGACACAACATAAATGTCTATAATATATATGCACATGACACGTGCAGTCAAATGTACTCAAAATCAAATAAAACCTTACTTATAGCTCCTTATGCCCAGCATTGAAATACAAGGTGCTAAACAGTAAAGTACTGAGAAATCATATCATATAAATAAGAAATAGAAATAGTAATCAAATAAAAAAATAGAAATAAATAAACAAATGTGAGTCCTAGCAGAATGCGTAAATAAATCAGAGTTATGGTCACTCTCTCACCTTCTCTGCGTCCTGCTCGTAGAGGCGGAGCTGGAAACACTGGTCCAGCTGCTGCTTGCGGGTGTGCCAGGCCTGGAGCAGATGCTGGCGCGTGGCCTGCAGTTTGTCCAGCAGGGCGGCCACCTTGGGCACCAGGCTCTGAAAGTCGGGCCCCCCCGAGAGCCGCCCGTCGCCGCCGTCGCGGATCCTCTGCAGCAGCCGCTGGCCCTCCTGGTCCAGGCCGTCCACGGGCGCCTTGGCGACGGTCTTGCGCAGCCGAGCGTGGTCCTCGAGTAGCCGCCGAGACTCCTCGGCGTCGGCGGGGAGGTCCTGCCGCGTGAGCGCCTCCTGCAGCTCCTCCAGGCGCGAGAGGAGATGCAGGGCGCCGCCCGTGAACTCCTCCAGGGATACTCGGAGCTCGGTCCACTCCACGTGGTCGTACTCCAGCGTGCCCTCCAGGTCGGCCGTCAACTGGGAGGGGTCCACCAGCTTGGTCAGGCCCTCCACGGACACCATACTGGTCTGTGTGAGAGATCAGAGTCAAACTCTTCAGGCCCAGGTACATAGTACATTATTTAAAACTCAGACACATCACACAAGAACACTTACATAGTGCATTGTTGTTATCAATAATGAATACTTCACTGAATCAGATTATGAAACTCAGACACATATAACATTTAGATGTGTCACTATTTAACAATTTTGATGAAAAACTGCTGATATTTGAGCTAAACAGTTGATGAAATTACACCCCTCCCTTTCTGGCGCCCAAGCAGCGAGTTGAATGGCTGGAATTGTTCATAGTTCAGACCAAGCCACAATGTTTATTTCCCATTTACAGAGCTGGGATTGGGTACAAACAGCAGAGCTGCTTTGAGCACACACACTGAATGGGGAGAAACTGGACCACAAGGAACAATTCACTGAAATTGACAAAAAGTGTATTAGGCTACAACAGCGGTTCCCAAACTTTTTTTTCCCGCGTACCACCACCTACATCCTGACTGGGCTTGCGTACCCCCACTATCTGACACATAAAAACGTAACACATTCTATTGACGCATTCCAGGCATCATGTTTAATTAGCCGCCTTACATAATAACAAATAACAAAATCAAAATGTGCAACTGATCTATGAGCTCTCACACTAAAATACCACTGAATTGTATCCGATTCAATTCCACACCAATGACAAAGCCACTATGGAGGAACTTAAGTAAGACATTGAAAGGCACAACCTTAGTTTAACCCCGAGAGCTCACCTCGAATGTAAATTTGGCACTTCCAAAGTTGGTCTTCTGCTTCTGCCAGAAGTTGTCAGGCTTGATGATGAGGGCGACGCAGATCTCGGCGGGGAAGGCCTCCTGCAGCGTCTTCAGCAGGGGCTTGATCAGGTCCCACTTTGAGCCGCGCATGTCGATGATCACAGTGAAGCCGCGCTTGCTGACGTCCTCACTATGAAGAGAGCGCAGCGGGGGGTGGGAGTGTGTGTGTGTGTGTGGGGGGGGGGGGTTACAGGTTAGACAGCCCTGACATACAGATGAGAGATGATTCATGCACTATGGAGCTTACTGCTTGGCCCTTCATGAAAATACCATCTCTCAAGTTACCCATATATCTTGCCGTTCCTTATGTTATTATAAAATAAGGACCATGGGTGAACAAGCATGACGTTTATATGCTGGCTCTTTAGGAAGGCACCAACAGCCAAGCTAAACACACTGTACTTTCATATGCAATTCTCTTTATAAGCCTTTATACAGTATACTGTTTATATTAATGCTTATAGCTTATATACTGGCTCTTTATAAAGGAACTAACATGAGACTTCAGGTATATTTGCCTTCATATGTCACCTAAGCATTTAATAAGCATTTGCATATGCAGTCCTGGAAGGCAGATGACTGTCGCAGGTGAACAGAGACTACAGGGCACTACCAGTCATATGCCTTCATGGACCAGCAAGCCTGTCTTGCTTAAGCATTTAAACATTCACCCTTGGAATGCAGCCATTTGCATAAGCATCTATACACACACATACACACTCACACACACACACAAACAAACACACACACACACACACACACACACACACACACACACACACACACAGGGACAGTCCACAGGTGCAAGTGCAACACAATGGATCTTATAGCCCTGACCTATAGATGAGTTTGATGGGTGAGATAGCATAGTGTTTTACTAGGCATGAACATACTGTACATACCCATACTGTACGCGTCATATACTGCAACAACCACTTCAGAGGCGTAAATATGCTATAGGATTTCTGTAAGATTTATGTCTGATTTTGCAGAGTTTTAAGAACATCCAGGGGGAATGTATGCATGTTTTAATCTGCAAAAGCCTGTGTGAATATATCTTAGAATATGAGTACGAACCCATCAGCAGTTTTTCCTGCCAGTTGCCTGTGAAATCTAGACTTATGTCTGATAAATATTTACTTACATACAATCATATATTTCAAATGGTTTAAAACCCTCATATATTTCAAATGGTCTAAAACCCTCTTATACATTTCTATGACAGAGGCCCCAGCGAGGGACTTTGTACAAACATCTGAAGCAATGGAAAATTTTTCATCGGTGACATTTTGTCTCACAGGACCCAGTGCACCTACTACTGTAGGCTACCTCATGCAATGAATGAATCACAGCCATTTTGTTACCTGGGCACAGTAGAGAGATAGGTCACCAGTTTGCGCAGGTCCTCCTGTTTTATTCGGTCGTGGTTGCTCCGGGCAGGGAAGGTCAGGATGGGCCCCCCTCGCTTGTCCCTGCCCCCTGTGACACACACGCAGCTCATAGTCACATCACGACATTAAGAAACCAAAGATGCAAAAAGACATCCTCCACCCCATTTGTACAAGTCAACAGAGCATTGGTGTATTATGTATGCTGTGTATAGTTAAACCAATTGTTCATACTTATGCCAAATTTAAATCTAATACAATTTCTGATTTGACCAAGAAAACACAGATATAGTTTTTACTTTTTATTCATATCTCTACCACACAATTTTACATTTTGTGTCATGCTTTGATTTGTCAGAAGAAACTTTTAGATCAAATAAAAATCCACTATTCCATTCTATGACCTAAATTTTTATATTAGTTTAGTAAAACAATTCTCAAAAAACACCTGAAAGATCTGAAAAGCAAATTGGGTAGAAAAATAAATAAACAACTCTTTCAACTTGCAGCAAAGATACAGATTTCCACACATTACACTCATAGCTTTTTGAGCGGAGCTGGTGTGTGTTGCCTGCTGTCTGTGCTGTTTAGCAGGGCGGTTAAAGGAGAGGCTATGCGCTCGCTGCAGACTCACCAGAGACAAACGCTACTTTCTCCCTCAGCACCGTCAGAACATCACACGCTTTTATCCCGTCGTTCCGCAGAGAGCTGGATGACAGGGATGGCACTGAGAGGAAAGAGAGAGTGAGAGAGTGAGGGAAAGAGAGAGAGAGAAAGAGAAATAGAGAGACAGAGAGAGAGAGAGAAAGAGAGAGTAATAGATGAACAGAGAAAGAGAGAGAAAAAGTGAGACAGAGCGATAGAGAGAGAGAGAGAAAGAGATGGGAGAGGAAATGGAGACAAGGTATATTTTTGTCAGTGTGAAAACATGAGAGTACAACTATATTGATAGTTATGTTCACCAAGACCCGAGGAGAGAGTGGAACAACAAGGTCATAACGTAGGAAAGAAAGGACCAACGAATGAGAGAAAGACATAGAAGAGGAAAAAAAGACATTTTCTACGGATCATGTTGGGTTAGAATTAGCTGTAAATGACATGGTGACGAGCTTAAGTTGAACCGAATGTCTGTGGACTAGCTGAAGCGGGCATGCCAGCGCCACTGGCGGGCTTCTCCTGTTTAAATTCATTAGTGGTGTAATCTGCAGTCTCTGTAATCCCCCTGGCCGACAGCTGGCCGTGGGGGCAAACAGCGGGGGAGAGTTCAATTACCCCCCCCCCCCAAACCAACCCCACACACACACACAAACACACACATATACTATACTGTCACCCAAAACCACATCAGACTACACTGTCTGCCATTTATGTGCGTGTGTGTGTGTGTGTGTGTGTGTGTGTGTGTGTGTGTGTGTGCGTGTGTGTGCGTGCATGTCTGCATGTGTGTGTGTGTGTAAGTATTTAGTATTTGTTTGTACGTATGATATGTCTGTGTGTGTGTGTGTGTGTGTGTGTGTGTGTGTCTGTGTGTGTGTGTGTGTGTGTGTGTGTGTGTGTGTGTGTGCGTGTGTGTGTGTGCGTGTGTGTGTGTGTGTGTGTGTGTGTGTGTGTGTGTGTGTGTGTGTGTGTGTGCGTGTGTGTGTGTGCGTGTCTGCATGTGTGTGTGTGTGTAAGTATTTAGTATTTGTTTGTACGTATGATATGTCTGTCTGTGTGTGTGTGTGTGTGTGTGTGTGTGTGTGTGTGTGTGTGTATGTGTGTGTGTGCAGACATGCACGCACACACACGCACACACACACACACACACACCCACACACACACACAAACACACACATATACTATACTGTCACCCAAAACCACATCAGACTACACTGTCTGCCATTTATGTGCGTGTGTGTGTGTGTGTGTGTGTGTGTGTGTGTGTGTGTGTGTGTGCGTGTGTGTGCGTGCATGTCTGCATGTGTGTGTGTGTGTAAGTATTTAGTATTTGTTTGTACGTATGATATGTCTGTGTGTGTGTGTGTGTGTGTGTGTGTGTGTGTGTGTGTGTGTGTGTGTGTGTGTGTGTGTGTGTGTGTGTGTGCGTGTGTGTGTGTGCGTGTGTGTGTGTGTGTGTGTGTGTGTGTGTGTGTGTGTGTGTGTGCGTGTGTGTGTGTGCGTGTCTGCATGTGTGTGTGTGTGTAAGTATTTAGTATTTGTTTGTACGTATGATATGTCTGTCTGTGTGTGTGTGTGTGTGTGTGTGTGTGTGTGTGTGTGTGTGTGTATGTGTGTGTGTGTGTGTGTGTGTGTGTGTGTGTGTGCATTTGTGCATGTATGTCCTGCCTGAAAACAACAACTAAAACCCCATCTCTAAAAAAACAATTATGCATAGTGTATATGCAGAATTGGACTGGCAAACATCAATTCAGATGACGCTGAAAAGCAGTAATGTCTTTGCCTAATGAGTAATGACCAAACTGTTCAGAAGCACGACATATTCTTGTGAAAAGGTTTGATTCTAGAGCAGTGTTTCTCAAAGTGTGGTCTGGGACCACTGGTGGTTCGCAAGCTATCCCAAGTGGTCCGTGAGCAAACGTGGTAAAATATAATATAGATGAGTTGTTTGCAATATTGAACCAACTTGAATGTAAATCCAAACAGTTATGTAAACTATGCCAGTTTAAATCATATGAATCCTCTGACACAATAAGCAAGGTGCAAAGAAAATAAGCAAGGTGGTTCAGTGAGTACAGTAGGTCTACTTTTTTTTAGCTAAGTGGTCCGTGAGTTTTTTATTGGTTAAGTGATCCTTGATCTGAAACAGTCTGAGGAACACTGTTGTAGAGGTCTGACTTTTAAGGTGACATGTTTCTTATTTCAACATATTTGAATAATAATAATAATAATAATTAATTATTAATTTAATACTAACAAAAATACTGAAAGCATGATAAGAAAACAACAGTGTATCTTCAAAACCAGAGTGCACAAGACTGCCCAATCAGATTCAGGATGTTAGTTGGATACCATGATGTCAACAGAATATGGTTATTATGGTAATGTGGTGTCAATCTTGAAAATAATGTGATATTTTATACTGAGAGATTCATGTGTGTTATTTATACGTGCAGCGCAAGCAATCACAAACACAACGTAATTGCACCCTTTAATTTTGCTTCATACCATAACATCATATCATCATTATAGTAAAATCCACCAAATTTCTCACACATTGCTTATTTTCTTAGCATCACGCTGCTTTAATAACAAGATTCATTACTCAAGTAGTCTGAAGGAAACAGAAAGGAATAGGCTGATATGTTACTTAAGCCCTTCATTCTAAAAATAGCATTAGGATGTAATGGCTGGTGCTATATTCTATCATTAGTTTTTTCTTTATGCTTCCATTATCAATGACTGTCATGATGGCACCCATAATGTTGCATCCCATAACATCCAATGTCACATGCCAGAGCTGACACAGATAAGATGTTATGATAATCATAAATAAGGACATTATTTGGCATAGCTGCATCCCTGAAAAATGATGCTTTCTGAAAACAAATGACAATACAGTCTATGATATCTGTCATGTTTGGAGTGTGACGACATTTGTCTTATGGCAGGTGGAGAATTACCCAATAAGGCATCTGGTACTGTAATGAAATATTCAAATTTGTTGTAAGGCAAAAGAAAACCTGCACTAAAGTTAGTACAATCATGGGAGTTTTTTTTTTTAATTGTCATACAGCACTATTCCAACGCAAGTCATCCCTTCAAAAATATGAACCAGAGGCACAGAAAAGCAAATGAGTGAATAATGGAAATAAATCATGTCACAAAAAAATAGTAGCCTACTGCCTCAACACTCGGCAGAATATGCAGAGGAGTAATCATCAAAGTTTACACACTCTGATCAAAACACTGATGCGTACCCGTACCGTAGCCTGACTGTGGCACATCTTTTTTTCCCCATCTCTCTCTCTCTCTCTCTCTCTCTCTCTCTCTCTCCCACACGCATCCCTTGCTTGCAGGCTGAGAGGCTTTTTCTGCTGATCCCAGGGGGAAGCTGAAGAAGCACGTGGTCTTGAGTCTTTGAGAGCTTCCTCTCTCTCTCTCTCTCTCTCAGCTCCTCACCGGAGCACTCCGAGAGCTCTCCTAGTTATCGCACTGAGACTTTGCAACCTCCCCCTCCGTGCCGCTAAACGCTTTTGGACCTCTCACCCCTGCGAGAAGTGAGAATGCGTCTGGCAGGTTAGCTGCTAAATGATGCTAATCATTTCTACCCATCATCACAGAGGTCCAAAAAGATGCTGTGTTTATATAATCGTTAATGAAAAGCTTTTGGGCATGAGGAATGATTTAAAGGAGAGATCTTTGATTATAATCCACAAAGCATTTAATCAAATTCAGCAAAATTATCCACTGTTCCTCTCAAGCTGCCCGTCCACACAAAATAACTTGGACGGCTTTTTTCAAGCACAGTGCTGCCTCTGAAATAAATGAAAAGCAAAATGACTTGTCAATGTAAACTAATCAACCACATTGCTTCAGGAGGATGGAAGGGGGAGGTGTATTTGGCTGTTGAGATCAAACGTCAACAAGGTTTCGACAAATACTCCCCTGCAGGCACAGAAGTACCAGAATCCAATACCAACCTGCAATGAGTTAACACAAACAGTATCTCACTAAATTACCAAGAATCAAAGCAAAGCAAAAAAATGGAGACAGAGGGAGGAAGTGACACATTCAGGACTTCCTGAGTACAGAGCCTGGACGCCGCAGATACAAAAAACGTCAACTCAACCAAGAGGAAAGTTTCAGGACGTCAGGAAATGTGCTTTATAGTCCCACACACAGTAATTATGAAATGAAAAAGAATCGCAGCTCAGGCCTCTGCCAAGCCATTCTGCGGCGCTTTGACCGTGCCAAAGACGGCAAGCGTATCACCACACACCCACCACCCCGGCATCAGCCCACACCACTGCACCACACACCCACCACCCCGGCATCAGCCCACACCACTGCACCACACACCGAGTTCACTGGGAAAGAGCTGAGAAAGCCCCAAGCATACCATAAGATAAGATCCCCAGCATGGACTACATGCAAAGCATCAAGTGTTAAAAAGTGCACATAGACTAGGCCTGCTGTTGTCTTTTCTTCCTAGGTAATGTGCTGCTGGGTGCCTCTGCTCAACAGATGCAGGTAGCATAGATATTATCAGCGATGAGAATGAACCATTAACCATGGGCATTTCAACGCATATTAATTTTCTTTGTTTGTTGAGTTAATTAATTTTGCATACACCTACAGCAGAGAGACAGTGGGTTATATTATGAATTATCCTTTGGGCAGTGGGCTATATGATAGATTACTCTATCTATAAAAGGTGAATGAACGTGGATGACATGATTTAACTATAAAATGTAATTCCGAAGAATTACTAGTGCATGCATGCAAAACATATATTAACATAAAATGCAAAAACATTTTTTTATTTTGAAACAGTTGTGGGAAGAGGAAACAGTTGGCGGGAGACATAGGTGATAATGAAAACTGACAGTTGGAATGGCTGAACAGTTAAATAGTTGGATGGTTTAAATAGTTAAATTATTTAATAGTGAATTATTGTAGTGAGGATTTTTTTATTTTGAAACAGTTGTGGTCAGAGGAAATAGTTGAACAGGATCTGTAGTCTTAAGAGAGCCAGATTGTATGCTTAAAACCTGAGACAGAGTAGATAGTTTAAAAGTTAAATGTAGATAGTGTAATGGATGTTGATAGATAGTTTAATGGGTGGATAAGTGAATGGTTTGAAGATGGATGGATAGAAAGTTGGATGGAATGTGCCTTATATCCTTGTAGAAAAATTAAAATAATCTCTACTGGGTGCTGAATCCTCTTGAGCGTCTATATAAACTTTATGAATAAAGGATAGCACTCATAGTTCTTTTGTTTAACTTTTGAATCACCCCACATCCCATCATATATGGCACAATCTGGTGGTCTCTGCTGAGTACTAGTTTGATCTAGCTCATCTTGGAAATTGTTTTTAAGTGCTAAATCATGCAAGCCAGCACATTTTGTCTGGCCATATAAATCCATGTCAAGTGTGATTTGGCGTTTTTTCTCTTGCCAAATTAATTATGTGATTGGCCGAACGCTTCTGGGCCAGGTCAGTCACAGGCTGAAAGTAGACGGAATGGCAGCAGCAAATTCAAGTCTCCCATCACAGAAGCTTGGCAACTGTTGCCACAGCAACCCTCCTTGGTCTGTGCCAGGTCTTCACTCTGCAAAGTTTTGTGTGAAAATTCTTCATCTTCACAGAGAGTTGCATCTATCCGAGGGACTCTAAATGGATTTCCACCCGAGTTGAGCTTCAAGTCTACCGTCGACTATATCTCTAATACATCTGGTCTCCTGTTTCCCTCACCACTCATTTCAGCTGTAGATTGGGTGTGAGAGATATGGCAAGACTACAGCACCGTCCATTACACACAGTGCTAAGTAATCAGTGCAAGCTCAGCAGGCTTTACAAAGGCAAACAAAATGGAACACTGTGTTCAGACCATCCTCTCATTTACTACCTAGTGCACTACCATATTCACTATACTCTAAAGTGTACTGTGTAGTGACTGAGCAGATGTTCTACATCATACTCAACAGGTACAAAGGAGGAGACACGGCAGTGTGGCTTTGTCTGAATCTCTGCCTCACAGACATCACCAGTGCAAGCACTGACCCAACATTGGCCCAGCATTGCCCCAGCAAAGCCTTGGTCAAAGGTGGGCTCTCTTCGTTCTTTGTATCGATGAATAAAATCTGCAAAGGGGCGGGCTTGTGGTCCATCTTTGTCCCAGGGCCCAGTGTGCACCTTGTTCTGCTCCTGGACATCAGCAAGCTGCTTCCAAATCACAACAGACACAACACCTAATGATAAGAGGCTACATAGTGTCCCACTGTATGCGTCCACCTCACGGCACCGGCACCACCACCTTCCTATCTATCGGCCATCTCCCGCGCCTCGGCCTCCGTGGCCCGGACCGACTGTGAATTTGCTGATCTGCCTCCCCCCACCTTGCTGATCTGCTGGACGGGACTAAAGGGAGGGGACAGGGAGTAAATGTGATCGTTTATCCGTTCCCGTCGAGAGACAGGAGCACGCCGTCTCCAAGGCAGCGGGCAGTCATACCCCGCCTCCATCGCCATGCCGCCACTTTCCCCCCGTGCCAGGCCCACGGGCGTCAGCCCTGGGATGTGTGTGTGTGTGTGTGTGTGTGTGAGTGTGTGAACAAGCTAATCCTCAGCGTGGTGTGAGCAAGGCTAAATCCTGCACATAAGCAGGGTGTTAAACAGCATTTGATTTTTTGGTGTGTTAATATCTTCAGTACACAGGTTTGGAGATAAGACAAGAAGGACAGCGGGGAGAGAAGGGGTAGGGGGTGGCAGAGGAGATGGAAGGAGAGTTTCCTTCTACAGCGCAGTGGGGGAAGAAGATCACAGGAGCGCCACTCTGAACCCTGCCCGTCTGTGTGTGTGTGTGTGTGTGTGTGTGTATTTGTGTTTGTATGTGTGTGTGAGTGGGAGAGAGAGCCCATCCCATTATATGCTCACACACTTACTCACACTTACTCACACACACACACACACACACACATATATATATATATATATATATATATACATACAAAAACACACAGACTCACAGAGAGAGAGAGAGAGAGAGAGGGTGGCAAACACTACACATTGGATATCCCCATTAAGTGTTTCAAAATGCATGGTGTCCATTCATCAAACCACATATGTTACATTCAGATGGGCATGAATGTTTGGTGTCAAACTTGGTTACACAGCTGCTGTTAACTGCCCACACACACTTATACACACATATTCACACAAACATGACTGCACACACACTTGCGCACAGACATACACACACTAATCTACATTATCTCAGAGTGTCCAAAACGTGCTTGCACTTTATTTCTCCCAACAGACACGCATACACCACTTCATTAATTTAGGCCTACACAATCAGCGTGCTTGCTTGCACACTACTCCCTCCCAACCATGCCTCCACATTACGCACACGCTGGAGCATGTGTTAAAGGAGCTTAAAGCCTTGCTTCATTAAGGGCCCTTGCAGTGAAGGGGACGGGGTGGGGGAGCTAGGTCCTGCGGGTGGACAGTCAATAAGTGGGTCAATGTCAAAGATCAGAATTTGTCTGGATCAGGGATCTGCAAAGTAGGATAAATACACGCCAAGGCGACTTGTGCCGGAGACACATGACGGGTCTGCCCTGGCCTTCATCTCCTGTCAACCGTCGCTATCCGCCTATACAGCACGCCTCTCCTCCTGGCAAGGGCTGGTGCTCAATATAACATACAAGAAATAGGGCCTGAATCATGCCCTGATAAGCCGGTGGCACATTTGCTTTTTGAGCGCTCTCGCCGCGATTTGGGTTGGAATCAACAGGCTCCAGAGCGCGTGAAACATGAATCAATGTCACGACCGACAAAAGACAGAAGCCAGCCACTCCCGCTAAGCTCCACAAGCATATCAACGCCGCTAGAGGTGATCATTAGAGGTGGGCGAGTTGGAATGCTTCCGTTAGTGATAGTAAAAGCTGTTTGTGGCGAAGAGGTAGCCTACCATCCATCGGCTACCTAATGAGCGAAATCTGACGCTCAAGTCTGTCCTCGTGTGATGGATGTTCTCTTCTCAGGGTGATGGTTTCCAATGCAGTCTAGACATGATGACCAACTATAAGCGCCAGTGCTCAATCCTATGGTTCCGAACATCCTCCATCACCCAGGTAGAGCTTGTAGCCAGTATGCTATGGTGGGTGTGCCTGCATTGATTACGCTCATACAGAAGAACATAGTATGGGTTTACTCGGGAAAATGTGACTGGGACAATTAATCGCTCAGTGAAATAGTAGGTTACAATGCAATTTTGAGGAACGCGCATCGCGTTATTGAGGCTGCCTATGGAAGCCCATCGCAGTCTTGCGGGGGTTGTAACCATTGCCTCTCAAACAGCGGTGAGCCGATCATTCATCGATATCTATCTTGGTATTGGACAAAAGCGACTATCGACAAACAGCCTACCTGTTTTGAAAAACGGGTCCGTGTCCGGATCCGTCAATCCTTCTTCGGCAGCATCGGTAGAATTCATCTTTTGCATTAATACAGGCTTGGTCTGCTGCTGATAGCAGACGATATTCGCATCAATAAATCCACTAATCTGTGCGAGTAACCTACATCAGAGTGCAGCCATCTCCAACTATAAACCTCTGGCAGCCCTCAGTCCTGCCGTGACTTTCCCGTTATGCACTAGAGAGACCCGCGCTGCATTGGGCGCTATTGTTCAGAGTCTGGTCACCCTCTTGACAGACAGACCCGATGCCCGTGTTAGTATCCGCTCTGTTAATGCTCCCTCAAACACTGGACGTGAAAATGGCTTTTCACGGACTGCTCGATTATATCCACACGTCATGCATCCATCGGTCCGTCCGTCCATATGGTGTCTCACTCAGTGCATTCAGAGGCGGTGTTCCCCCTAAATTGGCAAATGAACACGGCTTGGGAGAGCGGCCAGCAACCTCAAATGGTGGGGTACCATAGAAGGAGGTTCCATAGTAGTGATGTAACGAAAATCAAAATAATAGCCATTACCGTGAGGCTGAGCATATCAACGAATGTGTAGCCCAGGCTAGATGGCATAGGCTATTATAGCCCACAAGCCCAGGTTATAATTTGTTTGCAAATGATGCTCGTGGATTGAATCCTGCGTTCAATTAGGTAATAACCGGTCTCTCGCACCGTTTAAACGTATGTTGTGAAATTGAGGACTCTGTCATTGAGACCGACTCCAAACACACCCTTCGCCCACTGTCTCCTCCTCGCCTTTACAATCATTCCCTGGAGAACACATTAAATCGGCATTTTAAGGGGAACATCACATTGCCATCAGCATTATACAGGCGGGCTACCTTACACAAACATTAGCTGATAACAATACCCCGAAATCCTTGAGAAATGTGTGAGTTCCAATAGCCCATTGTCGCCATTGGAACTACTTTCCATATTGCTTGGTATTTACAAGGCACATTTAATAGGGAAGAAACACGTGTGTTGAACTACAACGGTGTCCATGTGACTGTAGCCTAAAACAAAGGCAGTCGATGATGTTCACTGTCCTATGTAGTTGGAATGTTAGTTTATTGGCCCTGTGTTCCGCTCCCACGCACTTGCCCACTTCATTGCTCAGCTATCAGCTGCAGTCATATTCTGCTGTTCTACGATGGCAGAGGAAACGTATTTCCTGTAATTCACATACACAGGCTATATTCCTTATTTAAAAAACATGAAAAGCAGTTTAATATAACAGCCAACCAAAAGCTACTGGTCACTGCTTATTCAAAACATACGTAAACTCAATGAATACATAGGCCTACAATTAATTTAGTTAGAGAATAGTATGCATGTTAGCGAGTGTAGCCTTAGTCCAGTTTACTATCCCCATGCAAGGCACATTATTCCAAGCATGGCAAATTAGTATAGCCTTCAGATAACATGCGTTTTGTCGCCCTCATGCGATCATTTACCCATCATCACAGATGGAAGCCGACGTCATAAAGGGAAATGTAACGGGCACTCAAGAACGCACCCAAGTTTGCTACAGTGTGTCATTAGCTATTTGGCGTTTCCACTGGACAACCTCTCTTCTCCTTTTGGTGTAGCACTTCGCTTTAACCCGCATATACTACAATGTCCAACACGCGAAAGAAAGTAGTTATCCCACCTGAGCTCCCGGAGCTCTTAAAGCAGTTCACCAAGGATGCCATCCGCACTCAGCCAGAAGATCTCATTCAGTGGTCCACATTGTGCGTCAAATATTCTACTCAGTTAGTTATAAGCCTACGCACATAAATGACTGCTCAAATAATAATGGGATGCCATGAACTTTGAACTTTCCGAAAATCTGTCTCAATGTTTTTCCACACAGGTACTTTACTGCACTTGTCCAAGGAAAGTCATTGCCTGTGAGGGACAACCTGGAGAAGGCCACTGCCCCAAACTCCATGGACCTCACTCCACAGGCTCTTCAAGCTATGCATTCCCAGGTAAATTCACCATAACAGAGAAACTGAATGATTATTTGAAGATATAGTATACCAAAAGTCTTCAGTCATACATGATCCCGATATAATCCCTTCTTTGCCTCAGGTGGGAAGTAATAGCAAAGTAACGAAGGGGCAGATTGTAGAGGTGTGGAAGTCCTTTGGTTTATCGCAGGACCTGCTCAAGCACATCCTCGCTGTTGGCTCATTTGGTGATGAGATTGAATGGATTAAATTCTTTGCTCTTGGCTGTAGCTACCTAGGAGGGGTGAGTAGACCTACAGGCTCAATCACTGACAATAATGCAGCAATGTATACCCAAACACAATATGCCTATATCCTATTACACACTGCAAAGTGTAAAAGTTAAACATGGTCCTCTTGACCACCTTATTGTTTGGTCAGCTAATGTTGTTACTCTAGAAATGTGCAGAACCCTTTCTTTCTCTCTTGTTGCCGGCAGACCATTAAGAATGCCATGGTCCACGCCTGCTACATGCTCAACTCAGATAGCAGCTGCCTTCCTCCAGACGCGGTCATCCCCTACGACACCTTCCGCTACCTGTACACCTACCTGGCGGCGGTGGATGGAGAGGTGGCTCAGACACAGCTGGACCGAGCCCTTTCCCAGTTAGAGTCACTTTCGTGAGTGTAGCTCATAATACTCTCTGGGTTTCCAAAACAGCAGTTGATTACAGGGCAGATGGAGCACACATCAGTATCTACTTTACATTACATTACATTTAGCAGACACTTCATCATACATCATGTTATCATAGCCTTGTAGGCCTATTTGATGGCAAACCTGCTTCACACCTCTCTCATGTTGTTGTTCTGATCTCAGAGATAATCTAGTTTTATTTAAATCTATATTACATTAGCCTAAACCTATCCACTGTAATAATAACAATGAATTTAGCTATACTAATGCTTTTTTAATTCATTTATGCATTTTTCTTTTTCAGGAGGGATAACAATGGTGTGATCAAGGTGACTGACTTCATCAACAGCCGTACAATCCGTTTAGGATGAGATTACTGATGACACCAGGATAAGAAAAAATAAAATATATGAACAGAAATAACTGATTCCCAAACCATTTTGTTCCAGCAACAACTGAGAAGATGAAATGTGCAATTTAAGTTCAATTGAATTAACATAATTGAACCATGGCAGGTGCATAGCCTATTTGAAATCACATTTGA
This sequence comes from Alosa pseudoharengus, assembly GCF_046254945.1. NCBI lineage: Eukaryota > Metazoa > Chordata > Actinopteri > Clupeiformes > Clupeidae > Alosa > Alosa pseudoharengus. Next base: position 18,752,847 of record NW_027468689.1, on the reverse strand, counting down.
TAACCTCTTATCAGTGGATATAGCCTATGTTGTGCAACATAATAGGCTAAACATCATACAAGTTTAGGCCTAGCCTACTAGGCCTACATATCCTTGTGTACTCTGTAAAATAGTCTACTTGGGTCGATATTGGGGGGAAACTGCTTAGCTAAAAATATAATAATTTACTTCACCTTTGTTCTATAATTTACTGTATGCAATAAGAAACACAATAGGTTAAACTCGGGCCCGGGGTTAAACTGGCCGTTCAATCAGTTGCTCCTCCGCGGGAAAACTGATGAGAGACCGCGACACATACGTCTCCATAGTTACTTCAGCGTCCTTAGAATTTCTTTTTAATAAGCCACAACCCATTCCATACTACTGGCTAGAAAGCGCTGTGTGAATTTGATCGACATTTCAATTGAACAAATAGGGTAAGGAAGAAGGATAAACTAATCTAGGATTAGCCAATGACATTCTTTCAAAACTGATAGCAGCGCTGTTATTGGTCAACTCAGCATGCCTTCCGTTTCAAACAACAAAGCTGACATTTCAACATTCAACAAGTCCAGCGTTTCTGTGCTTACTTTTAAATGGGTCTGTGAGTGGTCTGGCTATACAATAAATCACAATTAGTTTAACATTTTTGAGACAGAGTTCTCTCAATTTGACCCTTCTGAAGGATTCAACGAATGTGTGAGCCATTCATTGTTTGGCTGAACCCTTTCTTTGCAGACTGGTTTGCTAACAATCGATAGCTTGTTAGCTCCCCAAGCCAAGCATATTGCTAAGTTTTTGGTGGTGCGTCTGTGTGCACGGGCTTTAAACGCTGATCTTTTTAAAAGTAAATGCATTTCGGAGCTTACGTTTCGTGGGATGACGACAAGACAAGGACTGTCAAAACACAAGGTAAGATACGCATCCATGAAGTTAGCTTAACGTTAATGTGTTGCAGACACAACTCTAGAGAATGACGTGCATGGTAACGTTAACATTAAAGCTGTGACCGTGTATCGATTGCCCCATGTAACATAGTTATCTAAGTACTTTGGCTCAGTTCAAACTAGCAACTACATGTCGATTAATACTAATAGATTGTGATGGCTAACATTACATGCCACGTCTGACCCTTAGCTGTCATTCGCAGGTGATCTCCTCGGGGAGACTGACCAGCACCAGTCGAGGACAGCCCATCAAGAAAAAGTGAGTGCAATGCTACTGTGGCAATGGTTGTGGTGAAAATTCCACTACTAAGTTAGAGCAAAGGGATTTTAATCTATATTTGTTTTCTTTCAGGTTACCCAGTAAACCAACACCTGCCCCTGGACCACATTACTCTCTTTACTCTACTGACTCCGAGGATCAAGTAAATGTTCAATGTCATATACAATGCTTATTTAAAGCAATGTTTATAGTAAGTGGTCAGCTGATGAGTATTCATGATTAAATAATGTGGTATGCCTCAATTGATCAGGTCACAACCATACACAGAGGGTTAGATCGCTGTGCAGCCTTGCTCCATGGCATTCTTCAAGCTGAACAAGAGGGTATAGTGTTAACTGACTTTCCATTTGATAGATTTGCCATACTCTGCCATGTATATGGTCACACTGTATGTTGAATGGTATTTTATGTCACAGAACCCAAACCACCCACTGCCAAGGGTACCAAGAGTGTTCCCTCCAAACCCAAACCAAAGCAATGTCCAGGGAGACGGGAGGCAGAACGAAAAAAGCCTGTGAGGAAAACGATCTCTGCTTCGGCCTCAGGTGAAGGACAAGGCAACTGGCACATTCCTTTGAAATTGTGCATCCAACTCGACACTTTGCTTGTACAAGTTCAGTTTAAGTTCATGTTATATAATGTTGTAATTTATTTCACCTGATGTGATGAACCAAAACTGAAGCCTTGATTTTACATCAGGTGAAATAAAACGACAGCGTTGAATTGAACATGAATTTAAATCAGAGTGAGTAGATGTCATCTAGTGTGATTTATTCTGTGTCCACAGCTCCAGAGCAGAAGGCCATCTTGACCTCCCGGTCTCAGCCTGCACTGAGAGGACAGCCCGGCTACCCTGAAGAGCCCAGACCCACAGGAGATCCAGGAGGCCCTCAGATGGCACCACCTGTGGCCACAGCAGCCCAGTGGGAGCTCATGCAGCCACAGGTTAGACCCATGGCTTACCCGCAACAGCAGGGTAGCAGCGTCAGCCAACATTCATCAGGTGAGAACTGGCTTCAGTTACACTAGTATAATGCCTTCACACATGTATGTAGAGGCATTTAGCAGCAGATACTTCTATAAAATGAATTGTTCAGTTTTCTAAACATGGATTAAGCCCAGTCCAATAAACTTTTTTTTTTTTCAGTGGACATTTTCATTGGAAGTTTTGTAGGACAAGGCTTAATCCATGTATGGGAAACTGGCCCTAAATATCATTAGCTTATGACCGCCCAGTGTATCAAACCTTGCGCTTGGTGTTGTCAGCACTTTGCTCCACCTATGAGCTACACTGCCTGTCCTCTCTTCTTTAAACTGTGACAGAGTTGTCTCATCCTGTGCTTTAAGTCCCCATTCACTTCATGTTTTAAAGGTCATCAGGGCACCACCATGTTTAACTGCCGTTTGGCCACCTCCACTCCGATTCTTGGTCCTCAGGATGCAACTAACTCCCAGCCTGTGAGTTCCTATGAATAATTTTGGGGGTTCTTCTTCAGCACCCAAGTGCAGCAGTTTTCTGAGTTGAAAATGACCATTCAAGAGATCTGAATCAGAAGACGTCAGCTGTACAGAAATCAAAATGTGTTCTGTAATCTGTACACAAAACAATTTGTAGGGAATTTAGCACATTTTAAAGTACCGGTATATTTTTTATTGTCAACTATTATTGTTGTTATTTTTAAATTAATTTATGGATTGTGGTAAGGTGAAGGGAGGTAATTCCAAAACACTAGTTGTTCCCATCAGCCACCCAGGTGTTGCACTATGCAGTTCTGTTGTCTGGGACAGAGCTGCCTGCAAAATTGCATGAAAGTCTCTCCCAGCATGATTGCCAGAAGGTAGTTAGCATGCTAGCATGTTTTAAACAATGCAAACTGTGCTGCTTTTCATGTTTGAGTTGTTTGGTTAGTGTTAGACCAAATGTCTTAACTGCAGCCATATATGTTGAAGTGTTTTGTATTATGTTTTTTGTTTTGTTTTTGAATTTGCAGTATGCCTCAAACCCTATGCAAGTCCATTCAACACCAGACGCACAGCTGCAGCAGTTCGCTCAGCACTGGGTTATGACCACCACGGCTCCGTCTGTCCCACATGGTGTCATGTCCACTACCACTACACCACAGATGACCATAGCACAGCATCCAACTTTCAGCAGTGTGCTAACTCCCTTACATCATCTTACCCCAGTGACATCTACCCCAGCAGCAGTCACAAGCATGCCTGCCCCTTTATATAATCACGCCACGGTCATAACTGCCCCACCTCAGCAGCCTCTACTGCCCCAGCATGGGGCTTTCCCCTCTGGACAGGGTGTTCCTGTTCACTCCACCCCCATTGTTAGTCCTTTCCCTGCTGCAATGCCAAATCAAGATGTTCCCCAGGTGTTACACAACGTCAACCCCGTTGCCACAGGGGCTCATAGCTCGTACCCCATCACGGCACAGATGCCCCAGCCACCTGCCCAGGTCGTGGGGCATCGAGGCCCGCCTCAGGGGTGCCCGTCTGGGGAGAGCTCGGAGTACAGCCCCACGAGCGACGAGGACGAGGCGGAGGGGGTGGACACTACACCTGTGAGAGACAGCGACTCCCAGACTGGAACCGGCACCGGTACGGGAACGCCGGCCATCCTGAAAGCTAAGCCCCTCAGCCCAGAGAAGACTGCCAAGAAGGTCATGACTGTCAAATACCTCCTTGGGGAGCTGAAAGCAATGGTCGTGAACCAGGGTAAGAAAAATGTTATTTGACAGGAGGTAAAATTTATTTATTTAGCCGCTTTCTTTTTCAGTTTTTCTCTTTCCCTCTTACACACACACACACACACACACACACACACACACACAGTCTGTCTATTTAATCTAGTATCTAGTCAATTTAAACTAGTCTTACTCATGATTGCATATTGTAGTGATTATTCACTGGAACCTCATGAGTGTAATTGTATGTCAGGCGAATCACTCTTTGGATTCTTTGGTCACAATTTGATATTCTATTCTCCAGTATCATATATGTTGTTGTTACCATAGAATGGGAGGGAGCAGACACATTCCTATTTATAATAACATGTTCCATGTTAAATCTGTAAGTGAATTAAAAGATGGATATGGCAGTTGTTCATATTGATCCTTCCATAACTGTTAAATTAAGATGGCCTCCATAGGCTTGTTAATATCCATAGTACTGTCTCCCCAAGGTCACCTATAAGGCATGATGTTCTGTACACAGCAAAATATTTCAGCCAATCTACTTCTTCCAATTGATTGCACCAGAATTTGATTGACTTGCTGTTTCAGCCAATCAATAGTTTTAATGATGAATCAAAGTAGTAATAATGGCAAAATTAAAGATTGATTGTTTGTGTTTGATGCTGTTGGATAAAGTGTCTTGCAAAATCCCATAGTTCCGAGATGGTCGGGAAAACAGAAATTAGGCTCTTAGTTTGTCTTGGAGATTGTAGGCAGGTGTTTTAAAACACAGCAAATATTTAGCAGACAGTGTTGTAGTAGGCTACATAAAGGGCACAACCATCTTTATGATGGTGTTTTTTTAAGATTACACAGTGTTCATTTCTCAGCAATGTCTTAAAAATCTAAGGGGATAAGCCAAACAAACTACAAAAGGTTCTCTGGTGCAAAAGCCCCTAATCTCTGTTTGTTTGTTTGTCTGTCTGTCTCCATCTTTGCCCTCTGTGGTGGCGTACCGTCTCAGACAGCGCAGCTGTGCAGCTCATCAATGAGGTGGAGAACAGCATCTCTCTCCTGCCAGCCATGGTGGGCTCCACCAACATCCAGGCTGAGCTCGCTCTGGCCCTGCAGCCACTCCGCAGCGAGAATGTGCAGCTACGCAGGTCAGACACATACACACACACACACACACACACACACACACATACACAGACTTGCACACAAACATGCACTCCTACTACACCCTCCTACTCACAGGTCCTTATTAATCAGGTACTTACTGGCACTGTATTAAAGTACAGCTCTGCATATCGGGCACACACGCGCACACACACACACACACACAGAGCGCACGCATCTGCAGACAAACATGCACACAGACATACCCTCCTACTCACGGGTGGGCTACCAGTACTTACAAAAATATTCCCATGCTCTCATATCCTCTGCTGTACTCGTATGGAAGTGGATACTGATGCAATGACTCAATATCTAATTTACTGTATCATAGATATGGTTTGAAACCAAAATTTAATTTTGTTTATTGGAAATTTTGAATGAATTACCTATCAATACTTATACATTTAGATTGTGTAATATCATTGCCGGGATAATTTCTAAATGACCATTGTATAAATCTGAGTTCTTGCCATAAACAGGCACGCACGCACACACACACACACACACACACACTTTATCTTACGTAGGGGTGCTGTGCAGAGTAGAGTCAGTTAAAGGACAGTGCACCCCCAAAGGCTACAAAAATGCATTTTGTGTGCTGAACGAGGAAAAACCTCATTTAGATTCAAAATGGATTTAGTGAGATTTGATGTCCTCAAGCTATGGACATGACTGCTGCAAGTGGCTTTCCTTTTTGAAACAAAGACTCCCACAAAAATCACCAGAGATAATGAATAAACACATGTTTGGAAATAGGTAGTCAGCACATCCTTACAAGCTTTGTCACCACATTTATAAAAAATTACCCTTGTAAGTATGCCTAATTATGACCGCTGCTAGCGCACACACACACACCGAAACCCAAAGAATGCAGTTTTTCCAAAATAACTACCTGAATCGTGGCACCGAGGATGACAAAATTTTTATGGTATGTTGGTCTCAAGGGCCTGCATCAACATGGGGCAGAGAGTAGACTTTTTTTTTTTTCAGTATGTATTAAAGTGTGTGTGTGTGTGGTGTGTGTGTGTTATTGATCTAGACGTCTGAGGATCCTTAACCAGCAGCTCATGGAGCGTGAGCGAGCAGAGAGAGAGGCCCGGCCTGTGGACTGTGACCTGGAGAGTAAGTGGACCCCCTCAGGCCTTGCACATGTTCAGTCCTCCAGACCTCTGAAGTCTCTTAAGGTGTCTGGGCTGGAGGGAGGTTTAGCCTCCTCGCTGTACAGCTACTGTACCTGCTGACTACCATTACTCTAGCACAGAGTTGAACAAAATGTCTCCTCTCCCACCATGTGTTTAGTGACCTCGCTGCAGTCTCTCAACCTGACCCTGCAGCTCCAGCTCCGGGAGGCCCACAACGAGATGGAGCAGATACAGCTGAAGAACAAGGAGCTACGGCAAGCTGTGGAGGACAAAGAGAACGAGCTGCAGCTGAGCAGGCAGCAAAGCGAAGCAGAGACCAGTCGCATAATGATGGGTAAAGCCTACAATCACCGTTTTTCATTCATCGTGTCTTACTCAGTTGGATGAGCAATATTAAGTGAACTCAAATTAACAGTGCAATTGATTTTCATTTACAGATGTCAGTGGTGCGTTATCTGAGATGAAAAGCTATCAGAGTAAACTGGAGAGTTCCATGATGGAGAATGCTGCACTGTCCAGCTCTCTCCAGCAGAGGGAAGCAGAGATCTATAGACTACAGGAAGTCATCAGGTAAGACATACTGAACAACTTTTTTTTTTTAAATGTCAAAAAAAAAGTAAGTCTATTACATGATATGTTTTCTTCATTGTCTGATAGCAATCTTCAGGGGCCAATCTCAGGGTCATCCATAGAGCGTCTTGAAGTGATGGACGCGGCAAAGCCAAATCCCCATCTCAGGAAGCACGTTCTGGAAATGCACCAACAAGATCAAAAAAGCTCTTGTGGGTCTGACGACATCTCCGACTCGGTCAAAAACTACCTTCAGTCCATGGAAGAGAAGAATCTGACCTCTTCACCTCCAAGGTCTCACTTGAGTCCACAGAGGACCCCAAGTCACTCCTCTTCACAGTGGAGAGGTGCTGGGCTTGGTCTTCCACAGGAACAGCTGTGCTCACCCAGACGGCAGGGTGTGGGTGTACTGGGAAAGGAGAGCTACAGCGTGGGTAGTGAGAGAGGCTTTGGTGGTGGGATTGATTTCGCCCCTCTGAAAGAGGCCGGAGCGGCACTGGCAGAGCCTCCTATGAGGATGGAGAGGTCATTAGACGGGTCTGGTGCCCTGAAGTCTTTAAGTCAAATCATGGATCGAATGGCCCTGACAGCCAAAGGCCTGCAATGTGAGGACAGTAACAAACCATCTAGCACTAATGGGACAACCTCTCACTTTAAGGTCAATCCTGGTGTCCTGCCTGTCCCACCACTGAAGTCTAAACAGCACTTGGACCTGGGCGAGACTCCAGCAGCATACACAGGGAGGCCCTCGGAGATGGACAGCTCCCTCTCCTCCACCTCCACCTCCTGTGAGTCCCAAGCCACGGACTGGAGCATGAACTCCTGGTCCACCTTCAACACGCGTGATGAGGAGGTGTTCCGCACTGGCATGGCAGCATTGGATGCAAGCATAGCCAGGCTACAGAGAACCCTGCAGGTCGATATCAGGAGATGACGATGCTGACTCTTTTACTTGACACTATTTACATAAGTGTACAGAAGTCAAAAATCTTTAGGATAAGGAGTGTAGCACATCAGGCTGTTTTTATCAGATTATCTGTGTGTGCATGTGTGCGTCTGTATGTATTGTGCGTCTTTAATCATTGGTTTAAATTATTGAATTTTAATAAAAACATTCTTGAAGATGTGTGTTTCATGGTGAATTACTCCAACATTTGGGCTCTTTCATGTAAAGAATCTTTGGTGTAACCTTTTTTTCAGGGAATTGTACATGTATTCAGAATTTAGTGCATGTAACAACATAATCTATGCTCATTAGAAGTGATTTTACAGCATGGGATGCAATATTTGCTGCAGAATCAAACCCATATATTATCATTTTTTTTATGGAAATAGCCGAATGGGTGGTAGTTAACATGGATTGATTGTAGCCAAAAGAAATGTATTTAATGTCGCACAGTAATGATGTCACCGTTGCTTTAGAAACCAGAGGAGCGTCTCGAGCACCAGCCAGGAGGATTAGCTTCTCGAGTTGTCTCGAGATCCTGTGGTCAACTCAGTTCTCGCGCTGAAAGCTACACATTTTGTTTAACGAAATGCATGTTATGTCCGGAACTAAGATGTTTGAAAGCATGTAAGTGCGATATAAGCTAGTTTAAATAGAAATACATTTTAACAACACGCACAGTTGTCGTACAATTCGCCACGTAGCTAGTTATAGTTAGCTAACGGCACAGAGGATAAAAAATGAATCTCGACATACAGGCGTTGGTTACAGCAACAAAAAGTAAACCAGAGGATGCAGTAGAGGACGTTTTGGCGAAGTTATCGGGTAAGAAGATTCACTCTACTTTCTCATGACCGTTTAGCACTGGCAACATGGGCTAATCCCACCGTCTTTTCATAACAGAATGTTTAGGAAAGCAATCATTGCAAGCTGAAGAGGAACTGGAGATTTTCAAGCAAGACCTGTTCAACCATGGCATTATGGATTACTGTTCAAGGGCTCTGACGCTCAATTTCACCAACTCATATGGAGGATACAAAACTGCTGTACAGATTGCAGATATTCTAAGGTAAGTTAGGCACTGATTCTTTATCGTTGATGAAAGAAGTGTATAAGCTTTATTTTAGTTAACTACCATAGAAACGTGTAAGTTATTTAACTCTTTTTTATTTCACAGTGCATGCTGTGTCGGTATCGGCAGAGTCAAGAAATCTAAAGCCTTCCACAAGTTTCTGCCAGTGGTGGTGAAGAACCTTTTCTCGCTCGCGGACTCCCTTATGATGAAAGCTCTGCGGGTAAGTAACATTCAAACATGCCATGACCATGCAACAGATGAGATGAGATTCTTGAAGACAACGTATAGTTTATTCGTATGAGCCATGGTTTCTCGTTTAAAGGATGTGAGTGAAATCGAATGGGCTCGTATGTTCCGGAAGGTCATGGGCTCCATAAGCTGGCTCCTGAGGGCGCACCATCATCTTCTTGCACATGGTAAGAAGTGGGTATTTCCCACTATCAAGAGCTTGGTATCATTATCCACACTGGCTTACATGTGAATCTGAAAATATGTGTGATGTTATTGTTAATATTATTATGAGTAGAAATATTGTTTGTTTTTTTACTCCAAATCTCATGCTGTGACATCAAAACACTAAATGCATCATATCACTACATCAGCAAAGCACTATAAATTGTCTTCATTTGACCTTCCCACGGACCAGGATTCTGACAGACATTTTTTTTTGCCTGTAGTTCTTAATTCCAAACACTATGAGAACATCCAGTTGTCTGAGGATGAGGATGTGGCTGTGGCCTTGCTGTCTCTATGGTTGGAACTGCTCGGTATGAAAAGGTAGGGTGCAGTGTTTTCCATAACCAACCTTTATTTTACACAGCAAGCACCCTTCACATGTACAATAAAAACTAGAATTAGGGGGGCAACATGTATATCATACTTTGCAATTTGTTTGGCAATGGTAAGTCTGGGTAACAGAAAGACTTTTTGAGAAATGTTCGAGGCAAAACCTGGGAGTGTTTCAGATTAATTTCCTTCCACAGCTCCAAAGTCTTTGAGGACATTGGGGACCAGGCTTTGCTTGCCATTATGGATGACACCGTGTACAAGATGTCCAGCTTTCAGAATCCAGTTATTGGCCGCAGTTCAGTGAAGATTCTGATGCACATCATGAATCATGATAGCAAAATGATTGAAGTTATTGTAAAACGTTACAAAGGTCAGTGCCCTTTTTTAACATCGATGGTGGTTTGTTGCTTTAATTTAAATTTTGTAATTGAAAATCTGTATTGTATGTATCTGAGATGTAATTTGTTGTGTTTTCACCTGAGGGGGCATGCTACGCCAAAGTTGTATTCAAATTCAGCAAACAGAGGCGAATGTCTTGTTGCTCAACCTTTGTTCACAGTTTTAGTGCAGAAAATTTGAAATGTGTGCATAAAAATGTTGAAATTGAAAAGTTTAGGAAAAACTCTTTCGCCATGAACGTTCACCTCTGTTTTGACAGATCATTATCATATGTATTCTGGGTTGGTTGTTTAGGCCTGGCTGCATTGGCAGTGAAAGACTGGAGAGGCAAAGGCTTCGACCCTGTGCTGGATCGATTTGTCAGCCTGCTGAAGTCATCACCCTTCCGACGCACTGCGACCAAGGTCAGGGAAGACCCCAACAACACACCAGTTTGTGGGCATTGACCTGCTATTCAAGCTTTTCTTTTTTTGTTTAGGGGGCTTTTATGCCTTTAATTTTTGACAGGGTAGTGGAGAGAGTGACAGGAAGCGAGTGGGAGAGAGAGATGTGGTGGGATCGGGAAATGACCCGGGCCGGAATCATGTGGACCCAAATACAGTACGCGTGTTGTAACCAGTTGTGCCACAGCACCCCCCATCGGGCGCTTTTCTCTCGGAAGTTTTAGTTGAGTTCAGGGTTCCCAACAGTCATGGAAATCCTGGAATGGTCGTGACATTTTTAAATCCCTTTTTCCAGGCTTGGAAAAGTCATAATGGTCAGTAAAGAGTCATGAAGGTAGGTCTAATGAAATTAATTGTTCTGGTCTTCGTGTGTGTGTGTGTGTGTGTATGTGTGTGTGTGTGTGTGTGTGTGTGTGTGTGTGTATTTTTGATTCCTCAGGGTGAGGATGTGGCAGCAGAGCAGGAGAGGGCAGCGTGTGTGATCCAGGCTGCCTGGAGGGCCCACCGGACACGAAAGAGACTGAAGAAACTCCCACGAGCCGTCAGCAGACTGCAGAGGAGCTTCAGGTGAGCTCGCTTGCCTCACCTGACACACTCATAATCATAAGCATGTGATTGGTCTTGAGCACTACAGGGTGCACTTAATTGGTTAATATCTCACGTGGTGTACAAGTGCTTATGAGCCATACATTGCGAGTAGTAATTATATACAATTAAGGAAATCAGTGAAGTAGACTGCATTACTGTTTCAGTTCCTTTTGCTGATTCAAAGAAACATTTGGTTCATTTGGTCAGGATCCCTGTTTTAATAATAAAAGTAAAAGAAAACACAGGGTGGGGAGTGTATAGACATCAGCAGTTCTGATCTAACTTGATGCAAAAAGAGTATATAACTCATCTAATCTGACTTGAAATGTTTGTTTCTGTGCCTTGTTTGTGTATTTCTAAAAAAACTAAACAATTGCAACAGGAAAGCAGTGAATGGTATAGTCTAACTTTCAGACCAACTGGGACACTTTGGTGTGTGTGTGTGTGTGTGCGTGCGTGCGTGCGTGCGTGCGTGCGTGTGCGTGCGTGCGTGTGTGTGTTTAGGGAGAGGAAACGCAGGGAGGTGGAGCAGCAGGAGAGGAAGCAGGCAGAGGAGGACCTGCGCATGCACATGCAGCTGCGCAGACAGAGAGCCAACCGCATGTTCCGCCAGAGGCAGTTGCAGCTCATGGAGATCCTCCCTGCAGGTAAGCACATCACTGTCGCTGCGTCTCGTATGGCACACTTCTGTACTTGCAATATCTAAATTGAGTGCATGAGTGCATTCATACTGAAAATTCAGACAACACAAAGTGCACTGCAAGTCCCCGTATGGGGCACTCATAAACCTCCCTGCAGGTAGCACATCACTGTCTGCTTGTGTTTTGGATGAGCCGTTTAACTGAGGTCATTACTGTATTGCAAGGAGTAGGAGGTTCCCCGTTGTCCTGGCTAAACTCTCAACCTGGCTTGTTCCATCCTTATCATGCCCCAGTCTAATTGGTTGTTTGATTCCCCTACTCCCCCCTGCAAGCTGGTGTGCGGTTGTTATATGTGCTGCAGAACAGGAACCTGCTGGAAATCATTTTTTTACTGAATCAGGCCCGTTTTAAACTGTAACTTTGTTACTTTTAATACTTTCCTGTATAATAAATATGAAATGAAATGACCATACCGGCAGAAAATGTATTTATTTGACAAAAAAAAAGCAAGATTTAAAAAAAAAAATTGGAATTCAACTTTTCAATTTCCCCATCTTTTCATTGGTTTAACCCATTCACTTCTAAAATGCCTGCTTAAAACGCCTATAGAATCCTATGGCATTCTAAACTAAATAACCTTATTTCCTGAGGGTTTTCTGAAAAAATACTAAGAATTGTCAACGTCTACCAAAACCTTAACATCTAAGCCTCTGTAGCACCTAGAAACATGAAATAAAAAGCATGCTGCGCTACGCAGCAACCAGCGGGAGATTCAATGTTGCGCTATGCAGCAACCGGCAGGAGATAGAATGTTGCGTCGTGCAGCATCCAGCACGAATGGGTTAAATAGAAAATTGAGCTGATGAACACACAGTTTACACAGACCCGTGATATACAGAAGTGGTGCCTGTGGAGCTCCGTAAGCACCTGTGTCCTGTCTCTGCCTTGTCCCAGCCCAGGTGGAGCGCTACCTGGGGGAGGTGGAGCGTCAGGCGGCCCTGCTGATCCAGCGTGTGTGGAGGGGCCACCGGGAGAGACGGGTCTTCCGGCAGCGCAGATACCACCTCAAGCGCCACAAGGCTGCCGTGACCATCCAGAGAGCCGTGAGTACTTAAGTGAAGTTTAAGTAGTAAATTGTGTCTGTAGTCAGAGCTGTGATGTAGAAAATAGACTTTTAGGATTCTGTCCTAAGTGGCTTGCTTCGGTACACTCTAAATGTGTCTGTACAGTGGTTCTTTGTGAGATTGTGTGTCATGGTAAGGGTCATGTGTGTGTGTGTATCTTTTCTTTTCATAACATCTGATATTTATTTAGCTTTTTTAATGTGTGTGTTTGTATATGTGTGTGTTTCTTACCCTCTGCGTGCATGTGTGTGTGAGAGAGAAAGAGAGAGTTTGTATATGTGTGTTTCTTAACTTCTATGTTTGTGTGTTTGAGAGAGAGAGAGAGAGAGTTTGTATGTGTGTGTTTCTTAACTTCTATGTTTGTGTGTTAGAGAGAGAGAGAGAGAGAGAGAGAGAGAGAGAGAGTGTTTGTATGTGTGTGTTTCTTAACTTCTATGTTTGTGTGTTAGAGAGAGAGAGAGAGAGTTTGTATGTGTGTGTTTCTTAACTTCTATGTTTGTGTGTTAGAGAGAGAGAGAGAGAGAGAGAGAGAGTGTTTGTATGTGTGTGTTTCTTAACTTCTATGTTTGTGTGTTAGAGAGAGAGAGAGAGAGAGAGAGTGTTTGTATGTGTGTGTTTCTTAACTTCTATGTTTGTGTGTTAGAGAGAGAGAGAGAGAGTTTGTATGTGTGTGTTTCTTAACTTCTATGTTTGTGTGTTTGAGAGAGAGAGAGAGTGTGTTTGTATGTGTGTGTTTCTTAACTTCTATGTTTGTGTGTTTGAGAGAGAGAGAGAGAGAGAGAGAGAGAGAGTTTGTATGTGTGTGTTTCTTAACTTCTATGTTTGTGTGTTTGAGAGAGAGAGAGAGAGAGAGAGAGAGTGTTTGTATGTGTGTGTTTCTTACTTTCTGTATATGTGTGTGTGGGTTCGTGCACAGGTCCTGCGCTTCTTGGAGCGGCGGCGTGCCCAGAAGGCTCATGCCACCCCCTGGATGGGGCTCAGAAAGCCCTCGGACGCCAGGAGGGCCGAACTGCAGCAGGAGGTGGACGAGTACCTCGCCCTGTACCGTGTGAGTGCTCCACCATCACCATCATTGAGCTTAGTCAGCCTGATCTGCATCTATGGAAGTGCATTTAAATGTGTGTGGTCGATTGCTGTGTGTGTGTGTGTGTGTGTGTGTGTGTGTGTGTGTGTGTGTGTGTGTGTGTGTGTGTGTGTGTGCACACGCACGCATTCACTGTTGCATGTCTTGATGTCTTCTCCTTTAGCGTTGTGGGGTATTTGAGGAGTGCTGTGCGAGATCTCTGTGTATGTGTGTATGCACTATGCATATATGTATGCATCTGCTGATGAGTGAGAGGGAGAGAGGTCCTGATTTACCTGCTCTCTCTAGTGTCATGTCATATTGGAGGAGCACTGTCCTGTCTGTGTGTGTGTGATGCTGATTTACCTGCTCTCCTTTAGTCTCGTGGTGTGTCTGAGGAGCATCGTCCAGAGCTCTGTGTGTGTGTGTGTGTGTGTGTGTGTGTGTTGTCCTGATTTACCTGCTCTCTCTCTTCTTTAGTCTCGTGGCATGTCGGAGGAGCACTGTCGGGAGCTCTGTGTGTGTGTGTGTGTGTGTGTGTGTGGGTGTGTGTGTGTGTGTGTGGTCCTGATTTACCTGCTCTCTCTCTTCTTTAGTCTCGTGGCGTGTCGGAGGAGCACTGTCGGGAGCTCTGTGTGTGTGTGTGTTTGTGTGTGTGTGGTCCTGATTTACCTGCTCTCTCTTCTTTAGTCTCGTGGCGTGTCGGAGGAGCACTGTCGGGAGCTGTGTGTGTGTGTGTGTGTGTGTGTGTGTGTGTGTGTGTGTGTGTGTGTGTGTGTGGTCCTGATTTACCTGCTCTCTCTTCTTTAGTCTCGTGGCGTGTCGGAGGAGCACTGTCGGGAGCTCCACACCAGCACCCAGCAGCAGCTGCGGCAGTGGCTGAGCACCAGGGAAGCGGCGCAGAGAGAGGAGGAGCACACACAGGCCCTACTGGCCCAGATCAACACTGACATGGAGCTGCTACTCAGTACGGCAACACACAACAAACAACAACAACAACAAACAAACAAACAAACAAACAAACAAACAATAGCAACACACAGGGTCACAGACAACAGCAAACAAAACAAACTAACACACAAGGTCACAAACACCACCACCTACCAAACAATAAAGCATCTAGATTTACGTTTTTATGATATGTAATATGGAAGATATTTTAATGGAATGTGATGGGGAAATTATGTATATTGCCGTTTGGAAAACAATATTCAATCAAATAAAATCAAATGTGTATTATTGTCACAATATGAAATTGTCAAATATTCTAATACAGAACATATTATAATAAATATATTTAAAATAGTTTAATGTTTAAAATTGGTTGAATTCACCAACATTAGTCTTTTCGTTCAAAAAATAAGGTCTTTCACTACGTTCTTTCATTTTGCACTTCCCCCCCTCCATTCAGATGCCCCTTCCTTGAAGGAGTCCACACCGCAGGACTGTGAGCACTTCCGGAGTCGCTCGGGGCCAGTGGCCCTGCGTGCCAAACAGTGCCACGGTGCCATGGTCCAGTCAGCCAGCCTGCCCTGGTGGAGGAAGCTCACAGAGGAGTCCACCCATGCGGACCTGTTCTGTATCCACGGCGACGACGACGACTTTGGGCAGGTGGACTTGGAGGTTGCGAGACTGTATCTGGGTGGAATACGTGAGGATGCAGCAGCACCGGAGTGATGCGGATGCGGTCCAGCTGGTCTTATCTTGCAGAGAAAAGATGGAGAGGCTCAGGGGAACGGGAGGTTAAGCCACCGAATCAGCAGCCAACCAGGAAGGACTGGATGATTCACAGAACCAGATGATTGTATTCTTGGAGTGACATCGTACACGTGTGTGTGTGTGTGTGTGTGTGTGTGTGTGTGTGTGTGTGTGTGTGTGTGTGTGTGTTTTTGTTCACTCAGGTCATTTTTAGGTCATTATAATGCTTGAAGAGAACTAGGTGGGCACAGGAATGGAAAAAGCACTGACAAAATGAATCGAATATCAAATTTCGGCTTGTTTGTGTTCATCTTAACGATTGTAGTGGACTGTTGTGGCATCTCACGGGGAGGGTGTGAAAGCGTCATTTTCGGTTTGATGTGAAGAGTGAAACTGAAGATGCAAAGACCTCTCTGACAGTTAAACAACTCTGTCTGTCAAAGTGTTAGTCCATGTGTGTGTGTGTGTGAGTGTGTGTGACCGGGGGCACTGCGGACCCATGCCAAGGTCCCTATTCACAGGATGCCAGTCATTATTTCATTACGCACATGTGAAAACAACAGAGTGGTCCCACTCAGCGCGCATGATTAAAAATAACATTTTCAAGAGGGGAAAAATATGATGGAGGTATAATGACTCTCTTTATGGACGGCTTTGCAGGGGGAGCATAAATAAGGCCCCATTTGAGCGGTGCAGGGTGGGGGGGAGATGGCATAGGCAGAGTGGAGGAGAACGAGAGAGGGAGAGGGAGCGAGATGCGAGCACACGGAGTCAGTGCCAGGGATCTGGCATGTGGGAGACTGTCGGAGTGGGATTTAATTGGGTAACTGCAATAGCCAATTATTGGCGAGCTAATGGTGGTCTAAGTTTTACTTAAATTTCCAAATAAACAGGTTTCCTCATTTGAAATGGGTTTGCTATTGTTGGTGTTTAATTTCTGCGACTTTTCAAAATTAGATGGCTTTTATGTAAAGCACTGGGCAGGAAATTGGACATAAAGTTATTTGTTTCCTTTTGCTTTAGAATGAATGGAAATCTAAAACCTCTAAAATCTCTTATTTTGAGAAGCAAATAATACATTTTAAAACCATCCTTCCTGTTAAACATTTATTTTTATGAAACAATATCACCACATATGGATATTTAGCCACAGGCAAAATTCTAATTTCAATATTTACATTCCATTTCATTTAACATTATTTAAGGCAACAGGATGAAACAGTTTTTTTGTTGTTGTAATGCACTTCCCCCTTGTGACAGACTTCATGCATGTTTGTCTGCATGTCTGAAGCTGGTGGTGTTGTCATGCACATCCATTCAAATATTGGTCATCACATACTGTACATGGGAGTCAGATCTGCCCAAAGTTTATCAAGAGTAATGCAGACCCAAACCAACTCAATGTGGCCTGAAGCATTAGGAAAACACCTCAGCAGTACATTCATATTTACTTAAGTCATGAAATACACCTGAGCACAAATCACAACACATCAAAGTGAAGCCTCACCATGTGAGAAAATATACAGACACCATAAAAATAACTATATTGAACATACTTAAGCAGGCACCGAACAATAAATAACGTACACAGGGTTGTTATCGGTGTTTGTAGATAGCCTTTGCATTAGCTACGTGTTATAAGTCTGGGAATGAAGCGTGATCATTTTATCATTTTATCTGCTAGCTCCTCTAATCCATTGCAGGAGAAACACTCCATAGTAAACGCTCAGGGGCTATGACCAATCAAAATGAGTGGGTGGAGACACAAGACCAACCTGGCCCACCCAGCCTGACATGGCTTGATGGTATTTCGCCACCTTCAATACTGGTTGACCTGTGACCTTGGAGTAGGGAGCATGGTGAAGAGGAATCCTCATGCCCATCCACCCTCCCCTCATGGCCTTGGCTGCTGCTCACTGGTCCCCCTGCTGCGTTGGAAGACACGCTGCAGCCACTCACCGTCCAGAGGCAGGGGTACTGACTAGGGAAAGAAAAGGTCATTATTATTATTATGAAGCTGCATTGACTGCAATTCTGCATACTTTTGTGGCTTAATGGCTAAAGGGCCATTCACACCGAGAACGATAACTATAATGATGACAATGTGAAGAGCGATATTGTTGAGAACGATAAAACAGCCCATCAGAATCCATTACATTTTAGCAGTCACATTCATCAACACAAGGAGAGACTTTCCTTATTGTTGGTTAGTGTGGACGCTTTTATAGTTATCTTTACTGGTGTAAACGGCCCTTAAAACTGTTGTGCATTCATATGATACAAATTATAAAGTAACTGCTATGTCCCTGAGACTGTGACTGTCCTACATGTAATGTTTATCCTGTGTGGGGCATGGCAGTGTACCTGCTGGGTCCAGGGGAGGGTGAGGTGGCTGGTGGGATGGGTAACACGCCAAGGGCTCCAGAGGGGGACATGGAGACACCTCCCCAGCTGTCATGGCCAGAGAACACCTGTCGTGTGCCTGGACTCAGAGTGTCAGAGATGGAAACTGTGGAAAGACAAGTGTGGGTGTGAGATGGGGGGGGGTTATGGACCCTTTCAACAAGGTAAACAAAAACAATGCTTGAACATTCTATTTGGGCCCCAATCTACTTCCTCTGCATTAAGATAACATATGGAATGTTAAAAAGGAAGTCTTGTGGGGCCAACTATGATGCTGATAATGGAACTCTCTTGAAAGGGTCCATAGTAATATGACCGGTCTTTCTATTTCGTTATTGATGAGTAATATGTGATTAATTTATTAATATATGCATATCCCTCGGTTGGAAAAACAGAAGAGATGGTGCTGGTCTGGTTCAGATTACGGCTATTACTTTTGTTTATCACACCTGTATGATGTCTGAAAACTTTTGGCTTTTTTTTGCAAAAATCAGATGTTACAAACATATATGTACACCATCAGCAATCCCCTATAGTTTGCCCATCAAAATGCTTCATTTAGAGTGCTAAATATTAGCATGTTTGGCTAAGTAGCTGTCCATGGTCCTGGGATGCCTATAACATGGGTGATGTACTATACACTTACACCCCCTATGGATAATGTGTTCAAAATAAATAGGAGTGGGAATATTTTGCTATGTCGGAACACATGACACGGTGGATGGGTAAGAGAGGATGTCGACCTTGTAAGTGTGGTAAGTGACGGCAGTCAACGGGACATTTTCTTTCTTTCAAACATAGGACAGATCATAGACTGTATATATAGTTCTATATACAGTCTATGGGACAGATGTTAAGTTCCGAGAGCTATAGATAAGGCGTTTCCCCACATCGTGGCCAATCAACAATTCAAGCCTATTTGCAAAAACAAAATCACCAACAAAGCGACCCTTGTGGGCAAAAAACATCACCAACAAAACAGCCTGAATTGGTCTCACCAGAGGAGTGTGAGCGGTGGTGGAGGTACGTGGAGGGGTAGGGGGCTGAGCGGTGCCCGTGCAGGCTGGGGTAGGGCTTGTACCCGTGGTGCGGGGCAAGAGGCAGGCCCCCGGGGTAGGGGAAGTTACCCCCTCCAGAGGAGCACAAGGACTCCGGATTAGAGATAAACCAGCCACCTACAATAACACATCCAATAGCACAACAGTCAAGAATCGTAGACTTATGTGTATATGATTGCACACACACACACACAGACTTTACTTTTAAAGTCAAATATGTATGCATAACCTACAGTGAGGGATCCCAACATGTTGATTGTCAGGAGCAGTTTCCAGAATGCCCTTTGGGTGGTTCCTGTGGTCAGTGAAGGCGGAAGTACATCCAGTCAAGTACAATGTCTTTGCAACACATTGATATCAATACACCCTATCGGTGGCAGAAGATTTACAGTAAATGTATTTTAAAACACCTGCTTCTAATAAAGTGGGCTAAGCTGAGTAAAATGGAAAAAGTAATTATGAACGCGGTTATAATGATATTCAGAAATGAATGAAAGTATGAGATGGAATGCAGTATAATGTGTTGTGGGAGATGGCAGGAATGCTTCTCTAATGTGGTAATGGCTGACAGTGTTAGCACATGGTTGTGACTGGATTTAGGCTTGAACAGTCTTCCAATCGAATGTGTGTGTGTGTGTGTTTACGTGTTTGTTTGATGGGCACATGCTTGTACGTGTATGCATGTGTGTTTAAAATCCCAGGAATCATTCCTTGTATAAATGTCTGTGTGTGTGTGTGTGTGTGTGTGTGTGTGTGTGTGTGTGTGTGTGTGTGTGCTTGAATGTGTGCAAGTGTATTATCTCAGACACTTTAGAAGCTTCCTTTTTCTCTCTCTCCCTCTCTTTCACACACACACACACACACACACACACACACACACACACACACACACACACACACACACACACAATCATGCACACACACTTCACACTATCTCTCCAACGAGCTCCTTGCTCACACATATCACCGGACGCTTAAGTGTTTAATAATGATACTCTAATTGTTTTGTGATTTCACATAGTCACACTAACTTCCCTTCAGCATTTTTCTCAATGATATCATCTGCCCTATTGTTACACTGAATAACACACTGTATTTGCCCTAGAGGAATGCCCAAAATAACATAAAAACACATTTAACACACTCTTTGATACTGATCTCTTGTTATTTGGTAAGGGATGTCTCAATTGTAAAACATATAAAGAGAAAAGAAATGGGCTAGCTTCCAGCAGAGAAAACCAATTGCACTTTACCCAGTGAGATCTGAATGTAGTTGTCTGTACCTTTCTTTGGCATCCAGAAAAGCCTTTGCAAAAGGATTATGTTTGATCTTCAGAGCTGTTATCTGACAGAAGAAGATTGATTATTTAGTCGTAATTTTTGTTAATGTAGTAGACATAAACAGTCTCCCTTAATACCTTTGTAACGCTACTCAGTAACATACTTCCTAATTGAAAATAGGCATTCTGTTAGCCTGGGTGAACCCAGATGAACCTGTTAGCAAATTTGAATATGCGCTGCAGGTCGGTCTGGAAAGGATCCCTTTGACGTCCGAATCACCAAAAACCCAGCAACATGCATTTTCTATGGCACTGAGTCAACAATTGCATTTGAAAACCTTTGTTAAAGGCACACTATGCAGGTTTTTTAGCTTAATATGCAAGTTTTTTAGCTGAATTTACCTTTATTTAACAGCTTCAGAGTCATTGGAATGGTTATATGACTTTTTTTGGGTTGAATGGTGGCCGTCTCGTTTCCCCCTAGCGCCTGTGAGCGGAAAAACCACCCTTGCAACTGTGGGCCGGCGGGCCGATGGCCTCAGTGTCAGGAAGTATAACGAGTGTAACAAATTGCTTTACTGCATTCAAATACACATACACGCCATGCACAGGCTAGAAAAAGGTAGTGATGGAGTTTCTCAGACATTCGTCATGACAGAGCCAGCGAAAAAGAAGCAAAAACCGAGAAAACAGTAAGGAAATTGCCAATACTGCATAGTTTACCTTTAAGAAAGATATGATTGCTGCACTTCTGAAATTATTTGTTATTTAGAGTTTAATGCATAAATGTAAGTTTAATTTTACAGTTTGTTACCCCCCTGGGTGTCAGGACGTTCGGAAACGGGGGCCAATGGGATCCTTTCCAGATGGAACTGAAGGGAAAATTCAAATTTGGTAACAGGTTTGCCTGGGCTCACCCAGGCTAGCATTTTGTATAAATATAAAAAAAAGAGTTTGCTTGTTTTGCTTGTTTGCTGGTTTTGTTGTAGATGTTGCTTACCTCCTCATTCTGGTAGGCGGTGACTGCGATGAACTGGGTGTCCACAAAAGAAATATTGGTGACCATCCGGTGGTTGCCCCCAACACGGACTATGTGGATCTGTGGCTCATACTTATGCAGGGAGTTCAGCATTATCTGAAACACACACACGCATGCACGCAGGCACGCACACACACACAAGCACACACATACAGAACCAACGGAATTACAGTTAATATACAAACATAGACCAACACACACACTTTTTCATGATGAAATCATTTTAGAATCAATTAATCAATTAATTTACATTTCAGCTCAAAACACCTAAATGTTAGTATCAAATATTCCTTAAAAAAAAGTAGTCAATAACAATAAATATGATAAAATCATAACAGTAATTATTCAATCACATAACTAATAACAAGATATAGTAATACATAATAGCATAAATAGAAAAACTATAAAGAAATACTCTCTGTATGAAGTAATTATGTAAACATACAATTAGTGAGTGAATTATGAGAGCACGTAGCCCATCAGAGCAGTGCAGCAGTGTGGCACACAGCAGTGATGGTGTGCAGGTGTGAGCGTAAGTGTGCAGGTGGATGCTGACAGGGTCTTCCTCTCGGGAGCTGGGTGAGTGGTTTAGAACCCAAGCACTCTTAGGGGGTGATCAGACAGGACACGCTTTGCCAGTTGTAAAACGCGAGGTGCACTGTTTTTCATTTTTTTTTTTTTAAACGCAAATGACGTGGGGCGCTTTCCCCCTTTGAGTTGAACTTTTTTTAGTTAGAGGCGCTCAGGACGCCTCTGCAAAAGCACGAAGGCGCAGCAGGCGCACAAAATGTGAGGCGCTCTGGGCACATAAGTAGCGCACAAAACGCTTACTGCCAATAGATAGATAGATAGATAGATAGATTACTTTATTCATCCCCAAAGGGAAATTATGGTGTTACAGCAGCAATTAATAATATAAACATATATCACACATATACATACATACAAGTTAAAAAATAAATACAATGATATGGTCTCCGTTGAAGAGGTTGTAAACTGTGCATTGTCTCTCAGCATAAGATTTTCTCACGACACAAAGGGGAGTTATTGTAAATAGTTATGGCAATGGGCAGGAATGATTTTCTATAACGGTCCTTGTTACAGCGAAGTTGAAGCAACCTCCAGCTAAAAACGAATACGAAACAACATAAAAAAGTTGGATCTGTCCTGTCTGATCGTGATCTTACATGATTGAGAATAGAGAGCTCATCCCAAACAGAACAGAGGCTCATTAAGAATGGACCAACCCCAGTTCAAGGCCCAATGAATTTCGAGATTGGCTTTAAGATTATGACACACTGATTAGTGTATTTGTTAGCATCTACTGAAAAGTAAGCCCATTTTCTTGTGGCTGTGTTAAGGCTGAGATGGTAGGACTCTGTGTGGGCAATATGTGTGTTTGTGTGTGTGTGTGTGTGTGTGTGTGTGTGTGTGTGTGTGTGTGTGTGTGTGTGTGTGTGTGTGTGTCCTACATGATGGAAACGCACCTGCCAATTAAACAATTATGCAGATAGAAGGATGGGAATACAGGCGGGAGAGAGAGAGAGAGAGAGAGAGAGAGGAAACAAACTGTTTTCCATTCTAATTGAGAGTTTTACTTCACCTTTCACATCACAATGGCTGATGAGAAGCACACACTCATCTGCGTGGCACTGAGCAAGCGAGGGCTTTTTTCCCCTGTGCCCCCCCCCCCCCCCCACTTACTCCCTCCCTCCCCACCAATGCCTCAATATGTTGCCTTTTTTGCCTAAGGACTGATGGCGAAATTAATTTTACATAAATGCACACACAGACAGACATGCACAGACATACACACAGAATCTCCTTCTCTCACACACACACACTCACACACACACACACACACACACACACACACACACACACACACACACACACACACACACACACACACACATACACACAGAACCACACAAGGGTAATTACCATAATGCTCAACTAACCACAGCAATTATTTCATTTGGAGCTAGTTCTCACTCTCTCCAGTCTCCTGCCTGCCAACACTGCATTTAAACTGGTATGGGGGGGGGGGGGGGGGTAGTTGTTGGTGGTGATGGAGGTACGTGTGGGGTGAGGTAGGGGGGTATAGGTGCTAGATGCTAGTGGCTACCTCATGTAAATACTGTGATCGCTTGGACTCATGAGCCGTGTCTGAATGGGGTGTGCGGCCGAGTGGCTAAGCGCCTCAAAAAGAGCCAGTTAGCGAGGGGCACTGTGCACCAAGGGACCGAGGCGCACTCTCTTTAAACGGCAGGAAGTCCATTAACATAGGGAAAAGGGGGGGGGCAATTAAGAGATGTTTATTCCAGTTTACATGCATGCCCCCACCCTCCCCAGAACAAAAAGGCTCCATGGGTGAAGTGGGGGGCTGTGCTCTAATTGTGTACGTAAATGCACACTTGATATTTTCCCTGAAGGCCGGAGAAGGGCCTTGATTAAGGGTTGTGAACGAGGCTCCTAAAAGCCACAAGTACTCCCGAAGTCTGAAAGGTTATCAAAGACATTAAACAATGCAAGGTAATTTCAGCAGCTTTCTGAGCAAGCACAGATGATGGCTTTGGATGGAAAGATTAACCTGTTTCAGACAAAACAAAAGAAAGTCTGTGTCAATATCCCCTTGTCTACACAGACAAGAGAGAGAGAGAAGGAAAAGGGGAGAGGTGAGTGAGAGAAAGAGAGATTCTAACATTTTGATAGTGAATCATTGGTCTTGAATGTGAATGCCTCAATACCTAAGCCCTAGCAAAACGCTATATAAGCAATGTCAAGTCTGTGGAACAAACAGACAGAGACAGATAGATGAACAGACAGACAGATAGACAGACATACAGACAGACAGACAGATAGACGAACAGACAGACAGACAGACAGACAGAGAGAGACAGACATACACCCTTCCCAGCAGATGCACCTGGCCATTTCCATTGAGCTTGTTGGTGAGCTTGACCTTGCTGAAGGACACGGGAGCCTTCATCCAGTGAGCACCAAAGTTGGGCGAGTCGGGGTGGATGTAGACGCAGCTGTGGCTGTGGGGCTCTGGCTTGCCTGCCGGCACCCACTCCCCGTTCACGTACTTCCAGCGGTGGCCGTCGGCCGGGATGAAGTCCAGCAGGAAGGAGTACATGGCGTTGGGGTCCAGGCCTGAGACGCTCACCTTCAGGACTGGAAACATCCGCCTGATTTGGGTGTAGGGGGGAGCCAAAAGTGGGCAAAAGTATCAGAAATGGGGCGCTGGTAGTAGATAATCTTCCACACACAAAAAATCTACACTCAGTTTGTTGAATGACACATATGCAGCATACACACAAACATATTCATACATTACCTAATATATACATTTCATATTACCAAGCAGCACAATAATTCAAAGGTTTTGATATAATATACAGCCTACGTATCAAAATTTAGGAGACTATTCAAAATACAAAATAATCCCAAACATAGGAGACTGATTTTTATGTCAAGCTAGGTGTTTCGACAGACTAATTCCACACTACGTCTGAAACAAGGTTAGGGGTTAAGAAACTAAGGATACACACAAGGACACACACACATACACATTCATAAAAGCGTAAACACACACGAGCACACACACAAAACGCACCTGCAAAAACTTCATGAGGAGGTGTCTGCTGGTAATTGTGTTTGCATTATTATTATTCACGTTTATTCTGGATGAAAACAAGTTTCAAGTGTAGTTGTTGGGAAACATGCAAATGGAAGGACACCCACCTGCTGCCATGGCCCTTCACTACACCAAGCTGGTCAACACACCCTTCAATATGCTGCACGCCACGGCAGCCCCCATCCAAATAAATTACTCCACACTGTCCAGTAAACAGGGCCAAGGCTAATCATTGATCCCGTAAATAAATTAATTTATTGGGGGAAAAAAAGTCTGAGAGTGATAGTTTTTTTGAGTGCCACCAATTATTAGACTTTTCAAGTGTGTGTGTTTTTTCTCCCCGTTTTTCTCCCAGTCACTGAGGAGGCTATGTAGACTGTCTATTCCGACTAGTTTAATAATCTCATATCTCATATGATAACTTTCATCAATCATCAACCAAGTCTGTGAACGCACAATCCTGTATCTGCATGGGAGAGTATGTTTTACTTTTCATTAAAAAAAGAAAAACGAAAGACTGGAAGTTGCGCACATTTCAAATACTTGCTTTAGTCAATGAAATAACTACAAAAGGTGCAAGTGGTTAGGTGTGCTGAAATAATATTTTGGTTAATTGCACGTTTTCCGACTTTAACATAACATTCTTGAAATCATTAGGTATTTCGGCTCAGAGGATTTTTTTTTTTAGTAACAATGCTTGGAAACAACCTCGTCGTTTGGCTTCTGATGAGGAGGGACATTTGCACAGTCTGCTTAGCGAGTTTGAAAGAACGTTTTGTAGAAGATTTGTTGAAGAAGAAAAATAACACTCACCTGCCATTCTTAGTCACTATCATTTCGTTGGTGACTTCTTTGAATTTCCTCCAGAGCTCTGCCTCCTCCAGACTCACTTTCAGTTGCTTCTCTGTGGGATCGCCCTTCTCCCGACCGGCCTGGAGTTCGCTCTCGACAACGCTGAGCAGCCGGGTGATACAGCAGTCGTTTGCACCACCGGACCGACCACCCACCCCGCCATCTCCCATACTTGCTTCAACCTTCATAGAGAAAGTAACTTCAGAGGAAGTAAGTGTTAATCTGACCTAAAGTCCCGTTGGTGCGCAAAAAAAATGTAGGATGACAATGCCAAATTAGGCTCCCCTTAACGTTGTCATTATATTGCAATTTGAACGAGCGAGAGGTGTGTATTGTCGTAGAAAAGGATAATCATCTCGCTGAGATCTCGCATTTTTCACAGATATATGTAATAGGAAGACGCTGGCGCTCACTCCCACGGGAAGGGGGGCAATATGATCACGTGATCAGAGGCTTGGGCACGACATGGAAATGTGGTTACTTTCTTCTGACAGTATGGTTAGAATTCCACCCATGTTTTAACAACTTCATATATACGTTTAACACGTTTATTTTGTAAAGAGATTTTGTGATTATTTATGAAAAAAAAAAAACTTTTTTTTTTGTTTCTGCAGTTTATTCATTCCCTTTAGTTTTAGACACGAATGGAAAGAACATGTTTATGTTCATAAGGTGCACACATATTTTCCCCACTAACTTACATGAGTTACTGTAAAATATCCTACCCCGAAATATCCAACAAATATCCAAGTCTTTTTGTCTTCCTTTTCAGAACTCTGGACAGCGACTACAGAGAGACGTCCGGCAGGCTAAAAATCAAAACGAACTATTTCCCCAAATGTCATGTTCGGCTAATCTAAAAGACGAGTTGGTGGTTATTTAGATAAAACCTGTGGGCTAAAATAGTAAGGAATATATACATTTCATATTACCAAGCAGCACAATAATTCAAAGGTTTTGATATAATATACAGCCTACGTATCAAAATTTAGGAGACTATTCAAAATACAAAATAATCCCAAACATAGGAGACTGATTTTTATGTCAAGCTAGGTGTTTCGACAGACTAATTCCACACTACATCTGAAACAAGGTTAGGGGTTAAGAAACTCCATGTCACCCTAGACTACTGTTTACGGCGTAACTTTGCGCACGAACGAGTCACATTCGAGCAAGGTCCAGTGTTGCATAGGATGAATGACCCACTAAATTCAAACATACATCGATAACCCTTTTGCACAATATGCGAGTCAGGAGAGACAAAAAAGCACACGTTGTGTTCTGGTTTTCTGTTGAGAAAAAAGGAAATCTGAGACGCCCCAGGTAAGGACTGGAGACCGAAGCTCTCGCAGCTGCCGCAATATTCTTCTAATCACTGACTGTTCAGACGCGGAGATTAGAGGATTTGCAGACTTAAGGCACATAAAAGGTCTCTTCGGGGGACATCTAGAAGCAAATATGAACAAACCATGCAGAGGCTTTAAACGCGCACCAATCAGTGACCTTTCGAAAGCCACCCAGCAGAGAGCGCGTAAACGGGGGCGCGTTTCGCCGTAATCAACTATGGGATGAACAGAAATCAAAATGCTGACTCTTAACCTTGTTTGCAAAGTAAGTATTTATTATACTGAGTAATTCGCATTTACATTTCTCAGCGAGTGTAACAAAGTAGGTTTACTAGGATAAAGTTAAGAATATATATTAGAGCCCTTGTCAACTATGGGAAATATGGACCCCTTCTTTCACCTTCACAATCTGGACTCAGAAATGAGTGATTCTAGTCACAATTAAGACATAAAACAACCGGTAGGCTATTAATGTCTGAGAAATTGAATTACCAAAGCCTTTTACATAAAACCTACACTAACATCTACACAATTAAAGTAAATTCAGTCGTTATTTATATTTGAAACAATTTTAGCAAAATAAAAACATTTTATGCCACATTACAAAAACACACTCATAATCAGCTTAACATGATTAAACACAGACATAATTATAACCATGTACTTAAATATGAATACGTACATATCTAGGGAAATGTGTTTAGCCCATTTTTCGGTCTCCACCAAAACCAGTACAAAATGTACAATGTACAAATTAATTCTAATCAAGTCACACTGAAATTATTGGGTCATAATAACACAATTATGCCCGAACTGCACATGATGGATCTGGAATCTTGGAGGGTGGAGATCAAGTCATAACAAACTAGTCACACTTTTCCAAGAAATGTAAATGACCAAGAGCACAATGAAGAAAGTCTAGTCAACAGCTCAGCTTATATCTTTGCACCTCTAATAAATGTAACTGATGTTACAAATCTGAGATGATCTGAGTAATTGTTCTAATTGGCCCTGCTAGCCAAGTGAAATGTTCATCTGAAATAAAATACATTCCAAGTAACATTCCCATTAACATTACTAGATGGTAATGAAATAATAAAATCATTATCATACAATGCAGATTTTAGATTTTGGAAATATACAATATATAAAAGCACAATGTATTAGAAATGACCAAAGACCATGATTAACAGCCTGTGAAAAATGTATAAAATGTAGTACAGAAATGACTAAGCCCCAATGAGATACAGGTAGCATTAAGTAAGTTTCAGACATTCTAGCAGCTAGCATTCATCTGAGACTGGCTGTACTCTTACAGTGTCCTCCTCACACCTCTTGCTGTAAGATGACCACCACTAAGTGTCCTTAGGTATGTGTTTGTGTGTGTGTGTATGTACAAGGCTTTGTGTTTTAACACCAACACACCTCTGGAATAGGTCCAGTCGCGCAGTGAAGGAGAGGCACTGTGTGTGTGTGTGTGTGTGTGTGTGTGTGTGTGTGTGTGTGTGTGTGTGTGCACGTGTGCCTGCCAGGTGGTAGGAGGATGCTTCAGCAGCGTCGGCGATCAGAGTCGTGTTCGGCACCTGGGACGTTCGGGGACATCAAGCCTGTCGTCTGGCCTCAGCATCCTGCCCAACCAAACACTCGACGCGTTCAGGCCCAACTCAGTTCAAACATGCCGAGAACAACTTCATCACCGCATCCCTGCAAACAACCATCCAAACAACAACCAACCACATCAACAAACAAACAGTAAGCATATAAATAAACAAATAAATAAACAAACACTAAACACAAACAAGTATGTCCAGCCAGCCAAAACCGCCCACATAGTGGTCAACGGTGCCAGCAGGCAGAGGCTGCGAGTGAATGAAAGCTCTGACCACGTCACCCCTTTCAATTAAAACCACTGCTCTGTACACACTGGCTTTGTTTGTGGGGGCTGGTAAAATGGACATTTATTTAAAAAAAAAAACAAAAAAAAACACAGATCCCTCATTTATGGCCAAACAGACAGCTCGAGGTGTTACACAGAGCATTCACCCATGGGGGAGAATATACGGAGAATGGTAGTGTGTCTGTGTTTCTGTGGTTTAGGTATTCATTCTAAACCGCATTAATTCAGTTTAAAAATGTAATCAAAATTCTCACCTTGCAAAAGGAATGTAGGACAAACCGTACCTGTAGCAAAAGAAAACATAGTAATAAAAACACATTGTAAGCATCGTAAGCATAAGCAATCCATATGCATTAACTATCTACTCTCATGCTTCTGGACTTCTGTACTAAACGTCACCAATATTTAGCAGAGTTTTAGCATCAAAGAATCAAACCTGGGCTAACCAAATTATCGGGCAGCGATGCTTCCACTGCTGCACCACTCCCACATTACTATGCCACTCCTCCAATGACCTACTGTTAACTTTGACCATGGTCAATGAAAGTGTATCCAAACAGAACCATAATAACAGTGGAAAAGAGTGAAGCCATCATGAGGTAGCATCTTGAGAACAAGTATGTGATAATGTTTCCTGATGGACATGGTGAAGGAGGATGGGGATGTGGGAACAAAGAGATGATCGGTTGCCAGGTCTCAGTGCTCCATCTCTGACCCACCACAATGGGCCTTGGCTAAAAGCTACACACATAATTGCCCCTGTTGTTGCTGCAGTTCAGGGGCGTCACTAGACCTTATTCACTGGGGCACGTGCCTTAGTAAAAGTCTCCAGTGCCCCAGTAAAATTCTAGCGCGGCTCTAGCTGGAAACGGCATTCATGAGCGCATCTCCGTGCCTGCTTTACTCATGGCTCGAGCCTGTCACTTACCAGCCAATAAAAAAAAAACAAGGAATAAAGAAAGGGGCCATAATAGCCAATCAGGAAATAGCATCTCTGTAGCTGGGTAAGATTGAACGCAACAACCAATGAAAATCGTTCACATGATTCTTCCGAGTGTTTCGTTGTACTGCACACACATACACTGTGGAATCGGCTGGAGCCCATTACATCACTTTGAGCACAGAGTAAGTCTTCCCCTAAAATTCACAACTTGTTTGACAGAAAAAATGACAAGTTGATCGCTGTTAGAGAGTGTTGCACATAACTAGCATCTGTTTTTCAATGCTTAGCGTCATTGTAGCCTTAGCAACAGTTTACCAGCTTGTGCTCTCTCACTCACCATGCGTAGGCTGCATGCACACATGCGGACAATTAACAACGATTTATACTATACTGTAGAAAGAGTCCTGTAAAAGTAGCCTATACTGTTTGTTAAGCTGTCCTACTGTAAAACTAAACATAGCCTTCTAATAAACTATATAGAGATGGACATCATAAAATTCTTCCTGAACAGAGGCAGAGGGAGAGGAACAGTGAGGAGGATGAGGGAGGTATGATCATTTTGCCCACATTAACGGTAACATTAACATTTATGCTGGTAATAGCCAGTGCTGTGATTTGATCAATGATTTAATGGCAAACTCAAATAAGTTTGCTGCATTTGCAAATGTAGCCTATAATAATACACAGAATCAGATAGCCATCTGTGTAAATTATTATAGGCTACATTTGCAAATGATCACCAAAAGTCAGTATGAAGGCTTTAGTAGGCTATTTAAGCTACAAAGAACTGCAGTATTGCCAGGATGTCTATAGGACCCTTGCCTGGGAGGGAAGTATATCTCAATTTTGACTAAAAATAAGCTTCCCTTGTGTTAGTAGGAAAGCCTATTAAATTAATGCAGTGAGTATAGGCCTTATGCCTATGTGTTTGGATGTTGCTGGATAGTGGCTGCTACAACAATTGAGTGAGAGAGTGCTGGAGGAGGAGAAGGAGGAGAAGAAGGTCGAAGAGAGGGAGAAGAGAGGGGAGAATGTATTTATTTCATATTGCGCGCACAGTTATTTATTTAATTTTTTTTATGTATTGGGAGTTGGGGGCCTGTGCCCCAGCAAAGCTCTAGGTCTAGAATCGCCCCTGCTGCAGTTGTTGTTTTTTTTTAATACATTTATCTATTCTCTGCCAAATAGGCACCAGTACAAAATGTCCGGTCTATGTAGGGAAAATATGGAAAACAAATGCAGTTTATGTTCATGTTTTTACACAGAAGAACAAGCATCAAGCATAACTATGCGCTTCCTGTGTCTTCTTAATGTTAAAGTTAAGAAAGGATAAGAACCGGTTTTAAGCAGGTGCCTTTATCGAAAGCAACTTTAAAAAACCTATCTAAAATGTTCAGCATTCATTTATTGTCAAAAGAGTTTTGTTCCAAATATTTCTGCTATAAATAACTGGAGACAGGTCTAGACTACCATGAAGAATGGATCCCTCCACTAAGAAGGAACTAGTCATAACATAACTTACCAGGCAAAGGCCAAGAACTGGAGAATGCAGAAGAGCAAAGCAAGGCCGTTGTTCTTCCACTAGTGATGGATGTAGAAAGAGATTATTTATCATTTAAAGTCATATGGTCGTCTTTACTGACATTTGACCAATGACATAAGTCTTTGGTCAAATGTCAGTAAATACGATGTTTAGGTACACACACACACACACACACACACACACACACACACACACAGACACACAGACACACACACAAACTCCCCCTCCCGATGTTTAGGTACTCTAAAAGGATGATTATCTTACCCAAAACGCTGCACAAAGGGTCAGTATGAGACATGTCTGCAGAAAACAATAGATGGGGGTCAGGATAGACATCTTTGAATGAGAGTGTATATCATGTCACTAAAAAGTACAATCCAAATGTATATGTGATTATATAAAGTACCGGTACATTGCTTACAATGTACTTTTTGTGTGTGTGTGTGTGTGGGTGTGTGTCCTTCTCACCAGCATAATAGCCGTAGCCAGTGCTCTAGTCTTCTCGCACATCCTTTTCAGCTGGTTTAGTGGACCCATCAGGAACATTGTGCTACACATACAGTACATATCATATAGGACATAATACAATATAATCAAGCAATATTAACATGCTCTGTGTGACATATGTAAGTTTCAACTATATTGAACACACTCTGTTATAGTAAGTATGTATATTTTATGTAAGTATGTAAGTACATTTGATTCATAAAGCACATTTAGCCCTCAGAAGTCAGGATCAGTTTTGTTGAAAATCTTGAATTCAATCTTCACACCACATTGTCACACCGATGCAATACTACAGCCTGGCCTACTGGTTAGGGCTTCGGACTTGTAACCGGAGGGTTGCCGGTTCGAACCCCGACCAGTAGGAATTGGTGAAGTGCCCTTGAGCAAGGCACCTAACCCTTCACTGCTCACCGAGCGTCGCTGTAGCAGGCACTGCATCGTGATTAGTGTGTGCTTCACCTCACTGTGTGTTCAGTGTGTGCAGAGTGTGTTTCACTAATTCACGGATTGGGATAAATGCAGCTCCAAATTTCCCTCACAGGATCAAAAGAGTATATATACTTACACTATACTTATACTAACATTGCCATAAGCATTAAAGCCTTTTTCTATTCCCTGCAATACACTGACAGTTAACAATACTGTTAGTGTAGTACCTAACATGAGTGGAATGTTCAGGTGTGTATAACGTTTGGTGAGGGCTAAACATGGTGCTTGAACTAAGTCCGCAACATTTACGTTACGAGTCATTCCGTGTCAAATCAGACAAAATCCAAGAAAAAAGTGGCAGCAAAGATTTTCCTCAAAGTTTGTCTACACAATGTTTAGGTTCCATAACTAAAACCTGTAAAATATTTTTGTTAAATTCTATTGTTTTCATAGTCTTTTTATGTTTCTCTAGAAATGTAATCCTTTGTTAATGTTGTCCCAAAATGTGAAGTCTCCAAAACAAAAGGCCATGACAATAATAAGGATAAAACAAGGCGTGTTGTATTTTTGCAATTTAATTTGCAATTTTCATGCAACTGAAATGGTATGTGGGGTAGCTAGTAGGACCATAAAAATCTATGCGGAAATAGCTAGGTATATGGACATTTTGTGTGTAAAGTACCTAGGGTTGAACGAAATATTGCGATTGCGATGCGATTGTTTGATATGCGATTATTTTTAACATAACATTATGCATTAATTCATTACCTGTGAGATGAAATGTTTGCGCCGCCAACCCCCTTGGATATCGCAAATGCCCCCACCGTCACTGTACTCCAGTAAACAAAGTCCCTAGTGCACATGTGAATGGCTGCAGTGCTGTGCAGCCTAAACAGTCCTGAAGTTTTAATCATCAGCTGGACAAGTTAACGAAGTTACCAGCCAGAGGTGCAGCACAGGGTAATTAGGAACTAGAACCAGGGACATGGCAGGTTCAAGCAAAAGGTAACGAAGAGGTTTATTTTCAACCAAAGTAGCTCTACTGATAAGACCGTTCTTGACACTGTTAGCTGGTCCTCTTGTTTACGTTTTTTGTTTCTTCAATGGTCAGTGTGAAGAGTCGGTGGCGCGTCGGCAATGCTTTGGTGACGTCATATATTGCGAAGCGTAATCGCAGCCTTTGCGGTTCGAAAATCGTGTTTCATCATATTGCGATATTATCGCAAATGCAATAAATCGTTCAGCCCTAAAAGTACCAATATTGTACCAAGTCTCATTCACAGAATAAATGGAGCTCCACAAAAGGAGCACAATGCTATGCTGTGTTTCACCTGAGGGGGCGCTAAAATCTATTGTTTATATTAAATGTTTATTTTGGTATTCCCAAAACACCTGTAACTACATGCATTTATTCTGTGAATGGGACTTCATACAATACTGGTACTTTACACATTAAATATCCATATACTTAACTATCTCCAGTTTTCCACATGGTCCTAAATAAATCGATTTTTATGGTCCTAATAAACTGATGTATTTGAAGAGGAAATAGTGACTGATACCAAATGAAAAAAACATTTTTTAATACCACAATAATATTTTAATACCACAATATCACACTTAATGCACATTTTTCCGAAATCTAGGGCCTTTTCGAAAGCCAGGAGACATTTAGTACAGGCTTTAAATGGTTTACACATGCTTTTTATGAGTTGGTCCTCCACCCTAGAAAATTTGAGGAGGTTATGAGGTTAGAAAATATTTGTCAAGATAGTAATGCCCAAACATGGCACGTGTTTTTCAAGCTGTAAAAATGAAAGAATTTCAATGTCTGAAAAAGATATGAAGACAAAAGATTTGCACAGAAATATTTCACGGGCCTTGGTTTTAGGACCCATTGATGATATAGACAAGGTTTGAAAAAAAAAGACGGTGCAGCAACCTTGTCTGATTTGACACGGAATTACTCTTACTACATGACGGCACAGCTATAAGAAATATCATTCTTTTGCCAAGAAACATATTTCTCCTAGCGGAATGGTTGCCAAGCAACACAGAGATGCAACTCTAACTTCCGACCGATTTGTGGTACAGTAATATAGAATGTAATTGCCGTAAACATAAAGGATTGCAGAGTGTTTTGCAATGGCTTTGAACCATAGACATCTTCTATGACCTAAGTCAATGCTAGGGTTCAACGTGATTAAGCCAATCATAATCAAAGACTGGACCTACATTTTTATGCCCAGCAACATACACAGAAACCAGAGCAGTCAAACAAGGCAGAAAATGATAGCACGCCATCAAACACACCATCTAAGACCCTTGTAAACATCACAAACAGCCTGATACCACTGCATTTAGACATGCACTCATATGCATACTCTCTAAAAATGGTATTACACCTTACTCTCGCACAGTATATTTTTGAATATTTATTTGAATGTTCTGTATCACAAATGAACTCACCTGGCCAGAGAAGCAAAGTTTCCACCAGTGTACAGAACTGCAAACACAGCCAGACCTGCACCCGGAATCCACAATAAACATGTTCCCTTCGAGTGAAATAGAAAAACACTAATGAGAATACACTAATTTATCATAACTATTATTTTGTCATATTTATAGGATAATCATTAAAAAAATTTTGACCAGAAAAGCAAAAATAAATCAGTTTGGGGCTACAAAGATATCAGAACAATTTAAAAGAATTCAGTTTTCTACATCTATCTTTATTAGCCTCAGGCATATTGAATATTCGCCATACTAGGCATACTGTATATGCTGTATTGTACAGTATACTATTTTCCCTAACTGTTAATGTGTTGGGTCGGCTTGAAGCCTAACAACAATATGAAATTGTTAGACATTTTTTTATAACTTCCATTTTTAGAGAAAGTCAGGGAGCCACTAAAGAGCGGCTAAAGGCCTGCATGTGGCCCTCGAGCCACAGGTTGCCTACCCCTGCTCTAGAACAGTGTTTCTCAAAATGTGGTTCGCAAGCTATCCCAAGTGGTCCGTGAGCAGACGTGGTAAAATATAATATAGATAAGTTGTTTGCAATATTTTACCAACTTGTATGTAAATCCAAACAGTTCTGCAACACTGCCTAATCTAAGCTATGGCAGTTTAAATCCTCTGACATAAATAAGCAAGGTGGTTAGTGAGTAGGCCTATTGTGTAGTATAGCCTACTGTTGAAGTAGGTGTTTCTTTTTTTATCGAGGTGGTCTGTGATTTAAAAAAAAAAATATATATATATATATATATTGGTTTGTGGTCCTTGGTCTGACAAAGTTTGAGAAACACTGCTCTAGAGATCGCCTTGAAGTGAGGTACTGTTTAGTTGTGGTTGCAGAAGAGGTTTAGAGAGTAGGCCAGTATGTGTGCAACACACTGTTAGTCAGCACACTGTTTGATATGTGACACAAAAAAAAGTTTCCAATGTGATTCTACCCAGATAAAAAAGATTCATTGCTGAACACATAAATGAATTATTATATATTATTAAATGAATAGCAAGATAGATGCATTGTAATACTAAATGAAAAAGGTTTAGGCCTACTGAGTGGCATCTTACCAGCACAGAGCAGAGAACGCCCAGGACAAAACAAATAGCAAAGCCCTTGACACGGGTGCCCCAGCTCAGGGTTGAGGCATCGTTCACGGTCTGTAAGAGTCACACCCACAGTTTTAAAGCAGTTCATTCAAGGCAGTGCCAGTGCCAGTGCCCCCCCCCCCCCCCCCCACACACACACACACACACATAGTTTTAGATGATAATATAGTCTACCCCAAGTCTGAATTAAGATTTGTATCGATAGTCTAAAATAGTTTCAGCGTTTTTCACAGGGCGTAAACCTACCACCCACACACATAGCCTAGCCTACTTAAAGCTGTTCTAGCCTACTTAAAGCTGTTCTAACTTTCTATCGTTCTCGGCAACCTGACTTGGCATGCATGGCAAAGAAGGAAGGGGCTCCCTCATGTAGCAGCCCAGGCCCACTGCTTTTGTGAAACATTTTGACTCTTGTCGTTTAAATCAAATTTGTATGTCAGTCACACTAGAACGAATGCATGGTCCGGAAACCGCTCAATCAAACAAGCACATATGACAAATTGAGTTGAGTTCGTAGGCTATGCCTTTCCTTTGTAAACTAATGCACGCTATTCAATAGCCCCACGTAGCCAGCCAGAGAGTAAACAAGCTGTAGCCTAGGCAAGGCAAGGCAAGGCAAGGCACTTGGAAGCGGCTTGTACCTGTAATATGTTGCTGTCGTCATTAGTAGTACCATCTTGTCCACTCAAAACTTTTTTTAATTTGTCCATGTAGGTCCAGGCTAATCAACCTAATTTCCACTTCACGCCAAACTCTTATCGTGTGCTTCGAAGCAGCAATGCACGGGCATGGAAAAAAAACCCTAACAGACTGAAAACAATGACCAATGTCTGCCTTTTCCTGGTCGAAGTACAACAGGTGAATTCGAAACCTAGTCGCATGTAGCCACAGTAACAGTGCGCTGTGTGTACGTCATCACGCACACTAGTGCACGCTGATAGTCTACGTGACCAGAAAAAATATTGCTTAATGGGTCTGAACTTTGAAACATCGTTTATTTATTTAAAATACTACAAATAAAACATATTATGCAATATATTGATTTGGATTGTAATAATTTCACTGTGAAGTAGAAAAGGCCTACATTGTGCATGTCAAGATCAGGAAATGCGTGGTCATAGGCCTAATCAAACACAGCCTATCAGACAACTGAATTAAGCTGATAGGCCTAGCCACTGAGAAATTGCGAAACATCAACATAATTATGTTAGTGATGTGACTCCTTAAAACAACCACATATAGCCCACAACACTCCCCTATACAAACACATTTCAGTGGCATAAACATTCCAATTGATATTAAAGGGAATAATGCAATATTTGACCTCTAACCTACACACTAAATTATACCTGATGTCTTCCCTCTGTCAACACTACTTTTTAAAAGACATATATCAGGCAACTAACATACAATCATATTTACATGTATGTACACAGGAGCATTTTTTTCCTTCAGTGACTGTCCAAAATAGAAATACTTCCAATTGTTGCAAGTCTACAAACAAAACCTATAGCCAAAATTATGGTGGAAATTACAATTACAAAAAAAAACAAAAAAACAGAACAAAATCTGTTTATTGTCCTTTCTGCTGAACAGTTGTCAGGAATGAGTCTCTGCAGTTTAGGTTTCCTTTGATCCAGGATGTGCTGGTGAAGTTGCTGGTGAAGTGTGTGTGTGTGTGTGTGTGTGGGGGTCTGGGTGTGTGTGTGTGTGTGTTTGTGTGTGTGTGTGTGTGTATGGGGGGGGGGGGGGGGTCGTAGTTAGGGCACTTTGACACGAGTGGACGTCCAGTATAGAGGCTCGGGCATGGCCACGTGCACGCGGCAGGTGGGGCAGGCCTGCTTCCTCCACAGCCATTCCTCTATACACTGCACAAAAAACATCACACACACACACACACACACACACACACACACACACACACACACACACATAGTTAACAGTATACATATACATGGCAACAACTAGTCCTCGCACTCAGAGTAAAGATTTTAGAGAACACACTGAATCGTGTAGAGGGGACACAGAAAAATTCTTCTTCCTACTCAGTCTTATTGATTAATTGAATGATACTTGGCAGACTGCATCAGGTGGCGTTTAGAATGTGTTTCCTCTTCGGCTTTGTTAAAGCAACACCAAAGTGTTTTTTGTACCTTAAAATAATGTTTCCAAAATTGTTTCAGTGGTTTATCAACTCGTAACAGGGTGAATGGCACTTCTGCATTCGCTTCGCGGCCCTCTATCGGCTATAACTGCACTATGTAAGTTTGCCAGATCGGGTAGCGGATCTGTTCGATGGAATGAGACATAAGAAACTACAAATTTGACTTGCATGATGTCGCAATACATCGTACTTTCATAAAATCATGCAACATATTCTACCTTGTCTATGGACATCATTATTTGCAAAGCCGGTGCTGGATAAGCAAATAGCGTGCGTGCGACAGAGGAAAAGTTATTTGGTTTTGCTTTAAGATTACCTACACTTTACTGAATGTGTTTTGATGAACTAAATGGAATATACCTACACTTTACTGAATGTGTTTTCATTGGACAAAATGGAATATTCCTTCAATAAGAAATAGAAGGAGATGGCAGGCACATACCTCCGAGTGAAAACTGTGTGTGCAGTGTAGTTCCCTCACCCCTCCCCCACCTTTGTGGAGATCATGATGACAGATTAGGCAAATGCTGTCCGCATCGCTCTAGAGAGAACAAGAGAGAACGAGAAAGAATGAGTCAGAAAGTGGTTTAAGAAACAAAATTGTCATCCAGCTAGAATATACTGAGCCCAAAATTATGCTGTTGAAAGATGGTATATACAAATTTAGTGTAGGCAAGAACTACAATTTACATAGTTTCATGTCCCATAAAAAAGCATTAGGTATAGCACTTAAAGACAGAATACATCAGTTATGTGACAGTTATTTGGCTCAGTAAGACAGTAAGTGTCTGCCAGTCACCACGTATTTAAGGCAAGCCAAGTTGATTTATATAGCACATTTCATCCACAGACACAATGAAATATGCTTCATACAGTATACCGTAAATAAAAACAGGCTAGATCATTGTTAAAACAATGCTCCATGCTGCTTTGTCCCACCTGGAGCAGCAGGGGAGCTATGTTCGGCTGCTCTTCATAGATTTTAGCTCAGCTTTTAACACCATCCTGCCCCACAGACTGGTGGACAAGCTATCAGGCCTCGGACTACCACACTCCACCTGCCTTTGGATTAAGGACTTTCTGACAGACCGCACTCAGAGAGTACGAGTAGGCCACCACACCGCCACCGCCCTTAGCCTCAGCACTGGCTCACCCCAGGGCTGTGTGCTGAGCCCCCTGCTTTACACCCTCTATACCCACGACTGCACCCCCGCTCACCTCAGCAACACCTTGGTCAAATTTGCAGATGACACCACAGTAGTTGGACTCATCTCCAAGGGGGATGAGTCCGCCTACAGAGACGAGGTGGAGCGTTTGATGGGGTGGTGTGAGGCCAACAACTTGCTCCTTAATACAGCTAAGACCAAGGAGCTCATTGTGGATTACAGGAAGAAAAAGACAGACACCAGCCACTGGTGATAAAGGGGGACTGTGTGGAGAGGGTCACAGACTTCCGCTTCTTGGGAGTCAACATCATGGAGGACCTGACCTGGGGCATCAACACCACTGGGCTAGTGAAGAAGGCCCAGCAGAGACTTTACTTCCTGAGAGTTCTCAGGAAGGACAACATCCCTCAAAAGCTGCTGGTGTCATTCTATCGCTGCTCAATTGAGAGTATTTTGCTATATTGCCTCTGTGCTTGGTTTACAAGCTGCACTGTGGCACAGAGGGAGAGGCTCCAGGGGGTCATTAAGGCAGCGCAGAAAATCATCGGCAGCACTCTACCCTCTCTGGATGAACTGCACCGTTCCTGCTGCCTCAAAAAGGCCGATTCCATCCTGAAAGACTCATCACACCCCGGTCACAAACTGTTTCAACTACTGCCATCAGGCAGGAGATACAGATCCATAAAAACCAGGACAAATAGACTAAGAAACAGTTTCTACCCAACAGCCATAATCTCACTGAACAGTGCTACCAAAGCATAGCTTTATGTTTTACATTTTATGAATGTGGATGTGTATGGGTGGGATATGTGTGGGGTGTAAAGTTTTTATGCACTTTTTTTATGTCATTTTATGTCCATAGTGACTTTTTTACTTATTTATTGCTACTTTTGCACTGAACAAGGAATGCACTTAATTTCGTTGTACCTGTGACGATGACAAATAAAGATATTCTATTCTATATTCTATTCTATAAAACAAAGCAAAGTACATGCAATAGCATAATTAAAAGAGCATACACTAAACATAAAATAAGAAAGAAAAAAAAGAGCATGACCAGAACCCACCAGAGACATGACGTTTCTGCCCCTGAACCGGGTCTTCTTCTCTGGTGTCTCCGTGACCTCGGGGATTGTGGGAATGGCAGGCGCCCGCCTCTCTCTCTCAGGGGTGCTGTTGGCCTTGGGGCACACGTCACCGCCGTTGATGCCCGCGTGGCATGCCCGGTAGTGCTGCCGTAACTCGCCCTCCTTCCTGGTGCTGTGGCTGGCAGGATTGGGGGCCATAGTGGCGTTGTGCAGGTGTTGCAGCTGCATGGC
This sequence comes from Alosa pseudoharengus, assembly GCF_046254945.1. Lineage (NCBI taxonomy): Eukaryota > Metazoa > Chordata > Actinopteri > Clupeiformes > Clupeidae > Alosa > Alosa pseudoharengus. The sequence continues at coordinate 18,712,096 of NW_027468689.1, read as the reverse complement.
GCTTAATGTGGCCTATGAGGAAATGAACAAAGAAGAACAGCAAGAGAACACATCAATTGAATACTGCAATTTGACTAAACATATGACTAAAAACTAACTTCAATAATTATGAAAGTTACAGAGTAGCAACTATACCATTGCTACTTTGCCGGTGTTGCAACCAAATATTACAGATTTCAACATGAAGGAATGCATGATTGAATGGATTAGTGATTCACTTTTTATTTACATTATAATTAAAGTTAATGAATCACCTCTGAAGCTTGGATAGTGCTTTTAGACCTCCGGCTTGCTATTGAAAAAATAATGGAGTGTAATTTCTAGGGAGCTGCAGCCCACCCTTTCAGACTTTAAAACAGAAAGAAGGAAAGCAGGAAGCATACATTTTGTATATTCAGATTTTACTCAATCTCAACCCATATCTATTGACGCCTAGCAATGGAAAATATGTAAAATACTAGTGACCCACCTCCCACATCAGTCACATTTGTTAACAGTGTGATTTTCAGTGTGTGTGTGTGTATTTTGTTTGGACCACCATAAAGGGTCTACAGTACATGCAACCTGATTACGTTATGTTGACAAATACAAATTGGCTTAGAGTTGTGGTTGTGCCTGTTGGGGTCAAGTTATAATTAGTTTACACGTAGCTTTGTTGACAAGTATGTTGACATCTACTCACTCGGCTGAATATTGTTGAATCGTCATAGGTGGTTTGTTACTGTTACTATTTGCACATTGCACATGACCAATTTGTATGTTTTATCTTATATAGATTAGTACCTTATGCTGATTAGTGCTGCTGAATTGTAATATTGATTAAATAGCAATGCAACAGGAAAATATGCTCTTTTGAATCCTCATTTGTGATTTCATAAAGAAAGCGAGAGGAGAGAGAGAGAAAGAGAAAACCTCCACTGAGATTTCCAACTTGCCAGTTGAGTTGTCAGATGGATTAACTGGTCAAATCAGTGAGGTGCAATTCTGGGTCACTTTATCTGAAGAGTGCAGCATGAGACATCCTTATTCTTTACACACACTGGACACTAATGGACATTAAACCTAGACTTAAATAAACATTCTGTTATCTCAATAATGTCTCACATGACAACATTGCATCAATCAGAAACCAGCACAGACACGAGGTGGCCCCACCCCTGTTTTGTGTTAAAAAAGTGAAACTAAATTTCAGCACCTATTCTGAATCGGATCCAAGTGATCATGTTGATCAAGGACCAAAATGTGACAACCCTCTACCTTGTCTGAAAATCTGACGCACATCTGGTCAGGACGCACAGACAGACAGGTAGAAGAATACAGTAACAAGAGTAGGTGGTGGTAGCATAGTGGCTAAGGAGGAGCTGGGCTAGCATACGGTAGCCTGGGTTCAATTCTTGGCTTCCGCCGTTGTGCCCTTGAGCAAGGCACTTAACCCCAAGTTACTCTGGGGAGAAGGGCCCTTGTAATATAATTGACATGTGTAAGCCGCTTTGGATAAAAGTGTCTGCCAAATGAATAAATGTAAATGTAAACCAACAGTAACAAAGCTGGACTGTCCTGAAATACACCTCACTAAGATGGACCTCCTCCTGATGGACAGTAGCCAGAGGTAACCTGACATTAAACCAAACAAACAACAACACCTTTCCCCAGCCCAAGTCAAGCTGTGCCAGAAACAACACTTTTGTGTACAACCTGTTTTGTCTGTGGGCCGTGCACAATAAATCAATGCATAAGCTATACAAACGTTTAGGTTCAGGAGCACTACATAGGCCTATGAAGCTTTTCAGTGTCTGAAACAACAAAAGTAACGTCGTACCTGCTAATTGTCCGTATACAATGGAAATAATGTAGTATTCAGAATATATGGAGCTGAAGACTTCCAATGGTATTAAACTAGTATTCAATACTGATCACAGCACACAAGGCGATATCAGTTGTTCTTAGACACAGTGAGAAGTTTTACTTATTCAGATTCCTAATCATGGATTTCATTTTAGAGGTATGAAAAAACCTAGGAAAAACACCATGATGAAAAAAGAGCAGGACTGTGAACGTTCCTTAAACTCAAACTGTATTTGTTGCCGAATAAATCTCAACATGAGAACATAGGCCTAGAGTATATCCAACTCACAGTCTCCTTTTCAAACTGAAAGAACATAACCACTGGTATTCTTAGAATCGTCACAGTTCTCTCTGCAATTACAAAAGGTTCTCACTGATGTGGTGCATTTTCAGTCACAGCTAAGAGGCCAGCTGATAGAAATAGATAGGCCTATGTAGGTTTGACATTGAGGTGAAGGTGGAATCTCTCAGCTGACAATCTTATGGCAGTAAGCCCTTGACTGATACTGAACACGTCACAAGCATAGACGCTAGAAATTCATGTTACCTGACCCAGAGATTTTAGACCATCACTCACATTACATAAACTTAAATGAAGAAGTAATTGTTCTGTATGTGCACCTACAAGGACTCTCTGGTGTGTATGTCATGAACACAAAGAGAGAGAGAGAGAGAGAGAGAGAGAGAGAGAGAGAGAGAGAGAGAGAGAGAGAGAGAGAGAGAGAGAGAGAGAGAGAGAGAGAGAGACAGAGAGAGAGCTTACCGGACAGGGCAGTGAAGCTCGACGGTTGGCAATGGATCGACGAGGTCTGGGGACATTCAAGCTGGACTTTCTCTCCGCGTCCGGCTCCTCGGTCACCACCTCTTGATCAAAACCCTGCCTCCAGGTCGTGAAGATGCTATCATCCTCCTCCTCCTTCTTATCCATTCTGACAGACTAGCTGCTCCAGTGTGTTCCAGGGGTATTTCCCTCTTGGCAGAAAGTTCCAGAAAGTGCAGGGCTCCCCAGAGGCACCTGGGACCGACTAGAAGTCCTGACGCTGGGTTTACCTGTCAGCTTCTGGTCAGGGGGAAGGCTGATTAAGCACTGGGTAATTAGACACCCCTAGGCTCTCTAGAACCATCTGGTAGGTCTGTTGCTCTAAGCCAATTCAGATGCGCTCTGAAGCAGTCAGCAGTGCAGGCCTCGAACAGCAACAGTGAATCTGCGGTAATCTGTTTAAGCGATAGGGGTAGGAGGAGGACGAGAGGGAAAGAGAGAAAGACAGAGAGAGAGAGAGAGAAAACCAGCGGTGAAATGACTTCTAATCTCTTATCTCAAATGCTTTATATCCATGACTGTGTAGGCTAATTAGCCTATTATATCATGTGAGATGCACATTAAATATTTTTCAGCTCATAATTCCACTTCCCTTCTGGCAACAGTACAACATAGCCTACAGACAAATAAGTTAGAGAATAAAGATGCTTTGTTTTTTTAATTTATTTAATTTATTTTTTTTTCAAAAAAAGAGCTTACAAAATTATTCAAAAAGACTAAAATGACAACCATGATTGATATACCTGTTTTTGGATGTATATGGGTATGTTTATTTACCACATGCGGGAACACCAAAACAAATAGGTGGTGTGTGGAAGCACTGGACAAGATAATCACTTAAGTAGAGTGTTAAGCACCTTAGTGTGTGAAAAGAGAGGAGGCACCTAAACTTAGACACCCTTTCACATGTTGAAACACAAATAAAGGCCAGATTTAACACCATAAATACATTACTGTGTTCAGCTGTGATAATATATAACTGATAGGCAGTATGTAAACTGAAATTTTGGACAGAACTGCTTACACGTTACAACTGCAACTTCTCTGCAAGACGTTCTGCAGTTCATCTTCCCCTAGATGGCGTTGTTTTCTCGATAACGTTAAAAAAAAGTGGCTTGCCTTATTACATCACGTAGGCTAAAGGCAATTTGCACGAGACATTAGCCTGTCTTCCAAAAACTCGCAAACTGTAGGTTGTTGTGGTGATTTAATACCTACATAGAGAAGCTGACCCAGAATGTCTCTTCACTTCAAATAAGAATAGGCTGCAACAATGATACTATCTTTGAATACACTCGCAAAAACACGGAAAACCTGAGAAGCCGGAAGAAGAAACACTGAACTGTAGGGACGTCAATAAAGTTCGAACAGTTTAAATACGTAGCCTGCAATATTAACCAGACAATACATGACAGCCTAAAAACACATTTCGAAACATGACTTAATAAGATTGAGATTGAGCAGACGCTTCTACACAGTCCTGGTTTTGTAAATAGAAAATACAAAGTGGTTTGGACCAAGTCATGAAGCCCACCTATTCTCCTTTGTGAGCATGGAGGACAGGGGAGCCTCAAATATCAATAGCGTTTTGCAATAACAGACAGCTCTGAGACTTGGAAACAGTTGTGCAAACAGGTGTGCATATGCTCACTGATATGAATGCATTTGGAGCAGATCAAACCAATGCAGATCAACAGAGAATTTGTTTGTTAAGTGCAATCACAATATGAACAAATTCATTGTCTCCCACAAAATCTGCACAGATGATGTTAAGACTTCTTTTACTTGGACCCGGATGCTGCTTCTTGACCCAGTCAAGTAAAAAGTTATAGGCTTTCAAAGTCATACTCCTCATAGTTTGGCAAGGATGCTGCATGACATATTGTACATCTTCTGTGAGGTTCATTCCAGCCACAAAAAATAACTCTGCAATAAAACAACAATAATAATAAAACATGGCAAAAGGGTATAGATAATATATGTATGTATTCTTCCACAGAATATTTTCAAAACATATCTATGTAAAAATATCCCAAACCTTTTGGCCTTCCACTTTCTTTCTGCCCCTCAAGAAATAAGATGAGATCCTTTGGGTCAGGCGTATTGGCCCACCAGTAATCAATCTTCGGCCAGAAGCCAGTGTATTTTTCTGCAACTGGGTTGTCATACGAGAGGATCACCTGATAGCCACATTCCCAGCACAGACTGAGGGAGGGGGTTTCCTGTAATTAACAGATGTTAATATAGTGGGGCCAAAGTAAGTGAAACTAAGTTGAGTAATTATGGTTTTTGTCATGTGACATATGAAGACACTTAGTGTGACAATTAACAGTAAACAGTTCAAGGTGAGCCCAGTCATACCGGAGGAAGTACTGTATGTTTGCAAAAACACACGTTCAAAGTACACTCAGTCTTTTCTCTTGCTCGTGTGCGATAATTTGCCTCAGCCAGATAACCTGATCTGTGGTTTTGTATTAAGATGTCATTTCTGACGTTCCCTATTACAGAAACAGTCAGTGCGGTGATCGGATTTGTTGTTATACTGACAACTGCTGTCTTGTTGGCAGCCAGGGTTATGGCCATTCAAACCAATATCTACTAATCGTCAAAGAGTAGAATAACGCTGATAGACACTTTCATACTAAAATTCAATGAGTTTAATACAGGTTGAATCTTAGTATGCATTGAAAGATTTGGCTGTTGAATATAATGCTGCAAATTTGAGGACTTTTCAAAAACCTTCCAGGCCAATTTTCTCCAATTCAAGGACCCAATATCCTTTCTACCACAAATTATATAAATGCAGGCATTTTCAATTACTTAAGTCTATTTATGTCTATTTTCAAAACACAAACTCTAATTCACAAACTTTCAAGGACTTCAAGGATCCATGGGAACCCTGTAAATAACAAAGAACCATGTCTGTGTCCCTGGTAAGCAAAGGATATTGATTCAGACTAACTCACTGTCTTGGGGCACAGTTTTTTCTCAAATAGTCCTCTCAGGAAGTAAATAAGTTCCAGGTGTTCTTCTTTATTCATGCCATCGAATGCTGAACATGCAATGATCACCAGCTCCTTAGGATGCTTCTGTAGCCATTGTGCCACATTTGTGACGGTGTCCTGTTGAGGCCAAAAAAGGGAGGGAGAAATGATGGGATATAGAGGAAGACAAAACATGAGTTATTTCATGACTGATGGGATATAGAAACACATTATTACAATATAATGGGTACCAAAGCATGCAAAAGTGTTTAGGCCTACTATAAAATAAAATAAGTTAAAAGTGTGCATCACTATGACAGATTTGTGAAGAGGGAAAGAATGAACGCTATTGCTACTGATTACATATGTTATGTTGTTTGTTAAGAAGGGGCGTCTGTCCTGACCTTCACAGTCTGCTTAGAGTAGATTCCATGGGCGAAATAGAAATGATCGTTGTCATCTTGTCTCTTATGAGCGACCCTCAGATCCAGGAACCGAATCCCCGCGTCAAGCTGATCTGAAATGTCCCATGTCTACAGATTCACATTAGAGGGAACCTCTAGTCACCCGGCTTTCCTGTTTGTTCATATGCTGGCTTTGCACACAAATATCTACAATGACACAGTCAACTACAATAGTATGTATGATAATAACTAGGTCTATGTGCAATGTTTATGTAGTACAATGATAGCACAATGAAAATAAAAGCCTGTCACATGTCAATAGGATGGTTAGTTTTGTGAGATTGTTGTGAGAGGTTATGATGAAGCCCACTCTTCGTGTGTAGATACTGTACAGCAACATGTAATATATTGAATTTACAGTGCTGTCATTCAGAATGAAGATGACCTACACATTCACCTTACTCAGAGACATACCTGGGTTGTGGCCCACCTCTTCACATAAGGGCGCGTGAAACAGGGGAAACAATGGTCTAGCATTCTCAAAAAGCAGGATGCAGACTGTACAATGGGCGAACGGTCATCCAGATGATAGGTCATTGTGTCGTGACTACCTGAAATTAAATACAGATGTCAATTGTCCACAAACATGTTAAAATGAATGTATTGCATTAAATAATCATGCTGAAGGTATTCATAAAGAAAAGGATGGAAGTCATAAAAATGATCACAGTTCATAAACTAAGCACTTTATGAATTTTTTTTATTATAAAATGGTCATATGTTTTCAGAGCACTAAGACTCACCTGGGATGGCGAGGTTCCATAGTGGTACCCTCCAGAGTTTATCTGGAAGATGTGACATCCAGTCCGCACAATCCGTCTCGTCCGTCATGTTCGAGCCCCTCTCCATGTATTCAGTTCATTAGGACAATACCTAAAATATAATTGATGGCAGACAGCGTTATTGGTTAAACCTTTAAACAAATGGCATTTGTATCATAAGCCTATCGTAAATCTTTTACAGTCCGCAAACTTTTTTGCAAACGCCCCTGGAGGAGGTCCCCGGTCACAGGAGGCTAGCCTACTGTACGCCTACCACTGTCTGGTGACAGCGAAAGCACAGTGAAATGCACTGTATTAAATATTTGTATGGCATACAAACAAAACCAGTTTAGGTCTTGGTGTTTAGCTTTTGTGGTGAAGTGAAGAGCCCACGGAAGACAACGCTCTTTGTTTTCCGTGGCATCTCGCTGTTAAGACACGATTGTTCCTATCTCGGCCAAACCTACCTGGACTCCATGTGCAACTCCATACACATTTAGGCGACATTCGAGTTATATTATAGCCTAGCGGAGTAACGCCTCCCGCAACCGGAAAGCTGTAGGCGAACACGAGTAAAAGCAAGACATTCTCGTGACATTCGTTGTGCTGACAACTCATCTGAAAATTTGACGTGGAAAGTTAGGGACTGTGTGAAATTGTAAAATCCGAGTTCAGTGAACCGGTGTGGGATCCGCAAACTGGTCACATGGATTTATTCAAGCTAAAATACACGTAGGCTTAAATGAGCCTTACAAAAACTTTAAACTTTATAGTTTAGGCTATGTCTAGAATACTGCTTTCTCCGTTCTTGGTGAATATTTTTCCACCTGAAAAACCTTTTGAGGACAAAATAATAGGCTGCACTGCTGTATGGTTCTTTTAGACCAGGGGTCTCAAACACCCGGCCCGCGGGCCAAATCCGGCCCGCGTCCGGCCTAATTCCGGCCCGCGACGTATGTCAAAATAATAATGTAATCCTGTTCTGTTCTGTTCCGGCCCTTGAGACTTTTTAATTGTGACAAACAACGATACTGATTAAAATAGACGATAGTTCCAAGTACGGTGACAAATCTCTTTGTACTCTGCTCCACTATGTGCTAGACATCCAGAGCTTCATTCAAACCCAAAATCGCTGCGCAAAGTTTTCAGGAAATATTACACGCGAGAAACAAAGACGTGCATTTGTAATGACGCGGAAGCGATGCAGGCCATAGTGTTGCAGAAATTGAAGCAGAAATAGGCCTACACCAAATGTTGAAAAACGTTTACGTGTGATGAAGTCTTAGGTAGGCTATGTTATTCACCTATTCTAAATCTGAAGGAGAATATCCTTTTGGAGATTATGATCGATCGTCTATTGAATGGAGGTGCGTCTGCGTGTATACGACGGTGTCCACTATACCATGCTTATTTCGACCCTCTGCCCAACATAGCTTGGAGGTTGCAGTGGTAATCTTGATGATAGTGTCCGTAATGGACGTGGTACAGACAGCAGGGCTAGTAGAAATAGGGCTCAAAACTACAAAGTCACCCGCAATATGATGCGAACTTCTGGGTACTCAGATTACCCGCGATAGGAACTGATTTGACCAGAATACTTTATTGTAGGCCTTGTGGTTTAGAAACCATATACATCTTAGGTGTTGGTATACATCTTAGGTGTTTTCCTGTTAATTTGTTATGTGGGCAATATGAAAAAAGGAAAGTAAACCTGCTCAAATATGTTCATCCAGTATTTATTGAAAGGTGCATAATTTCAGGTGCTTGCCATCCAGTGCCAAATTAGATGGGTAAATGTACCCCCTTCATAAACTTTTGTTTAACTCAAAGATTTTTACATTTACAGTAGGACTTTATCTCTGACCACTTTCAAGCCATGGCCTTTTGAAATTTTGATATAAAAATCCAACACATACCTGTTTTTATGCTTTTCATTTGTTTTATAATTTGTATTAATATTTATTTTATCATTATTTTATTTATAAGCTAAGGTTGCTAGCACAGGTGTCTAAAACTAGATAAAAACACTTGCACTTTCTGTTTGCATTGTGGTATTTGAAAAAAAGAACATCGCATTTTCAGAAATAGCCGGCCCTCCAATCAGATGACGTTGGCAGAATTGGCCCCCAGCTCATTTGAGTTTGAGACCCCTGTTTTAGACTGAGGTAGACTAAGGTAGCCTACAGTTACAGGCAGTGCAGTCAGTTAGGCTACAACATCAGAAGCAACAACAAATGGACATACCTGGATCACTCAAATATTCTGATATATAGGCCACACTGGCTGTTTAGATAGTTTACTGAGATTTGAAACACATCAATATGGTTAGTCAATATAATGCTTTATTACACCCATAACTCATATTTAATCTTTACCACTGGGTTGGTGATAAGATGTCTTTTTTCTTCTCAAAGCCTGCTTTATCAGCTTTATTCCAATGTTAACACAGGGTAGCCTACATTTTGTGGATACTCATGCAAACACTCAAGTCCTGGAATGACCTCAGTATCACACACAGTTTTAGGTGTTTCCTGTTCAAGGCTGACCACAGTATGACTCCTCAGTCAGTATGACATCTGTCAAATTATATCCCAGGGATAGATGTGGTATAGGATTTAAAATAAAAGGTTTTGAAGAAAATATTTTAAATCAATACATAAATAGAATCGCTCAAGTAGATTACTGAGCATTGCTAGTCACTTCTGTGGCTCTGTGAGATGTTGTTTGGTAAAAGGTCTCGTGAACAGTTATAACTTCCTATCAGGCTCAACCAACCCACACTGACTGATTTACGGGTCACCACAGTGAAGGAAGCAAGAACAAGATTTTTACAAAGTAGACTGACTTAGAATGTAAGGAGAAACAAGTAAAACTAGATGTACCGCAAAGCGGTATAACATGACCGTCACTCAGTCCTGCACATTCTCTCCACAAAAATAAATTACGCTTGTCAATTTGTCTCCATCTCCTTCTCCATCCCCTACTCTGCAATTTTTGTTTATAAGTGTGTGCATGTTTGCTTTTGTATATATGTGTGTGTGCATGCGTGTACGTGTTTGTGTGTGTGTGCGTGCGTGTGTGCATGCGTGTGAGTCTGTGCCTGTGTGTGTGTGCATGTCTACTATGTGTGTATGTGTGTGCGTGTGTCTTTGTGTGTGCGAGTGTGATTGTGTGCGTACCTGTGTGTGTGAGTCTATGCGTTCGTGTGTGTGTGCATGTGCATGCACATGCATGTCTACTGGTGTATGTGTGTGCATGTTTATGTGTGTGTGTGTGTTTATGTGTGTGTGCATGCATGTGTGTGTGTGATTGTGTGCATACCTGTGTGTGTGTGTGTATGTGTGTCTGTGCTAGGTTTTAGTAAAGCATGGTTAGTGGAATAGCTGTTCCATATGGTCTCGCGTGCAAGCAGATTCTTTCAAATGCGCCGGTGCCAGTGACCATCAAAATACCGATGCACTGTTTGAAGTCACTCTGCTTGCTGTTAAAGGGAATGACTGATGTCACTCTCATTGGTTTAAAGGATGTTAGGCCCAAAACACACCCATGACTGATTAAGAAACATAAGGCCCACCTTCTTGCGCTGGACTTTTGATAACGTTTCATAACTAAACCACACCCAATGTGAACTGGACAAACAATTTGACAATTTGTTTAAACTTTTCGCTAGTGACCATGCATTTTAAACTGTCAAAATATAGCCCTGTGTGTGTGTGTGTGTGTGTGTGCGCCTGCATGTGTGTGTTTGCATGTGTTTATGATTGTGTGTGTGTGCGTGCGTAGTGTACAGTTATTAAATGTCCACATATATTAATTTATTGTATGAATGGAATTCCACAAAACTTGGCATGCATTCAGAGGGTGTCATAATCCTTAAAAAAAAATTCAGCTTTGTCTCCATCTCCTTCTCCATCCCCTACTCTGCAATTTTTGTTTATAAGTGTGTGCATGTTTGCTTTTGTATATATGTGTGTGTGCATGCGTGTACGTGTAAAACATTTCAGTTTTGAACATTTCAGACAAATATACCTGCAATTACAATGCTTTGTTTTTTGCTTTTTCATGTTTAATTAGGTGGCATAAATTAATGTATTGTATGGCTCCCCATGAATGGAATTTCATGATACAGTATGCATAGACAAACAGAAAACAACTCTTTGATGAAAGTTATCATGGTGTTTCTAGCTATTCCAATTTACAACACTTGTCCCTAGAAGGGCTTTTATGACTATGCAGTAAAAGAGATAGATAGCAATAAAGTATACTTTAAAGAAGTATAAAAGAACAAAGGAAAGAAAAGAAAGATACAATGCAAATGGTTAAACACAGAGGAGGCATGAGTACAAGATTGTTGCGGAATTACCATGATTTGGTGATATCCAGAATTATACATACTTTACCTCTGACACTTCGATGAGCTCACCTACATTCAAGGGTTGTGTTGCAGCTGATTTATTAATGGAAAAACAGAATTGTTGTTTAGTGTTTAAACACTAGGTGTTTAGTGTTGATTCAAGCCAAGTAGGCTAGACATTTTTGTATTTAGTTTGTCTACAACAAAATTGTATGTATATTACCAGATGCATACAGCACATCTGTATCATCAGCATACATCTGGAGACCTACTGTACATCAGGGCATATGTCTGACAAGTCATTAATATATGGAATGAAAGGTACAGGACGGAACAGTACCCTCCGGAACAGTACCCTCCCTGTTCCCTATTCCCTTTTAGAAGTGTCTCTTATCAGGTTTTTAAATTCTTTTATCTTTCCTGCTTAAGTGAATGAATGAAATGACTTGATCATTTTTTCCGATTGATCTCAATGACAAGCTGGACAAATTGATTAACACCCACAAAATCAGCAGTGATAATGTTGATGCATCCTTTGCCTTGACCACAGTGTTGCCTTTTGACCCAGGCTAGTAACTCTGGATAAGCAGCAAGAGTCATTTCCTTTATGGATGACAATAGGTTTGCCGCCACATAGTCTGAATTTGGAGTGAGGTTCAGACCTGACACGAAGAAGGTATCTAGGATCCAGCAGTCAGGTAAACAGACAGACAAACAGGCAAACAGAAATTAACTTTCAATTCTACACACAACAATAGGTAGCAAACAATAACAACAACAATAATAATAATAATAATAATAATAATAATAATAGACTTGCCATCTTGTCCTTTTCCCTTCAAGCGGTCATCCAAGTATTGTATAACCTTACTTGCTGATGTCCTGTCTTGGTCAGACCACCAGTAGTCAATCTCTGGCCACAGCTCCTGGTGGCCAGAAGCTGCTGAATGGGCGTAGGAAAGGATCACTTGATATCCATTATCCCAGCAGTGCTGAAGAGAGAGGCTCGCCTGGAGGAAACAAGCAGATATAAGCATAAGAAACACTCTTAAAACGAATGTGTTGAAAAAACACACTTGTGTTCTTTTTTTTAACACATCTCTGTGTCCAGATAGGGACAACACAGTTTGTGTTGTTCTCTTTATTTATTTGTTACACAATATGTGTTGAAAATAACACAATATGTGTTGAAAATAACACAACTTGCTTGCATTGAAAACAACACAACTTGCGTTGTTTTTTTTAACACATCTCTGTGTCCAAATAGGGACACATTCAAATAGGAACACATTCATTTTAAGAATGTACTCTTGTGTGTATTAGGCAACTGGCATCACATGTTTCTAACAGGAATGTCCTCGCAAAACAATCTTTTCCTCAACCATAAATAGACCTACAGTATGCTACAGCAGCAATGCAAGTATACAAAAGAATTCACTTAAAATGTGATTTACTTATTATTATTGCAGGAAAATGTCAAATGAAATGCATAAACCATTTTAGGGCAGAGTTTCTTCCCAAAGAGCTGGATCAGTTGGGCAATGAAACTCTGATGATCACTGACATCCACACCATCGAATGTTGAGCAGGCGAGAATGATAACCTCCTTTGGGTGGCCTGCCAACCACTGATGAACTTTGTTGAAGGTTTCCTATGGGAGCATGAGAATCCAAGGTAAATACATATCTGTATAAGCCTGCCCTGAATATGGAGCGCATACATTTTTCTGACATACTGTATGTCTTACAGTATGTCATATATGTAATATATGTAATACAGGTCTGGAAAAATGTAAAAGACCACTGCACATCTTTCTGATGTCATCTTATGGTTGCTGAGTTACATTCGAATGAGGTGATGAGGTGGTTGGAGTGTTTTATACATTTCTAAAAAATAAATGACTGAAATGACTGAAAACATAACAAAATGTGGAAAACTTGAAAGGGTCTGAAAACTTTCCAGTTCCGTTTTTTGGGGGAGATTAGTAAAAAGTGTGTTGCAGTAGTCTAACCTGCTAGTGATAAAGGCATGGATTAGTTTTTCCGCAGTTTTGCAATGTTTCTCAGGTGGAAATAGGCTGTCTGAGTAACTTTACTGATATGGGGCTTCAAGCTTAACTCTGCATCTATATAAGTATAAGTATAAGTATAAGCAGTGTTGCCACAGTTACCTTGAAAAAGTAATCTGATTACTGATTACTGATTACTCCTTTAAAAAGTAACTTAGTTACTTTACTGATTACTTGATTTTAAAAGTAACTAAGTTAGATTACAAGTTACTTTATTAGTTACTTTCAGCAGCTGCCGACAACACCCCCAACGCCTCAACATAAAAATGATAACGGTTTTGTCAATACTCAATATACTGGAAGTGCATTTTAACAGCAATGTATAGCAGACATCCCAACCTAACCTACTTAGATACTGAAATTCAGATGTTTGTTCAATAATGTCTAAGTACACCAAATAAGGAAGGCCTATTGATAGAAACTGTTATAGTAAAATATGTAGATTTTTTTTCATGTAGCCTTGGCAACTAGCCATCTTGTAGCCTATAGGCCTGAATAATATGCAAATGAAATTACACTTGTTAAACTCACCTCAACAAGTCTTTTGCAATCATTTAACCCACCGTGAGCAATGCTAATCTTTTGAGACAATTGGGTACACTTTTGTGTAGTCTGGTGTGAAATGGGTCTTAAATCTTCCTTTTTGAGGGGCACTGACGCTGCCATGACGCTTCTGTTCCTAGATACACTGACTGAACTGATTAATTATGTTTGGGAGAAAAGAGATATAAGCTCTTACACTGAAAACGGATTGGTTGATTTAGCAAAACAGACCAGGATGCTCTCTGTCTTGGATGCGCTTCAGGCACAAACGCACCACTCCTCTCTCTCTCCCTCTCCGTTGTGTGCGCATTAAGCTATGCACACGCGATTTGAAGCAAAGATTCTAGAATCTTTGATTTGAAGTCCGGTCTGGCTTGCGTGCTCTTGTTCGCTCTAGGTTCCGGGAGATTTTATGTAATTTGCGGGCGTCAGGAAGCCGCTATCAATATGTGGGAGACTCACAAAACTTCGGGAGACTTGGGATGTCTAGCTAGACAGCACTTTGTCGCCAGCACAGAATGTACAATGTACCTTAATGTTGTCATGTTTAACTGACACAAACTCAAAGTAATGACTGATGAAATGTGCATCTCTCTCTCTCGTTGTTTACGTTTGTGTCGCTGCACGTGAATTGTCCTCATGCTGAAAACGTGAGCATAGCCTCTACATGACATTAATACCCAAGACAAGAAGAAAGCAAAGAATATATCTTTTTATTAAGGATCATGACAAAAATAGTAACGCACAGTAACTTAGATAAGTAACTTTAATCTGATTACTGGTTTGTAAATAGTAGCGCGTTAGATTACTCGTTACTGAAAAAGTGGTAAAAATAGACTAACGCGTTACTAAGTAACGCGTTACTGGCATCACTGAGTATAAGTATAAGTATAAGTATAAGTATATATACTCTTTTGATCCTGTGAGGGAAATTTGGTCTGCATTTATCCCAATCTGTGAATTAGTGAAACACACTCAGCACACAGTGAAGTGAAGCACACACTAATCCCGGTGCAGTGAGCTGCCTGCATCAACAGCGGCGTTCGGGGAGCAGTGAGGGGTTAGGTGCCTTGCTCAAGGGAACTTCAGCCGTTCCTACTGGTTGGGGTTACAAGTCCGAAGTGCTATCCAGTAGGCCACAGCTGCCCCCATCTAAGATGACACCTAGGCTTGCTACTTTTGGTTTGACCTGGTGTGCCAGGTTCCCAAGCTTACTAAGAACAATTGTCTCGCTTTGATTTTGGTCCAACCAAAAGTACCTTTTGTCATCATTTAGTTTAAATTTGTTTTTTCTCATCCACTGATTAATGGAGGTTAAGCATGTGATAAGGGAGCAAAGGCCATCTGGCTTGACTCCACAGAAATATATAATTGGGATTCATCTGCATAGCTGTGAAAGTTTACATTATGCTGACTTATGATGTTTCCTAACGAAAGTATAGGGAAAAGAGCAGGGGACCAAGGCAGATCCCCTGGGCCACACCGAAAGGCAAGTCATGTTTTACAGACACATGATCTCCTAGACTAACTAAATATCTGCCAGTTATGTAGGTTTGAAACCAGTTTAAAACATTGTCAGAGAGACCTTCGCAGGGCGGTGAATTAGAATGTTATGATCAATGGTGTCGAATGCCGCGCTCAAATCTAGAAGAATAAGGATTGAGACTTTGTTTAAGTCAGTGGCCAGTCTGAGATCATTGATTATTTTTACTAGGGCCGTTTCTGTGCTGTGTTTTGATCTAAAACCTGATTGGAATTGTTTACAAGGATACTGTTTACATTGAGGGAGGTATGTAGGGAGGCTGTACTATAAGTTATTACATTATGTTACCAATAGCCTCCCTTAAAGAAACTACTTTTTTTGAAGAAGTCTGCAAATTCTTTGCATCTTAGAGAGGATGCCTGACTGCCTGACTGAGTGTGTCAAAAGGTGTTTGATGCAGTAGCCTGTCAATGGTGGATAACAACATCCTATAGTTTCCACTATTTTCAGCAATTACCTTAGAGAAGTGGATCATTCTCTCATTCCAAATAGCTCTATTATAATTTGATATTTTTTCTTTTAAAATGGCACGGTGAACCTGTAACTTAGTTTTTCTCCATGTTCTCTCAGCTTTTCTACAGGATCTTTTTAAGTCAGAGTGAGGGCGATATACTCAAAGGAAGCAAAATTGCCAAAATTGGCTCTAGTGCAAGTATATTTGTTTGAGAGAATGGTGGCAATTCCAGCCCCTTGTTTACCCTGGGGGACAGGTTTCAGCAAGAACAGCTTCACTGTCTGAAGTTAGCCAGGTTTCAACAAGATGCTGACAAATCCTGATAGATTTTTCATTCATTATTTTAGGGAGACTAACTCAATCAGACACAACTGGACACTGAACTCATCAGGTGATAAACAGACAGTTCAATGCACAGATTCTCCTTAACTAGTTCACTCTTCCGTATTGAGTGGTTCACGACATTATATTTGTCTCAGTTTGAAAGAACAAGGCAACAAAGTGTGTGTGTTTGTTAAGACCCTTACCTCCACAGTAACTGTAGTGTAGAGTGCATGGGCAAAGTACAAGATGTGAGTGACATCATTTGGCTTACAAGCAATTCTCAAATCAAAATACCGAACACCTGCATCCAGCTGCTGAATGATATTTAGTTCCTAGAAAACAACAAGAACAGTGTCACACATCTACAAACACACACACAAAAACGTTAACTTGAAGCACCACTGAACGCACTACATCAAGTCACAGCTCACACTTTTGTTCTCCTGAAGAAATGTGTTGGTTAGAATTGATTCAGTCCTCAGTGACTATACAGTCTATAAATCTATAGGTTTGTTAAGTAAGAAGACTGTGGGCCCTAATTTGAAAAGTATAAACCAAAGCTAATTTAATAATTGGACAAAATCAGTTTGCTAATGTGACACCAGGGGCAAGACCTTAACCACACACATTGATGAGTCGATGAGCGATTTACATTAAATTAGGGCTCTATGTGTGAATAGCTTTGTTTGAGAGCACACACTGAACAGTTGGAGCACCAATAGGAGCAGTTAGCTGAATTTGGCTGAAAAAGAAAAGGATTAGAGTTGTGGACTACACCTAGGTAAATCTGTACTGAAGTAATTCTGTACCTGTGTTGTGGCCCACCTCTCGACAATGTCTTCGACAAAATGACCGAAGACTTTTTTCAGGATCTTCAGCAATTCGGATGCATTGGGCTCCAAATCCGACGAGCCATCCAGACAGTAGGTCATGGTGTGATGACTTCCTGGAAATGTAAAGCATGTAGGCTACAGATATGTTTGACAAACAAACTATCAAACAAACAAACAAACAAACAAGCAAACAAAAATGTAGCCTATTTCTTCCTTGCATTATATAACAAATGATCATTCATTCATTTCCAATTATACATGCAGTACCTATAATCCCTATTTGTATTATATGCAGGAAGAAGAAAAATGCAAAATCTCTCTCCCACAAAATTGCCTTAGGACACAAGATGCAGCATTAACTTCAGAATGCCATGGTAGTTAAGGGCTGAACACAACTAGTTGTTTGTGTCTCAAGACGATGTTGAAAGCCACTATCTGCTGAGGAAACCTGTACTCACCAGGTATGGCGAGGTCCCATAGGAGAACTGAATGGAGCTCAGTAGGCAGCTGGGACATCCAGTCGGGCAGATCAAGCTTTTCCATTATTATTCATCAAAACAACACAACTGCAGTTTGTTTGATATCACCTGGAATGCCCATTGAAAAATGAAAATGTGTAAAAATCAAGATGAACTATTTAGGGTTGATTCAGTCAAAGTGCAAAGCCCTATTTAATAGATTCAGATATTTCAACACCATTTTGATTTGTTCCAGCAGTTTGGTGGAGCAACTTATCCTACATGAAACGGCAATAATGCAATAAACGTATCATAAAATAATTACATTCAGATACAATTTGATGGAAACAACAAAAAGAGAAGAAAAGCTATCAAAGAGAAAATAAGATCTACTTTATAAAATAATATTTACTTATCAATAGCTGGACTTACATTTATAAAAGGCTAGAATGTTTTTGTCTAAAGTAATGTCTTACCATATAGTTTTGTGAAATCGATGTTTGTATGCACGGCTCTTGTCCAACCAGTTTCAGGTCAGTGTGAGAAATCTGACCAAGGTTTTAAACCAAACCTAGGAATAGGCTCCAGGAAAGTTATAGATGCATACATGCAAATGCGTGCAGGTATGCAAAAGGAAGACACTCTGCTCACTCATGCTTGGTTTAGGGGTGTGTCTATGGAAGGAGCTGGGGTGGGCAGTACCCCCCCCGAAGAAATTATATATGACAGGCGACAAATGTGTTGAACTGCTCACAAAGTACACATAGAGTCCTACTGTTCACTGGGTGTTTAGTATCACTATCACTGAGTAATCATTCGGTTGTTTTTTGTCTTTTAATTATTACTTTTTAAACACTTTTATTGCCCTTTTAGTTACTATTACCTTGTGTGTTTTATGTTTTCTTTTTAATTCTTTACTTCTTAAACTATTCTTTGACTATTCTATGCTTTTACTAGCTATTACTGTTTGCTTTTGTTTTGCCTGTGTATGAAATGTGCTATATTAAAAAACTTGTCACGCCGATACCACACGCATATCACATCATATGAAAGAGCAAGACCTAAGTTTTCCAATGCTATTAGATACTAGTTGCTGATAAATGGTCAATTACTAGTAAACTAGTAGTTATTAGTTGCTGATAAACGGTTTGCGAGAACATTAGCGTTGAATTTACTTTATATTTAATCATATTCTGCACACTCTGCGTCCATCTCCACACTCCATAATCTCGGTGGCATATCTCACAAACTCTACACTCAACACATGGCAAAGCATATATCAAAATAAAAGGCAGACCTTACTGAATACTTGACTTATTATCGGTATTGTGACAACACTACATATTCTTATCATGTATTTTAAATTGGCTGACTCTCCAAAAACAGATGCATGAGATAACTGAGAGCTAGATAAATAGCTAGCTAGATAGATACAGTACAGGCCAAAAGTTTGGACACACCTTCTCATTTCAATGCATTTTCTTTATTTTCATGTTATTTGACCCTGAGATGAATATTTGTCAAGTTATGGCTTGCAATATGGTATTAAATTAAAACAAAATAGCAACTTTTAAGAAACTAGAATATAAGACATGTTTTCAGTTATTTCACACTTTTTTGTTAAGTACATAATTCAACATGTGTTCATTAATAGTTTTGATGAATCTAACACATTGAATGAGAAGGTGTGTCCAAACTTTTGGCCTGTACTGCAGATAGTTGTTCTATAGGCTACATATTTCTGTAAATAATTATTATTGTAATGGATCTGAGTTGTATTGGTCTACAACACCACTATAATACTGGGAAAACCTACATATTGTTTATTCACCTTGTTTATATATGTAGGTTAGGGGCCTGTGTATTTGCCAAGGGGTCTGCACTAAAATATTGTACTGTATACTTTTTGCGCCCATTTACCGAATTTTTGTTGCCCCCCAAATAAGCAAAATGCCCACCCAAAGGTGGCATCCTAACCCCTCTGATTTCTAAATGAAGACACAATAATATTAACGTGTCATGGCTAGTATTTAGGCATATCAAATTCCATGAATCTACTATTAGATTAGGTTAATGTAGTCTCACAGGCATGAAATACACAGATCATCTGTACATTGTAAACAAATGCTTTATTTAAGCTTCATTGTGTTGTATTATAAGTAATATGGTAATAGGTGTCACCTGCTCTTCTGGAGAAAGGTGCCATGCAATCTGTGATTATTTAAAACCAATTGTTGTTGGTATTGTGCTAAGGCATCTCTTACGTTGAATTACACTATGTGTTAAAACCTTGATATGGCTTAGAAACACAACTGAGCCCTAGCACCAGGTCTTGTGAAGCTGTGTGTAAAAGTAGATCAATATATAATAAAAGATTAGTAGATTACACAGTTATTTGTAAAGGTATGTCCATGTGTTTGGCAAAATGCCTTATGAAGACTCCCTATAGGACATTTGGTTACCCAAAAGGCATACTGACAATAAAAGGTTTACTGTATTGTATTGAGGTGTACCGTGGGTGGTACACTATCTCATAACTAGAGAACAATGTGAGAACATCTTTCCTGGTTGTGCTGCCAGGTTAAGCTCTGTAAAATAAACCACCAAGAAGGAAGCAGCTTCACAGATGTAACCAGCTTGAGGCACACACACACACATCAGGCCAGAAGAGGGGTGGTGGTAGGGTAGTGGAGCTGGGCTAGCGTTCAGTAGCCTGAAAGTTGTCGGTTCAATTCCCGGCTTCCACCGATGTGCCCTTGAGCAAGGCACTTAACCCCAAGTTGCTCCGGGGACAATGTGATCCTTTGTAATATAGCTGACATATGTAAGTCAAGAAGTGTCTGCTAAATGTAATCTAATGTAAAAGCAGAGCTTCGCCAGATGTTTGAGCCATCCAAGGGACACTGTTTCAAAGGCTTTATACTTTTATCCTTTTATTAAGGACTTCTACAGCCTCTGGGGGAGATGATATTCAGTCTCAGTTAAAAGAGCTTAGAGATAAACATGAACAAGCCATGGCTGAAAGTCTGAGGGGTGAGACCTGTTGGTCTTATGTCTATGTATTCCCAGAGAGCAACATATCACTCCTTTTAGTGGTGATTTTGAGAAAGATGGGCATGGATAACTTTATTGAAAAAATTGAACAGGTCCTACGTGTCCGCAATCAGTCAGCCCATGATTAATATGACTTGCCATATCATTGTTGAAAGGGTCAGCCTTAGAAGAGGTACGGTTACGCACTGATAAGTTGATTGGGTCAGTGACTATCTGAGCCTATCTGCAGACTAGGCCTACAACATGTGAAGCACTATAGGTCCTATGATCACATAGATTGCACTGATGTGTATGTTATATGCTTTAGTTTACTGAGATTGGATTTTGTTGCTTTGGTTAATCAATATCGGTTAATGCTTTACTACACCCAGAACTCATATAATGAATCTTTGCCACTGGGTTGGTGATTAGATGCCCCCCCCCCCCCCTTACTCAAAGCCTGCTTTATCAGCTGTAGGCTACATTTTGTGGATATAATACTCATGTAAACATTCAAGTCCTGGAATGACCTCAGTATCACACACAGCATCAGATGTATCCTGTTCAAGACTGAAAGATAGGCCACACAGTATGACTCCTCATTCAGTATGACATCTGTCAAATTCCCAGGGATATAATACTGTATGTGGTATAGAATTTAAAATAAAAAGTTTTGAAGAAAATACATTTTAAATCACTACATAAATAGAATTGCTCAAGTAGATCAAAGAGTTTGCAAATCACTTCTGTGAGATTATGTTAGGTAAAAGGTCTCGTGAACGTCTAGTTATAACTTCTTATCAGCCCCAACCAACCCACACTGACTGATTTCAGGGTCACCAGAGTAAAACAAGTGGGAACAAGATTTTTACAAAATAGACTATGACTCAGGCAGTAAGGGGAAACACGTAAAATGACTTACACAAGCTGGTTTCACCAACATTATCTGTGTGCAAAGACATTATAAGGACTTCAACATAAAAAAAACACAGACCACATAAATTATAAAAAAGGCAAAGCTAAAGAAAACTATATAAATAAAACATATTATTATTATTATTATTGTTATTATTGTCCCTAGAAGTGCTTTTATGATATAGCCTGGCAGGCCATCCTATATCATTGAAATGTATAGTCTGGAATCGAACCATTCACCTCGCTTAATCCAAGGGGCGGGCAGAGAATTGTCTTTCAAACTGCCTAGGCATGCAATAGGCCAGCGCTACGACCAATCAGAACAAAGAGCAGGATGACGTGGCCAGAGCGGTGAAAACAGTGAACGGGGAAGTAAACTTTTACCGTATCCGGTCGGCAAAACGGCAAATACATCCTTCTTCGAAAGGAATGACTTAAGTGCATTGTGTTGCTCAACTTTCAAAGAAAAGCACAAGTCCAACTCCTCCAAAGTTGACGCCAATGCCGATTCAAACAACCGCTCTTCGTTCGCCATAGCCACCTTCCTTGTTGCTACCATCGCAGGACTGTCGTCTTTCTGTTAAGCCCGCCTTAAGACTCTCTAACAAAATAGAGTGCTGTGATTGGAATACGTCCACGGCGTCAGCCAATAGAAATCCCTATGGTTTGATACTAGACGTACAGGCTGAGCAAATTAATTTGCCGCCGCTAGGGTGCGTCTAGATTTCTAGGCTATTTATGATATGCAGTAAAATAGATAGATTTAGCAATAAAATAAGTATACTTTTAAAAGAAGGAAAAAATAACAGAAGAGAGAATAGAAAGATACTATGCAAATGGTAAAAAACAGAGGACTAGGCATGAGTGCAAGATTGTTGCTGAATGAACCAGGATTTGGTGATTCTTTTAAAAATGAAGAAGTTTGTGATACATGTCAAATGATCTGGTAGTGAATTCCAGAAATTAGCCCTTTTGCAATTGCCGCTTATGACTGCTCTAGTGGTTCTAGTGCCACATTGAGGAGCAATGCTGTTTAAACATTTAAACATCAGTTTAACAAAGTGAGAGAAAATAATAAATCAGTAAAGCTTAAAATCTTTTATTTGCTTTTTATCCAGGACTTTTAAATCCTTATTGTAAAGACAATGGATTTAATTGTTGATTGGTTAGCTTGGGATCAGGTAGTTAAACAATACGACAGAGAGAACTATCATTGAATTCAGGAAAGCAAGGCATAGTGAAAGGTCAGACGGTTTCTTACTATCTTAAAAGCCAAGTTGGCTTTAATGGTCTTACTGATTTTTTAATATGACTTGTACATTTTAGCTGATGATCCAGAATTATACCTCAATACTTCTACACATCTGACACTTCAATGAGCTCACCTAACATTCAAGGGTTGTGTTGCAGATGATTTTTTTAAAATGGAAAAACAGATTTGTTTTCTTGGTGTTTAGTGTTAGACATGATCATTCAAGCCAAGTAGGCTAGACACTTTTTCCAAGTTTGTGTTTAGTTTGTCTACCCCAAAATTGTAGTTTATTACCAGATGCATACACATCTGTATCATCAGCATACATCTGGAGACCTAATATCAGGGCATAGCCTACATCTGGCAAGTCATTAATATACAGACTGAAAAGTATAGGACCTAAGAAAATGTCCTACGGAATCTCTGTTCCCTATTCCCTTTTAGAAGTTCCTTTGATATTTCTGTCTTTTAAACTCTTTTGTACTATTATGCTTCCATTTAAAATTACTTGATCATTTTTATTTATTGATCTCAATGACAAGCTTGACAAACTGATTAATACCCACAAAATCAGCAGCGATAATGTTGATGCAGTCTTTGCCTTGACCACAGTGTTGTCTTTTGACCCAGTTGTTTAACTGTCCAGAAGCAGCAGCAGTCATTTGCTTCATGGATGAGCATGGATGAGTCACCACATATTTAACATTTTCAGTGAGGTTCAGACCTGCCACGAAGAAGATATCTAGGATCCAGCAGGCAGGCAGACAGACAGGCAGACAGAAATTAACTTTCAATTCTACACAGAAAATTAGGCAGCAAACAATAATAATAACAATAATAATAACAATAGACTTGCCATCATCTCGTCCGGACTTGTTCAAGCGGCCATCCAAGTATTGTGTAACCTTACTTGCTGATGTCCTATCTTGTGTAGACCACCAGTAGTCAATCTTTGGCCATAGCTCCTGGTGGTTGGAAGCTTCTGAATGGGCGTAGGAAACGATCACTTGATATCCATTTTCCCAGCAGTGCTCAAGAGAGGGGCGCACCTGGAGGAAACAAGCAGATATAAGCATAAGAAACACAAGCACATTTTTACATTATGCAACTGTTTTTAACAGGAATGTCCTCACAAAACAATCTTTTCCTCAACCATAAATGGACCTACAATGTGCTACTGAAGAAAAGCAACATAATGCAGGTACAAAACAATTCACTTTAAGTATTATTAATGCAAAACATTTTAAAATAAGATGCATGAACCATTTTAGGGCAGAGTTTCTTTCCAAAGAGCTGGATTAGTTGGGCAATGAAATTCTGATTATCTTTGGCATCCAAGCCGCTGAATGTTGAGCAGGCGAGAATGATAACCTCCTTTGGGTGGCCTGCCAACCACTGATAAACTTTGTTGAAGGTTTCCTATGGGAGCATGAGAATCCAAAAGGTAAATATCTGTAGAAACCAGGGTCTGTATTCACAAAGAATCTTAAGACTAAAAGTAGCTCCTAACTGAATTTAAGAGAAACTCTTAAAAATAATGGGCGTGCCACTCAGAACTTTAGGTGTGTGAGTGTGTGTCAGCCTACATGTCAGGATGTTGAAAGCCACTATCTGCTGAGGTAACCTGTACCAGGTATGGCGAGGTCCCATAGGCATAGGTGAACTGAATGTGTGTGTGTGTGTGTGTGTGTGTGTGTGTGTGTGTGTGTGTGTGTGTGTGTGTTGTGTGTGTGTGTGTGTGTTATCTTCCCTTACCTCCACAGTAACTGTAGTGTAGAGCCCATGGGCAAAGTACAAGGTGTGAGTGACATCATTTGGCTTACAAGCAATTCTCAAATCAAAATACCGAACACCTGCATCCAGCTGCTGAATGATATTTAGTTCCTAGAAAACAACAAAAACAGTGTCACACATCTACAAACATAGAGGGAGAAGGTCTGCACACTGTATGTGAGCTTCAAAAGTATGCTTTATTTAAGTCTAAAAAGGCAACGTTTCGATCTCACAGGATATTCTTCAGGCCTTTTTATTTTGCCTTAATACGCTTGGCACCTGTAAAACCATATTTTGGATGTGCGCACCACTTCTCCACAAACAAATCTACCAACACACACACACTAAAGCGTTAACATGAAGCACGCATCACATCAAGTCACATCTCACCCTTTTGTTCTCCTGAAGAAATGTGTTGGTTAGAATTGACTTAGTCCTCAGTGACTGTGTTTGTTTCCTAAGGAGACTGTGGACCCTAGTTATTTGAATGATGGGCAAAGTGAAAAGTCTAAACCGCTAATTTAATAACTAGGCAAAATCAGTTTGCTAATATGACACCATGGGCAAGACCTTAACCACAAACACTGATGAATCAGCTAGTTCATGCATGATAACGTCTTTGCTTGTCAATAGACTCTGCACTTCACCTACCATTTACAGTAAATACAGTGAATTTTATTAAATGCAAATGCGAATATGGACTTCACCTTGAAGTAAATCTGCACTGAAGTTATTCTGTACCTGTGTAGTGGCCCACCTCTTGACAAGGCTCTTCACCTTGCAGGGTGCTTTGGGCTCCAACACGGACGAGACATCCAGACAGTAGGTCATGCTGTCATGACTTCCTGGAAATGTAAATCAAACATGTTTGATGAACCATCAAAGCTCTATTTGGAAACAAACAAACAAACAAACAAACAAAGACATATTAGCTTATTTCTTCCTTGCACTATATAACAAATGAGTTTGCTTTACCCAATGAAATGACATTTTGAATATAAGAGAGAGATATACACATGGTCATTAATTTCCAATTGTACATGCAGTACCTGGTAATCATAACTATTTGTATTACTGTATATGCAGGAAGAAGAAAAAAGCTGAATCTCTCTCCCACAAAATTGCCTTGTTAGGACACAAGATGGCAGCATTAACTTCAGAATGCCATGGTAATTAACCTGTTTAATCCCATTTTTTTCCCAGACATGAAATGTGTCTTGAGTAATCCTTTGATGTAATCAATTACTATTTTTTCAAATTTTCATGAAAAAGTGGGTGAAAAGGAGTGTTTTATTTTCGGTCACAATTGTGACCGTTAGTATACTACAAAGTCAGATTTAATTGTGCAATCATTAAAATTTACAATAAATTCCATTCAAATATGATATGGGGACATTGTCCCGGATTTACACATTTACATTATCACATGGCATTCCTTAACATTGCCTCTGCAATTCTCTATTATGTGCCGATTTTTACTATAGAAAAGCCATTATATCACACGATTATGACTATAGTGTAAACAACACCGCCCTACAATACAACAATCACCACAAATGTTACAAAAAGTGATGTTGTTTATCTGTTATTTGTTTATTATTGTATTATTTAATTTTAAAATTAATTAATTAATTAATTAATTAATTACACAACAGATCATCCTGCAAGTCTACTGCCATACTTTCAATGCCATTGCCTTTCCATTGGACCAGCAATTGTGACCCAATTGTGACCGTCATCATGAGCACTCATGCTATGAGAACGCTGAATAAAGTTCACATATTTCAATCATATTTCTCCATACTAGACACCTTAAAGATTATGTGTACCAAACATATGTGTCCTATGTTTACATAAACATACTTTTCTAAGCTTTAGTTTGGGAGCTTTTGCTTGTAAATTTTCTGCTCTGGCCATGTGACAAATTGCACTACACATTTGACACTGCACATATTTAACCCTTTCAGGTTTCTATTTTTGGGAGAAATGTATTGATAATTCATCCAGTAACATTTTTAGAGGCACAGGAGCAAGAATTGTTTGTATGGTCACAATTGTGACCTTTGGGATTAAACGGGCTGATTTGAGTTTGATTGTTTGAGTCTCAAGACGATGTTGAAAGCCACTATCTGCTGAGGTAACCTGTACTCACCAGGTATGGCGAGGTCCCATAGGGGAACTGAATGGAGCTCAGTAGGCAGCTGGGACATCCAGTCGGGCAGATCAAGCTTATCCATTTTATTTCCTTAAAACAACAACAGCTGAGATTTGTTTGATTTCACCTGGAATGCCCATTGAAAAATATGACAATGAAACTGTGGGAAAATTGATAAATGTGTTTTTGTAAATTAACTATTTAGGGTTGATTCAGTTAAAGTATCACCTTCACCTGGAATGCCCATTGAAAAAAGAAAATGTGTAAAAATTGAGATGAACTATTTAGGGTTGATTCAGTCAAAGTGCAAAGCCCTATTCAATAGATTCAGATATTTCAATGCCATTTTGATTTGTTCCAGCATTTTGGTGGACCAGCTATGTATTATCCTGCATGAAACTGCAATAATGCAATAAACATATCATAAAATAATTATATTCAGATACAATTTGATGGAAACAACAAAAAGAGAAGAAAGACTATCAAAGAGAAAATAAGATTTAGTTTATAAAATAATATTTACTTTATCAATAGCTGGACTCAATGTTTTTTGCCTAAAGTAATGTCTTACCATATAGTTTTGTGAATCGATATTTGTATTTGCACGGCTCTTGTCCAACCAGTTTTAGGTCAGTGTGAGAAATCTGACCAAGGTTTTAAACCAAACCTATAGGCTCCAGGAAATAGCAAATGCACGCATGCATTTAAGGAAGTCACTCTGCTCGCTCCTGTTTGGTTCAGGGGCGTGTCTAAGTGGGCAGTACCCCCCCCCCCCCCAACACCTGCATCCAGCTGCTGAATGATATTTAGTTCCTAGAAAACAACAAGAACAGTGTCACACATCTACAAACATAGAGGGAGAAGGTCTGCACACTGTATGTGAGCTCCAAAAGTATACTTTATTTAAGTCTAAAAAGGCAACGTTTCGATCTCACAGGATATTCTTCAGGCCTTTTTATTTTGCCTTAATACGCTTGGCACCTGTAAAACCATATTTTGGATGTGCGCACCATTTCTCCACAAACAAATCTACAAACACACACACACTAAAGCGTTAACATGAAGCTTGTCCAACCAGTTTCAGGTCAGTGTGAGAAATCTAAACCAAACCTAGGAATAGGCTCCAGGAAATAGTTATACTGTAGATGGATACATACAAATGCACGCAAGTATGCATTTAAGAAAGTTACTCTGCTCGCTCTTGTTTGGTTCAGGGGCGTGTCTAAGTGGCAGGGCCGGAGTGGGGCCACTTTTCAGCCCAGGAGTTTCAGGTCCAAGACCGGCCCACGTTTTCCATGGTGGTGGAAATTGGATAAATGAAGCAACATTTCAGCTCTTACTATCCTGTAGTTTTTATTAGTACCATGGTTCAACAAATGTGTAAAGGTTATATAATAATTCACTTCAACTGAGAAGTTAACAAAAAATATTCCAATATTCCACAAGTTAATAAAAACAGAAAGAAAGAAAGAAAGAAAGAAAGAAAGAAAGCCTTTGACATGTAGCCTATCCCACGCTTCCACAAAGATTGAACTAATGTTTAGGCTACATGATTTTTGCATGGGTAGGCTATATTGTTGTTTGGTGATTTAGCCTTCTCCTTTACTACCCACTTCTAAGCAAACAAGGCATATAGGTTTATCATGTAGCATAATTGCTCTTTCGTACATTAAATAACTTTAATTTATCCTCTCTACAAATGTCTATATTCCTTCCCTCGACCGGCCCAAAAGTGAAGCGGTCTACTGATTCTGTTGTCTAATTGATGGATTTAACTGCGATTCAGATTATAGGGCCCAGAGTTACAAAGGCTGGAATATGATATGATATATTGGGGGGAGGTGGGGAGGTGTACCGTGGGCAGTACATTGTCTCATAACTAGAGAACAATGTGAGAACAGTGAGAAATCCCCTGTTTGTGTCTTTCCTGGTTGTGCTGCCAGGTTAAGATGAATAAATCACAGAGGGAATGTGTACACCCATTTCAACAATTACCCACACACACACATACACACACACAACAGGCCAGGAGAGCTTCGCCAGACGTTTGAGCCATCCAGACAGGTCCAAGGGACACTGTTTTAAAGACTTTATCCTTTTAATAGTGTTAAATAAGGACTTCTAAACAACAACCTCTGGGGGAGATGATATCAGGGGGCATCCATGGCCTAATGGTTAGGGACTCGGACTTGTAACCGAAAGGGTGGCTGGTTCGATCCCTGACCGGTAGGAAAAATATGGGTGGGGGGAGTGATTGAATAGCGCTCTCCCACATCCACCAATGAGGTGCCCTTGAGCAAGGCACCTAACCCCCAACTGCTCCCTGGGCACCAGGATTAAGTCTGCCTACTGCTCTGGGTGTGTATACGTGATAGTGTGTTCACTGAGGGTGTAGGTGTGTTTCAATGGGTGTACACTGTGTGTGGGTATGTTGTACACTACCCCCGGATGGGTAAATTCCTTGTGTTCTGCATTTTGGCCTATAAACCTGATTTGAGGCCAGTTGTCTTATGTCTATGTATTCCCAGAGAGCGGCATATTACTCCCTGAAGTGGTGATTTTGAGAAAGATGGGCAATCTGAACAGGTCCTACATGTCCGCAATCAGTCAGCCCATGATTAATATGACTTGCCATATCATTGTGGGTTGGTGATTAGATGCCCCCCCCCCCCTTACTCAAAGCCTGCTTTATCATCTGTAATCTACATTTTGTGGATATAATACTCATGCAAACATTACAGTCCTGGAAAGACCTCAGTATCACACAAAGTATCAGGTGTTTCCTGTTCAAGACTGAAAGACAGGCCACACAGTATAACAAGAGAATAAGATTTTTGCCAAAAAGACTATGACCCAGGCAGTAAGGGGAAACACGTAAAATGACTTACACAAGCTGGTTTCACCAACGTTATCTGTGTGCAAATACATTACAAGGATTTCAACATAAAAAAAAACACAGACAACTAATAATGATTATAATAAAAAGCGAAAAGTCACTGAGGTGGCCCGTGAATCCTATCAGCATCAACATTTGAAGTGATTACTTGGCCCATGCTACACCTTGCAAATTGGGAAAATTCTTTTATTTCCCTACACAGATTGATGGACTGACAGTCAGCACCTAAAAAGGTAATGAAATACATAAAAAGCAGCTTCATGACCCTTGCTGTGATGGAGGCTGAGAGTATTATAATTGGGTCCATCTACCTGTCCGTTTGTCCATGTGTGTGTGCGCTCACATAACCAAAAAGCTACATGTCTTGAGTTACTTAATTTTTTCAGACACGGTAGAGTATCACCATATAACACAATTCAGTCTTCGGGATGCTGGCTTTTTTTTAACTGCACAAGTTTTTTATCATGAATCACTTAATTTCAAGAAGCTTTCTAGCAGCATATAACACTAAAACAATACATACCTTGGAGAAAAAAAATCTACAGAGGATTTATTATGACCGCCGCGCAGCGCAGCGGCAGTCATATAGGTTTAGTCAGATTTTTTTTTTTTTTTCTTTTTCGCATGGACACTGAAAGACCGGGGTACACGAAACTTGGTGGGCATGTAACCCCACATGGATAGCATGGAACCATCGCTGGACTGGACCCCCCAAAAGGAGGGTAGGGCAGACACAGTTTTCTGTGAATATCTCGAGAACCGTAGGGTTTAGGAGGACCATTTTTTTTGTATGTTGATCTCAAGGGGCCATGTCAACCCATTCCATAACCACTCATTTCATGTATAGTGCCACCTAGTTAAACACAAAAAAGTAAAAATGAGGTGTTGTAATCGCAGGTATCTGTGACCTAACATAGTCAAAACTGCACGAAATTGGAAGTGTAGAATCATTATGACACCCTCTGAATGCACACCAAGTTTCGTGGAATTCCGTTCATGGGGGGGGCCACACAATAAATTAATTTATTTTACTATACACCAACTGGCCTGTAGTTGGCCGGAGACAGTTTTCTGTGAATATCTCGAGAACCGTAGGGCCTAGGAGGTCCACCTTTTTTTTTGTATGTTGGTCTTAAGGGGGCATGTCAACCCATCCCATTACCACTTATTTCATGTATAGCGCCACCTAGTTAAAAATTAAAAAGCAAAAAATTAGGTGTTTTCGTCACAATATCTCTGGCTGACATGGTCAAAAATGCACGAAATTGAAAGTGTAGGATCATTATGACACCTTCCGAATGCATGCCAAGTTTTGTGACCTTTCGTTCATGGGGGGCCTTACAATAAAATAATTTATGTGTACATTTAGTGACCGTACACCAATAAGGATTCCTGGGACACTGAAAGACCGGGGTACACAAAACTTGGTGGGCATGTAACCCCACATGGATAGCATGGAACCATCGTTTTGATCTGTAGCCCCCCCGCTGGACTGGACCCCCCGAAAGGAGGGTAGGGCAGACACAGTTTTCTGTGAATATCTTGAGAACCGTAGGGCCTAGGATGACCAATTTTTTCTGTATGTTTGCCTCCAGGGGTCATGTTAACCCATTCCATGTGCACACATGTGCATAAACAGATATACACGCACACATACATTCACAGTAATCATAGTACTCATACGTATGACACATACTCACACAGTAGACATATGTACGCATGCATGCACATGCACAAACACACATACGCAGACAAACACACAAGCACGCACACACACACACACACACACACACACAAACATAAACATGTGCACGCACACATGCACACAATTCAAGAATTTCTCAGAATTATGAACAGGCAAGATGGGGGTGGGGTTGTATAAAATTAATTTTACATGTGAAATCTATGAACTAATCATGTTTTGGTACTTGTTGTCTAGCAGATACCAGTGAGAATTGAGTGTGGATAATGCAATTTAGTGAGACAGTTAGAATCATATAGGCCTTTCAGCGTGATTTATTTTTGTGGAAAAAATGTGCTGGACTGGGCAGCGGTCATATTTTGTACCGCTCTGCGGTACATCTAGTTCCCTTTTAGAAGTGTCTCTTATACAGTGCCTATAAAAATGATTCACCTCCCTTGGATATTTCCCCTTTTATTCATTTGATAAATGTTATCTTTGTCAATTTAATTTGGGTTTTTTTTTACAATAATTTACCAAACCCCCTATTTAATGTCAAAGCACATTTCTACAAAGTAATGTTAATTAAATAAAAATATATAATGCAAAATAAGCAATTGCAGAAATATTAACCCCCCTTAAAGTGACTGACCTAAATCAACAGCGTCCAGCCAGATGGTGCTAATAGTCTCACAATTAGTGAAATGGAAATTGCCTGAGTGCAGTAAATGTGTATAGTAGTAATATAACTAGACACCTGTGTCTGGAAGGTCCAGTCACTGGTTAATCAGTGTTCCTGGCTATAATTCCACCATCAAGACAAAAGATCATTCCAAACAATTCTGAAGAAGTTAAAAGCTTCAGCAGCTGAGATGGGAGAAACGATATGCATACAACAACTTTTGCCCAAGTTCTTCACCAGTCAAAGCTCTATGGGTGAGTGGCAAAGCTCCTATTAAAAAGTACACCCAAAGATATGTTGGAGACTCCCAGGTCAAATGAAGAAGATTTGTTGGTCTGATGAAACCAAAATTGAGCTTTTTGGCCATCAGAGTAGATGCTATTTTTGGCTGATACAGAACACTGTGACTGCATTTCACCAAAAAACACACCATCCCTAATTTGAAGCATGGTGGTGGTAGCATCATTCTGTGAGGATTCTTCTCGACAGCAGGCCCTGGAAGTCTTGTAAAGGTAAAAGTAAAATGAATTCAGCAAAATATATGGAATTCCTGGTGGACAATTTCTTTGTGGAAATCTGCTTTCACTTTGAAATTAAACAGGGGATATTTGTAAAAAACTGTGAAAGAGGCCAAATGAAATTAATCAAGATTCCATTTATGAAAGCAGTAAAAGTGGAAATATCCAAGGGGGGGTGAATACTTTTTATAGGCACTGCATATCAGGTTTTTAAACTCTTTTACCGGTATACTATTATCTTTCCTGTTACTTGATCATTTTTTCTGATTGATCTCAATGACAAGCTGGACAAACTGATTAACACCCACAAAATCAGCAGCGATAATGTTGATGCATCCTTTGCCTTGACCACAGTGTTGCCTTTTGACCCAGGCTAGTAACTCTGGATAGGCAGCAAGAGTCATTTCCTTCATGGATAAGAATAGGTGTGTTATCAAGTAGCGGTTATTTTCAGTGAGGTTCAGACCAGCTACGAAGAAGGTATCTGTAGGATCCAAAAGACAGACAGGCAGACAGAAATTAATTTTCAGTTCTGAACACAAAATTATGCAAAAAAAATAAAGATGATGATAATGATAACAACAACAGCAACAACAACAAAAGCAACAACAATAATAATAATAATAATAATAATAATAATAATAATAATAATAAACTTGCCATCTCGTCCTTTGTCCTGCAAACGGTCATCCAAGTACTTAATAACCCCGCTTGCTGATGTCCTGTCTTGGTGAGACCACCAGTAGTCAATCTCTGGCCACAGCTCCTGGTGGCCAGAAGCTGCTGAATGGGCGTAGGAAAGGATCACTTGATATCCATTATCCCAGCAGTGCTGAAGAGAGGGGCTCGCCTGGAGGAAACAAGCAGATATAAGCATAAGAAACACAAGTAAATTAGGCAACTGGCATCAAATGTTTCTAACAGTAATGTCACAAGATCTTTTGCTCAACCATAAATGGACCTATAGTGCACTACTGCAGAAAAGCAACATAATGCAGGCTTATGAAATAATTGACATAAAATTTGTACGAATGCAGAAAAATGTCAAATGAGGTGCATAAACCGTTTTAGGGCAGAGTTTCTTCCCAAAGAGCTGTGGCAGTTTGGCAAAGAACCTCTGATGGTCGTTGAGGAACAAGCCGTCAAATGTTGAGCAGGCTAGAATGACGACCTCCTTTGGGTGGTGTGCCAACCACTGGGCAACTTCGGTTAAGGTTTCCTGTGGAAGCATGGGAATTAAAGTAAAAAATAACTATCTGTAGAAACATGCCTTGAACGTATAATACACCCATTTCTCTGATGTATGTATCTGACAATATACTCCACTGCCAGATAGCAGAGCTCATTTGAAGACATGATTTAGACAAATAGTATAGTAGTAGTATTAGTATTTCTATAGACATGTTTGTGTAAAACTAATGGTCAGGTCTCCTTGCAATGATGTATGCAGTGTACTTTCTAGGTACACTTGTATTAGCCAAAATGGTGTTGTCAGGTTCCTACTGAACATCAATGGCACCAGAAAAAAAAAAAACTTTTTCAGAAGTAGTATATTTGTACAAAAAAAAAAAAAACGGTTAAAACAAGACCTGAGGTAGGTAATACCATGATACCAATTATATTGAAGTACTTTCTAGAACATGATAGCTTTTAATTTCTTGGTATATTGATATGAACGTGGCGAGACTCTGGTGCTAATTGTGCAGTCCAAAAAATGTGGTACTTTCTGTTCAGTCTCCCATAAAGCCTTCTGCCCTGAGCAGCCATGAAAGGAAAATTACAAGCAATGAAATGCCACTGACAAATCCTGTTTTTCATTCATTTGGGGAGACTAACTCAATCAGACACAACTGGTCACTGGAGAACTCATTAGGTGACAATTCATTGCACCGAATCTTCTTAACTCGTCCATTCTTCCGAATTGATTGGTTCATTACATTACATGAGCAAAGTGTGTGTGTGTGTGTGTGTGTGTGTGTGTGTGTATCTTCCTTCACCTCCACAGTAACTGTAGTGTAGAGTGCATGGGCAAAGTAGAAGGTGCGAGTGACGTCCTTGGGCTTACAAGCAATTCTCAAATCAAAATACCGAACACCTGCATTCAGCTGCTCAATGATACTTAGCTCCTAGAAGACCACAAGAACACACAAAAAACGTTAACATAAAGCACTACTGAGAGCACTACATCAAGTTACGACTTACCCATTTGTTCTCCTGAAGGAATGTGTTGATTGGAATTGACTCAGTCCGAGCCACTAGGTTTGTTTCCTATGAAGACTATGGGCCCTAAGTTGAATGATGGGCAAAGTGGATAGTCTTAGAGCTAATTTAATAACTAGGCAAAACCAATTTGCTGATGTAACACCATGGGCAAGACGTTAACCACAAACATGGATGAGTCAGCTCAATGCTCAGGCACGAGAACGTTGCTGGTTGATAGACTTTGCACTTTGCCTACCATTTACAGTAAATTAAATCAATACATTTTAAATAAATGATTGTTAAATAAAACTACTTGAATTAAACACTGGTGTGTGTGTGTGTGTGTGTGTGTGAACACATTCAACATACAGTTGAGCACGATGAGCAGCAGTTAGCTGAATTTGACAAAAA
This sequence comes from Alosa pseudoharengus, assembly GCF_046254945.1. Lineage (NCBI taxonomy): Eukaryota > Metazoa > Chordata > Actinopteri > Clupeiformes > Clupeidae > Alosa > Alosa pseudoharengus. The sequence continues at coordinate 18,677,127 of NW_027468689.1, read as the reverse complement.
GTGAACCAAGTAAATCTGCACTGAAGTTATACTGTACCTGTGTAGTGGTCCACCTCTTGACAATGAGGCCCACAAGACGAGGGTAGATGTTTTGCAGGGCCTTCAACCAGCAGGGTGCATTGGGCTCCAACGTGGACGAGCTGTCCAGACAGTAGGTCATGGAGTCATGACTTCCTGGACATGTAAAATATGTACAGATATGTCTGATGAACCAACTATAAAAACTCTCATTTGTTAACAAACTAACAAAAACATAGCCTTCCTTGCACTATAAAAAATGACAAATTTGACCTACTGAAATGGAATTTTGAATATAAGAGATAATTAATTTCCAATTGCACCTGTAGTACCTAGAGAGAGAGTATATATATATATATATATATATATATATATATATGTATATATAGATAGATAGAGAGAGAGAGAGAGAGAGAGAGAGAGAGAGAGAGAGAGAGAGAGGGGATACTGTATATAGTGAGAAGAAAATGAAAAAGTCTCTCTCCCATAGAATTGCCTTGTGAGAACACAAGATGGCAGCATCAACTTCAGAATGGCAGAACTCAGAACTCAACTGGTTGTTTGAGTCTCAAGACAATGTTGAAAGCCACTATCTGCTGAGGAAACCTGTACTCACCAGGTATGGCGAGGTCCCATAGGGGAACTGAATGGAGCTCAGTAGGCAGCTGGGACATCCAGTCGGGCGGATCAAGCTTTTCCATTTTACTTCATCAAAACAACTACACAACTGAGATTTGTTTGATTTCACCTGGAATGCCCATTGAAAATGTGACAATGAAACTGTGGGAAAATTGATACATGTGTTTTTGTAAATGAACTATTTAGGGTTGATTCAGTTAAAGTATCAAGCCCTATTCATTCAGATATTTCAACATTTTGATTTGTCCCAGCATTTTGGTGGACCAGCTATGTATTATCCTGCATCTGCATGTATTTAAAGACGATTTACACTTGCAATGATGCAACAAGGTATCATAAAATAACTATATTAAGATACAATATCATGGAAACAGCAACAAGAGAAGAAAAGAGACAATAGAGAAAGTTAGATCACTTAAACAATAGCCTCAGTGGATTTACATTCACGAAAGGGCCGATTAAATGGTTTTTGCCTTAAGTAATATCTTACCATATAGCCTAGGCTATTTTTCGGGATATCGATTTGAATGGACGGCTCTTGCTCAACGAGCGTCAGATCGGTGTGAGAAATAGGCTCCAGGAAACAATGTGCATTTAAGGAAGTTACTCTGGTATCTGGTTTCATTTTTCATTCTAACTGAATACACAATAGATGAAAATGTAATGGCTAGTGTTTAGCCATATTAAATTGCATGAATCCTCTATTTGAGTAGATTACGTTGTTCTAGCTAAGATTCCATTACAGCTTTGCGCAAACATAATTAAGCGACATTTGCCGAAATTCGACAAAGCACAATTGTGAATTTTTTCCATTAAGTGATGAAATAGGCTACGACAAGTGTTATCTTCTCGCGATAGTTATTTTTTAAGATTAATGTGACAACGGATCTCCCAAAAATCTGACAATGTGTCAATTCTAGGAGGGGATAGCCCGTATTCAACACAATAGCTTGACCTGCCCTGATGTCCTCGCCTCGAACCAACTCCGCGCCACCTTTTTGACTGCGTTTAGTCACCTAAATGCTAAAGGTGTTTCCACTGCACTTTTGCGCTATAAACTAAAGTTTATTTTTTTTATGTGCTCACCTGAAAGTTTCACGTGAGCACATGAAAGTTTCAGGTGAGCACATGAAACTAAACTTTAGATTTTTTTTGCTCATGTCCCCTTAGGGGCTCTGTACTACAGTGCTATTTCGATAAGTCTGGAAAAAAAAAAACATTTCAAACAGTCAAAAAGCATTTTAGATTTGCACATTTTCAGGGTTAATGGAAATGGACACAGTCATGAAATACACAGGTCTGAACATTTTGAACAAATGCTTTATTTAAGCTTCATTGTCTTGTATTAGAAGTTATATGCTGATGGGTGTCCCCTGCTTTTCTGGAGAAAGGTGCTATGCAATCTGTGATTATTAAAACCAAATTACTGTTGGTATTGTAACTCTTACATTGAATTACATGGTTGTAGTCCTGCCAACTGCTTAAACGGACAACATAGTCTTAAAACCTTTTAATAGCAGTGGTATTATCTGACAAATGCATATTCATGGTTGTTATACTGTGATTAGGTCATGAGTATTACATCTAAACCCAGGGCTCACTGACTAAAATATTGTCGTAGCTTCAGAGCCCTGCAAGTTTACACTCCCACGTCAAAAACAACAACAGCAGTACTGTCTATGAGTACACAACTAATCTCAGATGATGACAGATTTCACATTAGCGCTAGTCTTGTTTAGTTCATTACTCAAAAGCAAGACAAGACATATAACTAGAGCGTTGGTAGTGACATCCATGTCTGTGATGGTTTCTTCACATCTCTATTTCTGTGCCGTGTTTTCAGGCTTATCCAGCGAATGAGTATGCGGGAATTCCCTTAACTCCCAAGCCAGTCACCTGAAACACACAAACAGTTCCATTATTAGTACATAGAGTATAAGTGACACATATGTTTATTAATGACATATTAAATACTACAGAGAAATACGTTTTATATTTTAGACATCCTAAGTTAGAAACAGAAGTTAGTGGACCCCTGCACTGTATTTCTTAATAATAAAGAGAAAGTCCTTCAGAAAAACTATTGAATCTCCTATTCCACCAAATCTCACACCTATCTTACATAAAGTTCAGATAAGAAAAGACAAGATGTTGAAATATGTGAGAACAGTATCCTAGTAATGCAGGAAAATCCCCTGGATTGTCTTTCCTGGTTGCGCTGCTGGGTTAAGGGTTAGGAAGCACTGTCACCTTAAAGATGCAGCCAGCCTGAGGCTGTTTGGCCATGGCTGCATCATCCATGCCAGTGTAGGCAGACGTGACGTAGAGCTCAGAGTAGTCCTTTCCACCAAAGCAGACGGAGGTGGTCTTCTCAGCTGGGAGCTTCACCGTCTGGAGTCGAGTGCCTAGTAGAGATGGTAGTGCAGAGATTTTAGGAGGTGCCACCACCTACAGCAAATTGACCACACACAAACAGGACAGAGTAAAACAACTACAGGATTCATTTGGATCTCTTCAACTATCTGTCAGTAATTATCACATACACACTCACAAAACACTTAACTATGTTAAACAGTCACAGTCACTCAAACACACACACTCACCAGTCTGTGGGTCAATGCGCAGCACTCTGCCTCCATTGAAGCAAGCCACCCACAATTTTCCCTGGGTGTCGATGCACATGCCATCAGGGATACCCTCCTCCTTCTCAAGCTTGTATATCATTCTCCGGTTATCTATACACACACACAGAAACACACACACACACATTATGCCCCTAATACATGGACATAAAATGTGTACAGTCAAACATCCAAAAGTAATAGACATGTTACAAAGAGGAATCGAAATAAAGCATACTGATGCTGCCCGTGTTAATGTCGTAGTCGAAGGCATCCACTTGGTAGGACAAGCTATCAATGTAATAGAAGGTGCGGTGGTCCAGGGACCAGTCTAGACCGTTGGAGATGTCCACCTGGTCAAAATGTTTGACCACAGTATGGTTGGGGTGCAGGGTATACAGTGACCCCTGTTTCCTCTCCAGCACCGCAGAGCGAACCTCCATCGCCATGGTGCCTGGAAAAGGAGAAGCACTTTAGTGTTAGCCGCCGTGACATCAGGCTGGACCAGTATTCTGACGTTCCTCTACAGATTATCCATTAGGTCAAGTGAGATTTATGGTGGGCGAAACATACAGACAAAAACAGACCTGAAAAAAAAATCAGTTCTTCTGTCAATTCAGTAGGATACAGATATCATTCTGAATGAGCTGCCATAATGTTTCAGTCTGCTGTCAATTTCAGTAACCTAGGCCAGTGGTTCTCAGCTCAATCACAACTGAAAATAATGCCTCATTGTGTGTGAATAGAGGTGAATACATATAACTGTTTGTGTTGCAGCGAAGTGTCAGTTGTCAGTTCCGTGGGACCGGGGGGGCTGGGGCACAGGCCTGCCCCCACTGCTTACAAAAACCCTAGAGGAAACACTGCGTGAGATTTTAAAATATACATATATTTAAAAAGTAGAATCCATGCAAAAATACTTTAAAAATAAATATTTCAGGAAAATATAAGTTGATAAAAATCTTTTTATAGTTCAAGAGAGCAAACTACAAATGAGTGTTTTGCATATTTATGGAGTTTTAAATGGTTCATTTTATAGTTAAAATGGTTATATGGTCACTGTTTTCACTGCATTAGTTTGAATCATTTGCAATAAATTTAGTCATGGATTATTAAAATTTAAAATGTTCAAAATATTTTTTTTCCAAATGTTTGAATTTTGTATAGTTTATCAGTTCCAAAGTTTAATAAATTAGACACTGATGGCACAGTGCTGTTTTAAGTCTTTTTTTCTCAACTAAAATGCTTTGCGCTGGTTAGGGGGTACTTGGCTGAAAAAATATTTCACAGGGGGTACATCACTGAAAAAAGGTTGAGAACCACTGGCCTAGACTACATGTTTCAGTACTTCTCGGCTGACAATTTTAGTAGGCTACTGTAGTGTCAGAAAAGGGTCTTAAAGTCACCTCACTGAGTCTGCGTGTCTATCAAAAATTGCAATATAAAGCCCTTAAATAATGGGCTTCAACATACTAAGCTTTGAACTTGAAGTTGCTGGATTTGCATTTAGCCTATGATTTCACACCTGCGAAAAACCTGCCAGCGGGGTCGACTTTCCCATCGTTGAAGCGGTTGTTGCTCTTTTCGCCCTGGACATCAACGATGGTGGTGACCTTCTGCCTGTCCCAATCCACAGAAGCAAACCGGGTGCCCTCAGCAATCACGTAGCCACCGGACTTCCGGGGCACGACGGAGCCCACGAACTTCTCTACAGTTGGTGGGAAAAGGGAAGTTGTGCGTTAGCCTACTGCCCCCTTCCCCGCTGGATACAACTTGATATTGAAGTCATGAGATTACACACAGCGGGTCACACTTTAAACTAACTATGATATGTAACTCATTGGCTCACCTGTGCGCACACTCTGAATCTTATTGGTCGATGGGTTCCACCTGCTCACTCTTTGGCCAGATATGTCAACATACAGAAGGGTGCCTTCCTTCTCCTCCCAAACCGGACTCTCGCCAAGTTCACATTTCTCCTTCACAACACATTCCACTTTGATGGACGACATTCCCCTAGTCATAAGCAAAAGCCGTTCATTCAATTGAGCTGCATGTAGGTTGTTAGTAGCTGCCTACTTTAGAGTGAACACTTAAAACCATGCTATTTAGGCCTACTGTACGTAGGCTAAGTTACACATGGATTTAAACGTTGTCTAATGAAGCTTCGCTGAAAGTTCCTGTAAACTATAGAACGAAGAAAACTTTAGTCAAAGTAACTGTAGGCTAACATGTTGTAGCCTAATGTGTAACATGTTGCACGCAAACCTGTAACCTAAAATATTTGCCTATTTCGCTGACTAGTTACAGGTCTGCAGTGGCAAGAAAATCATTAAAACTCACCTACTGTATCCTACGTTCAAGTACACACTACGTTTCCGTCTTTCGCTGCTCTGGAGCTGGCAGTGGTCGCGTTGTGTAAGGTCTGAGAGTCTCTGCCAACTGCAGTTCTCCGACAACTTATAAACTGTTGTCGTCAGCAGAATAGAAAGCGCCTTGTCATACAAGCCTGGCGCTTCATATACTACGGATCTGTTAATGAAAACCGCGTTGGCCAAAATTGGTTGATTAAGAGTAAATAGGACAAGCTGTACTGTAGGCTACACTGTACACAGCGCCATGTCAAAAAGATCTGAGCTGACTGCTCCCGGCCTTTATTCAGCGGAATGTGGGACGTGCACTGGGGAGCTTTGTCTCCCTCAAAGCAGACTAACGAATGCTCACTATGTCACTATGAAGGGGAAAAAAATGACACATTTCGCAGGTGCACAGCAGATCCCGTGCACCCTCCTACTTTACTGTTCAAACATCTAGCTGTAGTCCAGTTGTGTCTCCATTACTTTCAAGCAACACTTCAACAACAGATTATTGAATTCATCATAAGATATTATACATATCGTAGTATTTGCATAGGCGACATAATTATTAATCCCAGTTAATTAACTACTGATGTCACACCCGTTCCCCCTCTTACTGAGTGTACGCAAGTATGCAAAAAAAAAAAAAACACACACACACACACATAAGTGAACATCTAATATGTTTAATGAGACAATGCATCTCACTGTATTGCAAATTATTATGACCGCCGCTAGCGAAGCTAGCGAAGCGGTCATATAGGGATTGTCAAAGTTTTTTTTTTTTTTTTTTTTTTTTTTTTTTTTCCCCCGTCATCTACTTCCTGAAATTTTGGTCAACGATACCCGGGGCACCGAAACACCAGGGCACATGAAATTTGGTGGGTATGTAGCCCCACTAGACTTTTACGGAAAAATTTCGTTTGGTCCCCGGGGGCCACTCCCCCTCCGCGCTGGGCCCCCCGAAACCCAAAAAATGCAGTTTTTCCTCAATAACTACCTGAACCGTGGCACCGAGGATGAAGAAATTTTTATGGTATGTTGGTCTCAAGGGCCCACATCAACTTAGCCCATAATCACTCATTTGTGATTTGCACCCCCCCGGTAAAAAATGAAAATGCAATATCATTCTGCTTTAATCGCCCCTCTCTTCAGTAAAGACGTTCAGAACTGCACCAAATTTTATGTGTATGATTAACCTGACATTCTCTGGGGGTATGCCAAGTTTCGTAGAATTTCATCCATGGGGGGGTCTAAAAAATTAAGTTATGTGTACATTTAGTGACTCTACACTCATTGGCCTGTAGATGGTGGTGCACACATATACACATGCACACACACACACAGGCACCCACATACTATCGGTATTAGAACGGCCGATACATAATTACAAATTCAGTAGGATTAAAAGAAAGCCAAAATAAATATTCATCATCATCATCATGGCTGCATTTCCAGTATTGGCGATAAGTAGTCGTTTGTCCACTAGATGGCGCATCGTTGCAGTGAGACGTAATTTTGTTGGAAGTTAATCTTAAATGGGTTGGAAAGACACTATGCTTCCTACAAGGACAAGACTGTAGGCTACAGTAGTTTACCGCAGAGAACGTCTAAGGGTAGGATGATTTCTGCATGACATGTAATTCCCATTTCCTCTTGAAGCCGAAATAAATCTGAGAATGTTTATCCGACATGCTTGTTTTTTACTGCAGGTAGGCTACGTTAATCCTATCAATAGCAGAACGTAGGTAAAATAATGTTACCGTTAGCATGGTTGACTGATGGAGGCCAATTTGATTATTGATGTATTTGTAGAAAACCATAAATGCGTTTATAAGCTACCAAGCAAATCGATAACAGCACTAATTGTATCTTTCGACTGTCATCTCATTTGCTTATGACCATAACCTAGGCTACTAACAGGAGCTAAGTGAGTTAGCCACAACACGTTCGCTACGTGATGGTTTTTTAATGGAAAATATATAGGCTACCTGAAAGATAACCTGTCTATGATCCCGTGATGATCTACAATCTCCATTTAAACCAGATGTTTTAGAGCGCACGTTGAGATGTATTCAGGGCAGGGCTGTACCTACACATATTTGTTGCACGTGCTACAAAAATCATTCTTTGCGATGAATGATTCAGTACCAACGTTACAAGGGTCAGATACAGTTTTGCCTATGGCTATTCCGTGAGACTGAGGCGCTTTTTGTTTGTTCGAAGTGCGTGTTTAGGGTGTGAGAGGGGAGTCGATGTGCTTTGATTCCAGCTTGGTAGTTGTAGTCTATGCGATTAAAAAACACGTGTGTGTGAAGTATCCAAACAATGATAACGCTTTCATTATGGCTGCTTTAGCCACAGACCTTGAGCTACTGTACAGTGGGTTGGGTTCCGTTTAGAAGTGTCCACTTCATTCGCCCTTTCCGTGATTCACAGCTACGTGAAATGTATTACTACTGATATGCAAAACTATTAACTTTTTCGCCAAGAGGTGGCAGCTTGATACTGTAAGGTGTAAGCCATTGGTTCCAACGGAGATTTTATTTGGGTCGCCAGCATAGCCTAGCGACAATTTGTGTTGTGTAATAGGCCTAGCATAGGGCCTACCTTATATAGCTTATAGTTTGTTAACAGTCACGGTTTTGTCATAACTCCCTCTATGCATTTTTGCATTTAGAATAGCTCTAAAACCGGGGGGCGAACACGTCGCAGGGGGGGCGCCAGTGCGTGGATATCTCAATCGCAAAATTAAACAATATTTCTATCGGGCGCCTACCATGGACTAGGCTGGGTGAAAATCAAAAGATTGCGTCAAAAGATTGAGCTTAACCATTGACCTCATGGTTGCAAAATGCAAGGGAACATGAATCAGCATATTATTTGCACAAACAATAACGGAGAGTAGCTCTTCAACTTTGCCCGTTAAAATGTGTATGAACAGTCTCGCAACGCATTTCATGAAGGCCCTTTGGACATGTCAGTTATTTGCACCACTGGGAAAAACGGCATTTTGTTTTAGACTACTGGCATTTCATTTGTGCATTGACAATAAAGCTGAATATCATTTGAACTAGATGACTAAACTTATGCATATGTAGAAGAAGAAACATTCACAAAAATCCATGACATGACCTCTCTTCTTGATAGCTGTTGAAAACTGCATGGAACTGACAGGGATTGTTTTGTTTAATAATAAATAAATAAATACATTATGCTGCTACCTTCTGCTTTTCCCAAATACAATGTAGCCTACAGGTGTACCTTTCATCAGTCCAGTTGCAATGGATGGACTGTGATGAACTGCCCTACTTGTGATTGTTATAAAACCTTTAAAATCTCTAAACAATGTTACAGATTTTTTGGCCCAGAAACAAATCTATTCACCTTTGCAGCGCCAGTAGGCTACTTTGTGTGCGGAATGTGTGCAAACACACATTTCAAACAAGCATACACAAAAGTTTCAAGAGTGGGGAATGGAGTAGAAGATGGAGACAAATTCATTAATATGATTTATTTTCGCAGAATGGATGTGCAGGACTGAGCGGCGGTCATATTTTGTACCGCTACGCGGTACATCTAGTTATAAACACAGTCATGAAAGCAGACGAGAAGCATTTATGTGTAAGAATGCAAAAGTGCTAATCTCTATCAAACTCTTCATTAGACTTGAGATACAGTATGTACAAAATAAAGTAAAACAAATCGACACACACAACACACAAACACATGCTTTCCCATTAGGGAAAAGTGTAAGGCCAGGACTGGGGCTGAACAACTGAGTGTCAGAGTTCAAGGGGTACTTTATCCTTCTTAATTCAGCCATCAGTTGACAGTTTTTTTTTCTTTTTCAGAAATACTTTCCAGACTGCTTTATTTCTATCACTCTATAACAAGGTGGAGATAGAAGCTGCCCTTCGCGCCAGTCGAAAATGAGACTCTCTCTGATGGGGGTGCCAGGCGAGCTCAGAGGAGCTCAGAGTCAAAGGTCAAAGGTCACTTTTTGGTGCCGGCTCGGTTGAGGCGCTCCATAACGGCGCGGTCGGTCGAGGCCGAGCAGCGGGAGAGCACGGTGCTGATCTCGCTCTCGTTACGCCGCTCGATGGCTGCGTCTGCAGCCCCCTCCAGATCACTGGAACGGAGAGAGGAAGGGAGAGAGGGATAGAAAGGCAGAAAGGAACCAGGAGGTGAAGAATGATGTATTAATTAGTGTGAGAAAAGAAGAGGAATGGCAAGGTTGTGGGGGGAGAAAGAGAGAATGATACAATAACAGAATTGAAAGAGTGAAGAATGATGTTTTAGTGTGAAAGGAGGAGAAGAATGGAGGGTGTGAAGGGAGACAGCACAGAATGTTTGTTCACAAGGATTGTTCACAGATGCGCTTCAGTTTGTCTTTGACTCACATTGTCTTGATTTACATTGTCTTACAATTTAACACACCCCTAAGTAACGTTTAAAAAATTTTTTAATACTAAATATATGCCTTTAATCTGACTGGGTAGTGGAGAGAGTGACAGGAAGCGAGTGGGAGAGAAAGATGGGGTGAGATGAGGAAATGACCCGGCCCGGACTCGAATATGGTACGGGCGCTATAACCAGTTGTGACATAGTGCCCCCCACCATTAAAGCGATGGTTCGGAGTAATTTCACCCTAGGGTCCTTTGCACTATGACCCCGAGCCAAACACCCTCCCAGAAAATGTTTTCCCTTGGTCGAACCCTGGTCGAGTAGCACTGTCAGAAACTAATGACGTTCTGCAGTCGTGATGGAAGCAACTTTTATCTCGTAAATTACCCCACTAATAATGCCCTTAATGGTACGAAACTTCTGCAGTAGTACAACTATGACCTTTAGTCCAATAACGAGGCATTAGAAAGTTTGTAAGTGCACTAGGAGTTTATTTAAATAAGACTTTTCGTCAACGTTTCTTCCGTGATTTGGGAAAAGCCCGTAAGAGTCCTGGCAGGAAGCATGCATAAGGATGTAGATCCAGGAATGCACTAATATTTTGTTCGTAGTCCAGTTTGCAACAATTATTAGTTAACACTAAGTTGTAAACACTCCGGAATAAAATATTTAAAACTGGATATACCAAAAAACGTTAATGTAATCGCTTCCTGCAAGGACTTTTACAGGCTTTTCCCAAATCACGGAAGAAACGTCGACGCAGCGGTATAGTAGCAGATAATCAGGCAAGTCTTATTTAAATAAACTCCTGGTGCACTTACAAACTTTCTAATGCCTAGTTATTGGACTAAAGGTCATAGTTGTACTACTGCAGAAGTTTCGTACCATTCAGGGCATTATTATAGTGGGGTAATTTACGAGATAAAAGTTGGTTCCATCACGACTGCAGAACGTCATTCGTTTCTGACAGCGCTACTCGACCAGGGTTCGACCAAGGGAAAAAAGGTTCTGGGAGGGTGTTTGGCTGGGGGTCATGGTGCAAAGGACCCTAGGGTGAAATTACTCAGAACCATCGCTTTAAGTAACATTTATCATTTGATCAGATAGGTACTCTTACCCAACTGCCAGGTGAGCCTTCACCTTCTGCTCTGGCATCACCTTTGACACGTATTTCTTGGCCTCATATTTATTGTGCCTCTTGACACACACCTCTACAAAAGGCTGTGAAGACAGACCAAGAGACAGTGTTAGTCAAGATCACCATCACAATAACATGCTAGAGCTCTGGAGAGAAAGCCAACTTTACCAGATATCCGATGGGCGATTTCTTGCTCTTTGCAAATTTCTCCAATTCCTCCCAGTCCTCCTTTTCAGCAAGGGCAGTAAGCTTCAGCCACCAGTACCTGTAACACCACACACACACACACATTAAAAACAGGTCAGAGCTATACCATTTTGTGCCTTAAATATTCTTAGATGACAGACAGACAGACAGACAGACAGACAGATACTTTATTGATCCCCAAGGGGAAATTCAAGGGTCAGTATGTCTGTATGAACTGTATGGCTATTACATCAGGAAAGAATGTTAATGGGTCTTGTATCTTCATGAAGGTATTTATTATTCGAGAATGCCTGATGAACTATACTTTGTCACACTTATTATATGGTTGAAGGTTGGCAAAATAATGAAAGAAATATTACTTATTATCAAATATTTATTGTTAGGTTTTTTGTATGAGAGCACTTTACTGAGGGAAAAAAGGCCATCACATAAGTGAATCGCAGGTGTTCCATAGCAACATTTTGCTAACTTCAAATCACAAAGAATTCCTGTTATGGTGAATGGACTGATATGAACGATGTGAATTAGAAGCATAAAAGCAATAAAAGCAGCCAATGACAGTGCCCATTACTCATTTTCAGCAGCCATTATTAAGAAATCGCTGAAGATTTGGATGGCCCATTCAATTTAACGGAATTCACATTAACATTCTGCGGCATTGTGATGAGCCGTATAATATTTGTAGTGTTCTGTATCCATGGAAATGTAAAGTAACGTTGCAGACGAGCCCTCTGTGCGCACCTCTTGTCGGGGACCCTGAAGTCCTTGTAGAGCTGCTCGGCCGGCTTGTGGAGGCCGATGCTGAGCAGCACCTGCAGCGTGGCCTGCAGGCTCAGGCCCATCAGGTGCTCGCCCTTATCGTCCTCCAGACGCTTCTGGAACCGCAGCAGGCGCATCTCATCCTCCGTCGCCTAGAGATGGGGGGGGGAGAGAGAGAGAGAGAGAGGGAGGGAGGGGAGAGGGAGTGAGAGAAAGGGGGGGGGGGGCGGAAAGGGAGAATGGGAGAGAGAGAGAGAGAGAGAGAGAGAAAGACAGAGAGAGAGAGAGAGATGGGGCGGAGAGGGAGAAAGAGGTCAGAAAAAAGGAAGGAGACAATGTAGTAGTACAGGCCTCATCAGCTACCAAACATATTACACATTAAAATTAAGTTTAGTGCATGATTATAACCCCTTCATAACAAGGAGTATTTAAATAAAGTTGTATGAGAAAAGATTGGGCTAACAGGCCAGGCAGACCACTAAGGCCAGGCAGTACACTGGGTCCAAGACCTTATCACCGAGTGACTCAGGAGAGTGGTGCCACACTTAACATACCTTGGCAGCAAACTCGTTCTTCGCTTTATTGTATTCATCAACAGCACTCTGTAGTAGGGACAAACGGGCTTCCAACCTCTGGCACATGTGTACACACACACACACACACACACACACACACACACACACACACACACACACACACACAAGCAGAGTTAAAACAAGCACCTTTATGATTCATTTTACAGTTCCAAGCACATGATAACAATGACGACACAGTCAACACTTGAATGGTGAAACTAAGGGTGTCTGATGTTAAAGAGAGCACTACAACGCACGCACGCACATCATTTAAACAACCATCTTTATGACTCATTTTACAGCTCCAAGCACATGATAACAAGGATGACTGAATAGTGGGACTAAGGGTGTCTGATTTGTAAGTATATTAATAAGAGCACCATGCCACACACACACCTTCTCTTTGTAGCTGGCCTTCACATAGAAGTTCCCTAATTCCTGATGGTCATCATCTTGGTTAAAGAGGTCTTTCAGGGTGTTCTGTTCTTGATGTTTACAGAACTGCAAGGCAAGCACAAAGCCACACACACGCGCACACGCACACGCACGCACACGCACACACACGCACACGCACACGCACACGCACACGCACACACACACACACACACACAAAATGTTGCCTTTCAGAGACCTGCATGCAGGATTTAAGATCATATGTCTGTTGCTAACTAGCTACTGAGGGAACAGGTCATACTGTGTACTGTGCCGACTCAGAGAGGGGCTTCTTCTCTCAGTAACACGTTCACTCCAAATGATGTTATAGAAGCATATGGCTATTTTACACATTGACAGCTGGCACTGCATATCACATTCCAACAACATATTACATTTAGAAATTAGATTTTTGCCCTTGATTTTCACAGTTAAATGAGTTCAAGAACTGACCTCTACTTTCTCTCAAGCCTGTTCTGTGTTTGTGTTTTGTGTTTAATAAGATACTTTCATCACTGGAGATGATGTGGTCTAGTAGGTCACATTTTGCTGCCTTTGCTGTGTGCTGCATACCGATTCTTTCAGTATTGCGTAGACACGTGTTGGCGTAGTGCCTTCTTCAGTGTGCACAGTGCACAAAAAGATGGACTGTTTCCTCACCTGTCTGTAGAGACTAAGGGCAACTGGCTGGTTTCTCAAAGTCATGAAGAAGTCACCTCGGTTCATCTCGTTCTTCAAGTACGTCACCACTGTGTACACTGTGAACAGCAGAAATTACATTTATTTAGATAATATATAAAAATAAAAAATAAAAAAGACCACATACATGAAAATAACGTTTTTTACCTTGTTAACATGTCTCTATGATGTCTGCTATGTTCTACAGGACATATTATGAGCAAAATAAGCAGTCAATGTCATGGCCAAGAACTTCTGCTTTGGATCGGCAGTCAACCAAAAATAGCTTCAGTATGTAAACTGTAACTGCAGTCCTTCAAGACCATCATAAGGGTACTAAACCAAACCTGAGTTCTTGGGATAGGACAATTCTACATAAGGACGCAGACAAGCTAACTAACATGTCAGCTGCAGCAGCCGGTGAACAAAGTGTAGAGAGGGTGATGGGGCCAGATTGATCCCTCTTCCCGCGAAATGGGGAAGAAGGTGCAAAGTTACATTTACAAGCCATAAGATTATAGACAGATGTGTTTGAAAATTAAACACACTGTTCATGTACTATTAAACAAACATGATGTACCCAAGGCTACTTTTAATGTTCGTACATGTGTCTTCTGAAGGGTGGACTTCAGGAGTGTGGGGAATATGACAAGCCCACTTAACTGTCTCCGGGCCAAGGCAGCCTTTGGTGTGGTTACAGCTGGGTGTTTGTGTCGCTCGATGGTGTTTTAAGCCCCCACCGTCGACTTCAAGGCAGCAGTGCGACCGTCGCCTTCATGGCACCTAGCCCTAACCCTTGCCTAACCCTAGTGCCTTCAATGCAGCGCTGCCTCGAAGATGACGTTGGGGGCTTAAAACACCAAACACCGTTTGTGTCTGTGTTGATGTGTGTGTGGGTGCATGTGTGTTGTAATATTCTGAGCCCAGATTCACACTCAACAGCTTTGGTCTTCTGGGTTTAGTAAATGGTGCTCAAATTAGTCTACACACTCAAAATATTGTGCCATGCTGGGTTTTGAGTGTGTGAGTGTGAGTGAGTTTAGTCAGAGACTTTTTAATGAGGAGACACAGCACTCAAAAAATCCTCCATAGAAATGCATGAGGTTAGTTTGTAACGCCAATATGGCCGTTGTCTACACAAACCCACCCCTTCCTCGGCAAAACGTCGACATGTGAATACATTGAGCCAATCATATGTTGTGTTGTGAAGACATTGAGCCAATCATGTGGTGTGATGTGAAGACATCTTCCCAATCATGTGTTGTGAACTCGCTGCTGGAGCAAGATTGGTGTCGTGAAGCCTTGCGCACGCGCATTTCTGCTGAACAGGATGCCCGATGATTGCCCAAAAAGCGTTGCTACATGGCCGCCGAGTGGAGGGACTTGCCTAAAAGGACTTTGGTTTAGTCTATGAGTGAGGAGTACCCAGAGCAGTGTAATAACTCAGTGGTGTGTGTGTGTGTGTGTGTGTGTGTTTTACCCAGATCAGTGTCTCCACTCTCAATGGCTTTGCTCAGAGCCAGCTGGCTGCGCTTCATCTTCAGTAACAGGGGGACCTGCTCTCCTGAGCGAGGCTCAAACTCCAACAACTACTCAGCAGGAGAGCGAGAGCGAGAGGAGGGGGAGAGAGGGGGAGAGAGAGAGAGAGAGAGGGGTGGTGAAAGAGAGGAAGAGAAATAGAGGCAATTGACCATTGAATTTAATTGAGAGGATAAAGAAGAATACTGTGCAGATTATATACATTTTACTTCTATTCACCATTTAGTTCCTGTACTTTTGATAATCCTATTTGTCTTCTTCTTTTGCTAACCACACCATTGATTGAGCAGAAGTGAAATGGGGAACATGTTGAATATGTCTGTATATGTGTGAGTGTCAGGAGAGTGTAACGAATGAATAGCAATGAACTGGACGGTTACTTATTTGGTCAGTGTGAAGTTTCACAGGGGAACATCTGGGAACAAAGGAAATCTTTCATCTGACTTATCGGAGTCATAAATTAAGTCCATGACCTGACCCCTCAGACCTAATGACAGTACATTACACTGCAAGAGACCTCTAATTCTCGACAGTAAAAAGGAGACGTTACTGTTGCCACCAGGACCACTGCCTTTCAATGTCTAAAGTTTACTTTAAGAACATTAACAACATTATGTATAATCAACTTAGTGAAACCATATATTCATAGTATTGGCAGTTAATAGTTGACATATCATAGCCATTGTCTCAAAGTAGAGCCCAAGATCTGTGTATCTGTCTTCTGTGTGTGTGTGTGTGTGTGTGTATGTGTGTTAAGAGTGAGCGAAATGTAAGAGACAGAGATATTGAATGGGACTCCACTGCACTAAAGGGGGGGTGGGGGGTCGCCCACCTTGATGGCCAGTTCGGTGCGTCCACACTCGTAGGCTTTGGTGGCGATCTCAGAGTAGGAGATCCCTGTAGCCTCGCCCAGCTTGATGCTCACCGCTCGCGCCACCACCTCATCCGCCTCCTCCTTCTGCTGCACCTAAGAGAGAGAGAGGAAGGGAGAGAGGGAGAGGGGAAAGGGAGAGAGATTGTTTTTTTCCCCCGCAGATTTTGCCTTGGCAACAGAGATTTGAGACTCCACACTAAATGACACAGAACAATATTAGGGGACCAACGTAAGACGGTAATTTCACACACACATACACCCACACACACCCACACACCCACACACACACACACACACACACACACACACACACACACACACACACACACACACACACACACACCCACCTTGCAGCAGGCCCAGTGTTTTAGTACTCTGCTCACTCCCTGGTATTCAGGGATCTTGAGATAGCGGCAGATCTCAATGGCCAGCGGATACAGCTTACGGTACACCAGCCTACCAAACAGGCCCACTGTGTTAATGGCTTCAGGGGAATATGTACGAAATCCTCCACACACAAACTTGAGCACAATTATATGACTCACAAATACATGTATATACAGCAAAGACTCACCGGTCAATAAGAACTTGCAAGGTCATCTGTCTAAATCTGGGACGGCCGTTTAGGACAATGACCATATGCATCACACAATCACATGACAAACACACAAATGAGACATTTAAAAGTTAAGCCTTACTTGAGCACCATCAACCATCACTGTCAAGCATTAATACCTAACGTGGTTCTAACGTATAAGTGTTTTTTTTTTTTTTGGCATTTCATTACTCACAGAAATCTCCGATAACTTGTTTCAAACAAAGGCGGCCAAAAAATGTATGACATTCATAGCTACACAATGCTTGCTTGTATGCCATTTGTAACTAACAAAGGGTAGGGGTGGTGCGGAGTGTGTCAAGGATACTGTGTGTGTGTGAGAGGGATTCCCACGATGTAGTCTCGCACAGAGTTGAGAACACGCAGGTCTCTGCACATGCTCACAAACTGATCCGGAGGGAAATTACTGAGGAAACACTTCCCAAAGGAGGCAGCCTGAGAGAAAGAAAGAAAGAGATAGAGAGAGAGAGAGAGTAAATACAAAATAAAGCAAGAGTCATGAAGATTGTATGTGTTTTATACAGAATATAGAATATATCAAAATCTACAACAGTACAACAATTAAATTTCAACTAATATCTTAAACTATGGTACTGGCTCATGGACAGTCAGTTTTATCATTGGAGTTAGTTAATCTGACCATAACGGTCATTCTCATATATTTGGCAGAAATCATTTTTACTGTCCGAATGCAACAAACGAAAAGGCTACACCAGGCACGTAACTGAAGCAATCCGTTCCTGCAGCGTCTGCTGCAACAACTAGCTTACACTATGATCAGTGGAACTGGCTACACCAGACGTGATAATAGACCAGTCTTCTGAAATGTGTCTTAATAAATGTTACGTGTCGAGAATAGAGCGTTTCAGTTGCAAACCCAGTGTAGCTCTGGTGTTGTAGTCATTTCGGCTCACAGACTGGTTTCTCCATCTACGTTTCTACTCGTCTGTGACTCTCTGCCTCACCCTCAGGAGTGTTTTCTGGGTCTCGGGTTCGTGCTCGTGTCCTGCTGCCTCCACACACTGCCGCACGGCTTCTCCCAGAAGGCTTTGCTCCTTTATCTCACGCAGGTACTCATCCGCCTTCTGGCTCTCTTTCTGCACACATCACAAATATACAAACTCAAGTAAAAAGTTACACTTTTCCCTCTATACAGTTACTTAAACCTTTCTCTCATACATATTCAACATTTTCCGAGTTCAGACTTTACACAGCTGAACTACCAATGTAGGGGTTCATTTCCATCTTTTTTTTGTCAGAAATCATGTTACCCTCCACTGCATATTTCTGACCTAGAACACATGTGTAATGTGAAACAGCATTGCAGCCCTTGAGATGTATGTTTCTATTATGTGTATATTCTAGTGTATATGACTACAAATGAATACATAAAGAATATATAATGAGTTCAGATGCAAAACCCTCTAAACCCCACCTCCGTCAAAAATGAGAAAATGATGGTGAGTGAATGTCTCCACACACAGTATACAGTATGTTAATGAAATAATTTTGCTTCAAAACCCTCTAAATACCACTTTCTTCCTGGTCTGAAATATAGATTTGTAGGCAAAAACCTATAAGAGCCTGATAAAATAAATGCTTATTTAAAAGACACACATGCACATACCTCATACTCTTTGTGTGCCTCTAGTAGCAGGGCCCCAGGGGCCATGGAGGCAATCTTAAAGATCTCCTCGCATGCACCTGTAGGGAGAGAGTGTGTATATTCATTTAGTCAACTTTAGGTTGGGTGAGAGAAAATACTGTATCTTCATACGTGGAAATGTTTTTTGTCAGTGTCTGCATATGCATACATTCTTATCTATGTTAATGTATATGTGTGTGTGTGTGTGTGTGTGTGTGTGTGTGTGTGTGTGTCTGTGTGTGTGTGTGTGTGTGTGTGTGTGTGTGTGTGTGTGTGTGTGTGTGCGTTCTGACCTGGCACCTCCTGCAGCAGCTCATGGTGTGTGCTGCTGATGATGCGAACCCCATCCAGCTCCGGGACCAGCACAGAGTCATCGTCCAGGTGATACCCACACCAGAGGTCAAGGGTCAACACGCATCACAGACACACACCCTGGTAACCTGTCCTCTCCACAGTGACTCTTAATATGCCTAACAGTAACTTCTGTTAGCTTTACGACTTCTGAGTGTTCCACACTGATTTACATTCCAGCTTAAATCAATTTATGACACCATTTCGATCATAGTGGCAAATGAGTGGCCTTGCATGACAGATTACACACAGGCAATTTCATTTTGATGACCTAGCAATAGAGGTAAAGGATACTGGATGGTGTCTTTACACTTGCCGGCCACCAGGAGGTGCCGGTCCCACATGATGACCACTGAGGGCTGCTCACTCTTTGGTCTCCGACACCTATCAGAAACAAAGGCCACTTAACCAGACAGCATACATCTACTCTTTAATGTAATGCAGGGCCTTTGCATAGGCTACAGCCCCATGAATAAGAGGGTTGTCTATCTAATATACATCACTGTCAGTCACTCTCTTTAGTTTGCAAACCAACACAAGTGTGTGTGTGCACACGCAAACACACATACATACAGTACACACACATTCACATACATGTACACACATGCACGCACAGAAACACACACTGACAAAAGTATCCACACACAGGACAATTAGATGCAGTGGAACATACCAGGCCATTTGCTTAGGGGGGGTTCTAAATTTGGTCTCGACCTCACTCAGTTTGTCCTGCAGATACAGCACACAGCACATTTCCCACCATATACATTCACCCCAAGCAAAGGATCTTACATCGCAAAACTACTTTACTAATTAGACAGAGACACTAATATTTGTACTGTTTGTAAGAGAAAGACAGGCAGACTCTGTGTGGAGGGAGACTGCTGTACAGGTGTTGCTGCCTCACCTTGAGGTTGGATGAGCCCATCCACACGTGGCCAGAGTCGGTGAAGAGAGCCAGGTACTTATAGCTGAAGGACACGGCCATACTCACTATACTGGTGGCCTGAGGAGACAAGCCCGGGGGTGTCTGCAGGACCACACACACACACACACATATGAAAACATTCATAAAAACAAGCTCTGAGAAAAATATGGTGCATTAAATATGTACTGTACATGTTTGTGTCAAGCGGTGTATGTATGAAGGAAGCATCTCAATAAAAAGTTTGTGTGCCAGGTCTCACCACTGCAGTGCAGGCAGTGTTGTCCAGTATGAATAGATCTGCTCCGTATGCAAGCAGAACTTTGCTCTGTCGGTCCTGAGTCAACACAGCCCAACAGGAGGGCGCCTCCTGCAGGCCTGAGAGGGAACATCACAATCGCATCAATAAAACCATTCTCCACAAGCACCAAACTGCAATTCCATGGCTATTTCTACTTGCTGAATGATGAGACCAAGTAGCTCCTGTGTCGCTCTTTACCTTTCAATACTGTACTTAGGGAATCTGATGCAGCACTACTTCACTGAAAACACTGGTGCTTAGAATCTGGCTGACAGCCTAAACAGCAGTTGTCTTTTACGGCTGTCACGTTTGACGGGATTGTCAGGAAAACAAAAGGGTCATTCCACGTCAATTCAACCAGGGCCCATGCACTTAGGTCTCAAAAAATTCTGAAAAAAATACCAGGTGTACCAGACACACTGTAAAATTACTTTCATGTAAGATCAATACTGGGGGGAGGGGGGTGTCGATTTTGTTCGGCCTATTTTTTTTGTCAAAGTTCACAAGCCCATAGCGCAAGAACTGAACTATGTAGGAGGCTCAAATTGTACATGCTGGTACATAAATAGAAATAGTATGTAGCAAAGTCATCATGTTTGGTCTGGACGATCCTGCATGGTCATAGTTGTCCCTCAAAGTTGATCAAAATTTTATTGGAGTTTTTGACTCTGTTTAGGCCTTCAGAAGACATTTGTATTCACCATAGGCTCTTCATTTATTTTCCTTATTGAGATAAGTAGAAACACTCTCACAAAAAGCAATAAACAAAAAAGAAATCCCTTCAGGGTCTGAACAGCAGACCTCACAAGTGTGAAAAATTATTTTGGTTCTCATTTTCAGAGCACCCAAACACCTTGTGGGAATATACAAAGATTTAAAAAATATTTTTTCTTTATTCTTCATGGGATTCTAAAGGATGTCTATGTAAAGGAGGTTATGTCTATGGGAAGTTATGCCTGGGACTGGAAGATCTGACCTACCTGGGACTTCAGGAAGCCTTCGCAGCTTCAGGTCATCAATGTTTGTTGCCAAGGTGACCCGGAATGCTCCTGTGACTATGGCAACTCCAGTTCCATAGGGTGAATGGAACACTTTAGCTTCCAACACCTGATTCTGAACAACTTCCTGTGTGGATAAGTAAGCATACACTTATTACCAGTGTTGGGAATGTTACTTAAAAAAAGTAATTAGTTATAGTTACTCACTACTTGTTCCAAAAAGTAACTGAGTTAGTAACTGAATTACTCTATGATAAGAGTAACTCGTTACCAGGGAAAGTAACTATTTGCGTTACTGTTACAAAAAAAAAAGTTGCTATATGTGAAAGAATTTGGATTTTTTGAGCAGTTTTGAGAAGCCAGTTGAAATGAGTAGAACAGACAGGTGTTTGTAGGCTACATACAGTAACTTTCGATATTTATTAGATAGATAGATAGATAGATAGATAGATACTTTATTGATCCCCAAGGGGAAATTCAAGATATTATACATCGACAGACCTACGGTTGACTTCAGCCTGTGTCATAGGTTTTTGTTGTGAGGCAGAACGATCTAGCTTTTTCTGCTTGGAGGACTTTGCTCTGAGTCCTTCTTTGCTAGTGGATGGCGAGCGATCATCTGTGGTGGAGGTATCGGTGTTTTTGACCACTAGCTTTAGATGCGTGTGTGAGATGCTTCATTAAATTAGAGTTGCTTACAATGGATGTCGACAAAGTCTTCGCTCCTGGACATAATGTACACATTACATGCACGTTCTTGCCTTGATGAATTTGAAGTAGTGCTTATATCTTCACCTTGAAAATGCCAACTTTTCGGATTGCTCCTGACCTCTGCTGTTTCGTCAAATCTCTATTTTAGCTGTTGCGTGTGTGTGTGGCACGTGTGCTGGCAAGTGTGTAAAAACACTGGCTCTGATTGGCTATCATGAAACATGACTCTGCCTTAGCCAATCATAATCGCTTACGTCGTTATTAACCCACCTCCTCACTAGCTGTGAGCCAGGGTGCGTTCGGATTACACAGTTTATTCAATCAATGCATAGTAACGCACCGCATTTAACGTCCAGTAACGTTAACGGCGTTGTAACGACGGGAAAAGTAATTAGTTAGATTATCCCGTTAGTGTTACCCCGTTACCTCGTTACCTGATACCGTTCTTTTAAACGGCGTTATTCCAAACACTGCTTATTACTGTGTAGTGTGTTTGTGTGTGTGTGTGTGTGTGTGTGTGTATTACTCACATTTCCCATGCTGAAGTGTCTTTTGAAGCTGCCAAATAGATCATAGATGAGCACAGTGCCATCCTCTTGAATGCACAACAGGTCATCACACACCGTCCACCCCAGGTGTCTCACGACTCCACTCTTCCACTGCAAAAAAACCCCACAGAAGAACAAGAGGATAAAGGGACAAGTCAACACATACAGAATTGTGTTCACCAATGGTCAGTTCTCTTCAGTACAGAAAGTGCATGTAATGCACACCAAGGTGCTGGCCACTGGTGAATCGTTCATAGAGAGAGAGAAAAGTGCCGCACACTCTGGCTCCATATTAAAGTATTTAATAGGAAACATCATTGCTTAATAAATACTTTAATATGGAGCCAGAGTGAGCAGCACTTTTCTCTCTGAATAATTCTCTTCACCAACAAGAAGGCTGAACATTTCTGTTCATATATAAGTTGTGCACTCACTGCTAATTTATGAGAAATTATTTATTGATTTATTTGAGAGAGAGTGTGTGTGTGTGTGGAGATACTGAGCTGAATGTGTGTGTACCGCAAAGCTGGCCAGGGAGCTTCCAGATGCAGAATAAATCTCCAACTGAGGGCGGGCGTTGGGAGAACGTCTCTGGGGCTCTCGTAGAAGGGCTGAGAGAGAGAGATAGAGAGAGAGAGAGAGAGAGAGAGAGAGAGAGAGAGAGAGAAAGTATTAACATAAAGTAATAAAGTAGTAATAAAGACACCAACTTGAGAAAAACAATGTCTAGATACAGGCTTAGCAACCACAGCCTGGCAATAGAAACAGGCAGACACAGGCAAACCTGGATGCCTAAAGAAAACAGACTTTGTGTGAACTGTGACAAAAAAGAAATTGAGTCAGAATTACACTTCCTCACTAGCTGCCCAAACTACAAAGAAATACGCTCCAACTTCTATCCAAAATTTCAATCTATATATCCAAAATTCTTTGAGATCGAAGATCACAAGAAAATTAGATATTTATTAGGAGAAGAGGAAGATTGTGCAATACTAACTGCACACTAAATACACAACTGTGACAGAAAGAGAAGGAGTGACCACTGAGCAACGCGCCCGCCCACACACACACACACACACACACACACACACACACACACACACACACACACACACACAGTGTATTGATGAAGTGTAAATGTTTGTATATGTTTGTTTGTTTACTCTTTTATAATTATTATTATTTCTGTGAACGCTTTGGCAATGCATCATATGATTTGTCGTGCCAATAAAGCATATTTGAATTGAATTGAATTGAGAGAGAGAGAGATATGGAGTTCACAGTGTGGTGTGAAAACCCAAACTGCAGAAAGAATGTGGAAACAAGACAAGATACAGGGGAAGTTAAACTTCCTCTCATAAGCTTTCACTCAGTAAGCTGGGGCCACTTACCAATGGGTCCTCCATAGGGTGCAGCAGCAATCAGACAGTCTCTCAGCCCATCCCTCAGATTCCATCCCATCTCATAAAGCTCGACCTTCCTGTAACATGTAAAGGACGCCATGAAGTAGGCTACTCTTGGGCCCATGATGACCAAAATCTACTGTTTGGAATGGTACGTCATCATCTGGCACTCCAGTGGACTGTGCTGCAAGACTGCACTATCAACTTTCGCTGTGTAAGCTGTATTTAAACGTTCCTACTGTCTGTGCAATTAGCAATTCTTACAGTTTTGCGACCAACTTATTTAAAAAAACATTTTCACCGATGGTGTCGGTGAATTTTTATTCAGGGATCAAAGGCAATCGCCACTAGGCGTGACATGTCATATGACTATTCGGCATCACGTTACTCTGCAATGCACATAGCTAGGCTACACTACACTATGTTGTTCTGCGTTTATGTTAACTGTATGAAATAACATTGCAGACCAGAAGGCACAGCAAAAGCAGTGAGTGTAATGGACTAGATATAGCCAACTACGTTTAGAAGCTGCATTGCGTTTAACATTATGGAAAACAACAAAGTGCGAATGACAAGCAAACCTGTAAAACGCCTCCCCAAGCGGGTTCCAGTTCGCTGTCACAAACGCCATAGTCCCGTCGGTGGCCAAGGGGCACAGATCCAGATGAACGGGACTCTGTTTGGGTTCCCTGGCCACCTAAATAATGGTATATATTTTCTAATTGTTGATATTTTCTCTTATTCACTTGGATCCAAATCC
Source organism: Alosa pseudoharengus (assembly GCF_046254945.1). NCBI lineage: Eukaryota > Metazoa > Chordata > Actinopteri > Clupeiformes > Clupeidae > Alosa > Alosa pseudoharengus. The sequence continues at coordinate 18,652,625 of NW_027468689.1, read as the reverse complement.
TACACTTCCGTCTCTCACTTGTTCTTTGAATAGTGATTGTGGAATTTGAGTAATTATAGCGCCATCTAACGTTGTGGAGAATAGATGGTAACGTTATGACAAATTATCATTTGGTGTCGCTGTGACATTGCACTGCTTCGTTTGAGATAGGCTACTTCTGCTGAAAAGTTGAGACGAGACCTGAGTTAATGTAAAAACCACCAATACTGCAGCGGCTGAAAAATTGTCACTCAATCTACATTCAGGACAAAAGTAATAACCTTTAGATGAAACATGAATATTTTAAATATATATCAAAGCACAGTCTCCCGATCTCCTCTGCTGATATGATAGGCTACTGCATGATCTCATAGGCTAGGCCTATCTTTTGACTGTGTGTTATTAAAAAAGTGATAAGAGCCGTTTTGAAGGGACTATAATGAAAATATGACTTCATATATTCTATATTCCTATCGGTATCAAAATAGTCTGATGTTATAGCCCAAGTATAGCCCAAGTCTTCTATTTTTGTTACAGGCCGAGGCCACTGTCTAGATTTTTCTTCTTGAGGTTATCACACTCACATAAGTTCTCTACACAACAGGGTATTAGTGCTGAGTGGAAGAATATGATGAAATAATTGTTATCACACCTAGTTTCACATTACTATGTGCACTAGCCTAATCCAAATGGATATTTCCTGAAGATTTAACAAACAACACAGCGACAAAAGCTGAGAACAGAGAAATGAAATGATGTAAAGTATAAAGACCTTTAACTATAACCTCAAAATTGTGTCTGTTTGATCAAGCTTATACTCTCCCATCCGACTCCAGCCTTCTCACCAGCACTGTGCCAATTATGGTGGGCGAGGAAGAGAAAAGAAAAGCAGGGAAAAGCAATTTAACAGAGTTGCAGCTTACGTAGAAAAGTCATTTCAGGCTCTGAATGCCATATTCTCTCTGGGAGAATTTAATTATGTCTCCCAGCCCAGTGTGGAACGTTCTCAGGCTCTAAGACTCAATCCCCAGCGATACAAAGTGGTTTAGGTTGGGGGTCAGATTAGCGCCTCTTGTCTGTCCCTGAAACATTTTTATTATTATTATTATTATTGCTCATTTTCAGGAAGATGTCTCTTCTTTTGGTTGCTCTCATCAAAACAAATATTTGTGTAGAGTTCGCAAACTATAAATTGAGGTCCACTTCTAAGAACTCAGTTTATCAGAAAACTAGATGGCATGCATAACGACACCAAGCTTTTAGTATTCTTGTCTCATTCACTTGTAAATGTATGTCATGATGAAGTGTTTAGGACTATTCCCTACAAAAGGTAACTGCACAACACAATCATCCTCTATTTCTCTTGTTCTGTATAGGTATGTCGTTGTTGTTCCTCGTAAGCCTCCTTTAGGCCTCTCTTGTGCTGTAGCTTTAAAGGACAACTCCGGTCTGAGTGCAATTTAGAGGTGGAAAAGTCCAGCTTTAGAAAGTAAAGGTCCTACCACATGTATGTGCCAACCATCTAATTAACACAACTCTTCAGCCAGGTAGAGCAGCTAATTGGTGAGATCACTCGTGTTAGGTAGATCCAATACATAGTTGGACTTTTCCACCCATGCAACGTAGGGTCTATTTTGGATGATAGAAGTGAAAACTTTTGTTGTGAACCAAAATGTTATTAATCGGAGTAGTCTTGAGTGAGTGTAAACTTTTGTTTGGGATAGCCTTTGGGGGCAGCTTTGCTACATCAAAATAATTCACTCCTTTTGCCATTAACATTACAACTCCAAATCATTACACTTCTATGCTACTTTCTAGAAGTATTTTCACCTGTGAAAGATTACCAAAAAGGTGTAAGCAAAGTCCTTTAGGCAAGTCGCCCCCCCCCCCCCTGTGCATTACTTTACTATTATGGTCGCCATGCAGCACAAGCTACTGTTTAGACAGTAGCTTGTGCTGCATTTGGTAACTGACTTGTACAGACCTCTCAGCACAAGTAGAATGTACTGACTGTACGAAGGGATTGACCCGCTCCACAGTATCACAGAATTGTAAGGATATTTGAGCCTCATCAGTGGCTTAAAGAATTGATTTAATTTGATGTATCGCGAGAACGTCGTTTAGACACATAGCTACCAAACCAACACGGGTTGGCCAAGCTATCTGTTTGTTTGTGTTTACTCATTGTTGTTATTGTTGTTGTTGTTGTTGATGTTGTTGTTGTTGTTCCTGGTTGCCATTACAAAGATGTCACCCTTTTGCTTGTAGCCAGCTGTAAAACATGCCAATCTCTCCCAGGTCCAAGTTCTTTGGTGGCAATTTGGCTCTCTGACATCAAGCTGCCAGAACATATCACAACAGACACACGTACCGAGGATATTTGTGGGCTCGAGTGGCCCCAGGGATGGATGGCTGCTTTTCTGCCTGACTAGGCCCTGAATGGAGGAGAGTGAAAGAGGCTGGGATGGAGGTAGAGGAGGGGGTTTGGGAGGTGAATGGCACAGCGGGGGTGAGCGGGGCATCTGCCATGTCTCTGACTGGACTGATAAAGAACTGTGAATGCGCCATCCATCATAGTTTGCGACCATCTCTCTCTTCTTGTCACGCATTCTTATTACACATTCATCTCATGTCTCTCTCTCTCTCTCTCTCTCTCTACTTGCTCTGACCTTCTTGTCTCTCTCTCCTCACACCCTTTTGTTCATTAATGTCTCTTTTGCTCTCATCTAGATCTCCTACTGAAACTGGTGGCTTTTAAAATGGCAACTGACAGTTCCTCTCTCTCCAAAGCTCTTTTGTTTTGCTTTGACATTTCCAGCTCTCCCATCTGTGCAAATATCTGTGTGTAAAAACAGTGAGGGGCCTCTCTCTGTCATATTAATGCTCCAATCAGATAGACGCCATGTTGGCAATGTTTTTTTCATTTCAGAGAAGAGGAGACAGAAGACCTGCTTCGAATGAATTGGTGGTCTGATTGTGTTGTAAGAAGTCTGGAACACACACACACACACATACAGGTTATGCACAACTATGTGGCAAGCTTCCAAGGGTATGGTAGCATGTGTACACAGTGTGTGTGTGTGTGTGTGTGTGTGTGTGTGTGAGAGAGAGAGAGTGAGTACAGAGTCTGTGAAGGCACTTGAATTTGTGTGTGTGTGTCTGCATGTACAGTAGGTGTATGTGTGTCTGTCCGTGTGTGCATGTAAGTGTGTATGTTTGTGTGTATGTATGTGTCACGGGGTGAGCAGATGGGAAAAGTGGGGGAGGCCAATAATGTTGAGGACGGGGGTCTGCACGGGGGTTAATTAGGCGAACACCACAGTGGATACCTCCATCTTTTGTTTACATAATTACACACAGGTGAATGACGTTAATGGTAAAAGCTGGTGATTGGTGCACGGGGGAAAAGCTTGAGCTTTTAGGGACCCTGCTTGTAGGCACTTGACGCGTCTTGGTGGGGAAAACGGTTGCACGTTGCAGAGTGAGATTGGACTATCGCGAGTGGAGCGAAGACGGAGTGGCTTTGCCAACCAGAGGAATAGCTGTTCCAAGACCGCCGCCTTGCCTGTGGCCTGTGAAGTTGCCTGGGTGAATCCCGCTCCTACACACTGCGTTGTTGGATGTCTGAGGGGTGAAATCGTTCACCCCTCACGAAGTTAAGTTATTGTTTACTGTGCTACCTAGCTGTCGCTAACTCCTTGTGACTGTGAACCTCGGATTACGATTGTTATCAGCTTATTTACAACGAGAGATTGCCGGTGGAATCGCTGTATTCTGCCTGCTCTCGGAGAACTGCCACTGCTTTGCGTCTGCTTAACTTTGTGACTGTGTAGCTACTATATTGCTCACGCCATTGACTGTGAACGTGCGTGTTGCTTTACCAAGAACTGTTCGAATGCTTGTGCTTGTCCGACACCTTTACCACTGACTGTAACTATATTGCACACGCTATTGATTTTGCACTGGACTGTTTGAATACTTTGGGCCTGCCTGATATGAACTCTGTGGCTGTGTAGCTACTATATGGCACACGCTTGTTGATTGCAATTGCGTGTTGCCTCCAGAACTGTCCGATGCTAAATGTGAACAAATGCCCACTGTGAACTCAATTTTATCTTTGTGACTGTGCAAGCTACTATAAGACTCACAGCTATCATCCTTGTCGCCTCATTAAGAACTGCCCATGCCCGTAGCCTATTGCTATTGCTCCTGCTTTGAGTTGACTGTGAAAATATTAGGCTATTACCCCTCTCTCTGGACTGTGCCCCTTATCCATCTCCTCTGCCCTCACCTCGCCAATCAGAGTAACGTGGGCCAGCGTAGTGTAACCCCCAGCAGCCTAGCCTTAATTGTAACAGCCTATGGTGACAATTGTGTATTTACTAAGGATTGTGTGACCTCACTGAAGTGTTGAGTGGAATCATCCCTTGTTCTGGTGTGCTGCTGTGCTGTGCTACGTTGTGCTGTGCTATACCCCACGTGTGTTGAACTGTTACCCCAAGACCTACTAGACTGTTGGGCGCTCCGCTTAATCCTGTTTTCCTGTCCGTGTACGCAGCCGCTGCCGTCCAAGGTGAGATTGGATTACAACCTGGCCTGCTGCGACCATTGGCGACCACCGGGGTGGAGAGCCGGTGACACAACGACCAGAGCGGGTGCGGTAGCCTACACCACATCTTGTATACCATTCCGGATCCCCGACTGACGGGGTGGAGAGCCGGCGACACAACGACCAGAGTGGGTGCGGTAGCCTACACAACATCTTGTATACAATTCCGGACCCTCGACTGACGGACGGGAGAAGGGGCGACTGGTGGCGACTGGCGGCGACGGGGACTATCCTTCAGATTTTCTATTGCCGAGGAATAACCTCTTTTAAGGACTAATTAAATAAAACATTTCTTAATTAAGCTCTGGTGTCCGAGTGTTTGAAGGGTACAGTGGTCTCCCTGGGGTAGATTGTGGTAGAAGGAGGGGGTGGTAGTGCCCCTCGCCTGTGACATTTGGCGTAGTCGGCAGGATTCTGCCTTGGGTTGAGACCCTGTGCCCTTCAACATGCCGGATGAGGAAAGACCAGCTGATAGGCCCCAAGTACTGACACCACTTTTTATGGGGGCGCCATGGGCACAACGATTCGGGGGTTCTTCATCAGAGTTAAAGTTGCAGGAATGGGCGGCACAAATAGAATACCTGATTGACATTCAGCGGCTGACAGAGACACAACAAGTTCAATTCATTCTGGGCTCTTTGGAAGGGGAAGCAAAAAGGGAAATACTAGCTGTAGAAGAGACACACCGTAACACTTCAACTAAAATTTTCAATCTTTTGAAGGGATTGTATGGGGACACTACACCTATAGCTGTTTTAAGAGCACAGTTTTTCAACTGCCGTCAGGGCCCCAAACAGGCTATTCGCGTTTTTTCGCTGCAGCTACGTGAAATCTTTTCCAGGCTGAAAAAACGAGGTGGTGCAGATTTGGGGGACGGTGATGCCTTATTGAGAGACCAGTTTTTGATGGGCTTACGAGACGGTCCCATCCGTCAGACTCTTAAGGCACAATTGCGCCGTGATCCAGCATCGACGTTCGAGGCCGTGAGGAAGGAGGCTTTGGCCTTAGAAGAAGATCGGGGCTATGACGACGACCTGTCCTCCTGCATGGTGGTCAGAAACTCCGAGGCCGCATGTGCAGCTCCCCTGACAGCAACCCCCACAGCCGACTGGAAACAGGAGCTGCGGGCCGAAATTATGAACGACGTTAAAGAACAGATGGCCGAAATGTCCAAAGTTATTTTAGAGGAATTGCGTGCTGGACGCTCCACAGCCCCCCAGTTACCTCGTGCACGGTCCCATTCCATCGGGTCAGGGGAGGGGCGTGGCCCTCCAAGTCGGCCGGTTCGGCCAAGGTTTCAATGGGACGATCAAGGCCGCCCCATTTGTAGCAAGTGTGGCACGGCGGGCCACATCAGTCGCTTCTGCTCTGCTGGCCGCCCATCGCAAGAGGGTTTTTAGCTTTGCCGGCCACTGAGGGTCAAGTGTCCGGGACTTCTTCTAATGACCCTCTATGCCCTGTTAAAGAGGTTTTAGTAGGCCAGTGCCCAGTTGTCAGTGTAAAGGTAGATAATAAAGATGTACAGTGTCTTGTAGACACGGGTTCCCAAGTAACAATGTTTGCAGAGAGCCTATGTAAAGAACTTTTCTATGAACAGGAACCCAAGGGCCCCTACGGCCCGTGGCTAACACTGCGTGGTGCCAATGGGCTTAACATTCCGTATATTGGTTATTTGTTGTTGGATTTCCAGGTGCAGGGGGTTCGTGTACCGTCTCGAGGGGTCGTGGTGGTCCGTGATGACTGCCTAGGAACCCACAGGGCACTCCTGGGCATGAATGTAATTGCCGCATGCTGGGATGAATTGTTCCAGCTAAAGGGCACCCCATCGGCCATGATGCGCAGAGATGCAGATGCGAAGGAATGGGAGCAAGTCTTCACTGACTGCCATCGGATTCAAGCCGCGACTACCCAGCAAGAGACAACAGACACTGCCCGGGTTTCCTGCCGGTATGCAATTACCATCCCTGCTAATAGTGAGGCCTTAGTATGGGCCAAGTTGCCAAGTCGGACCCGCTCCCAGAACACCTGTGTGCTCGTAGAAGCACATGAAGAGGGCCAGGGCGTAGAGGTGGCTCGAGCCCTCACCAGGGTGCACCGAGGACGGGTGCCAGTGCGGGTGCGTAACATCCGGCCTCACCCTGTGCTCCTCCATCGACACCACAAGCTGGCCAAAGTGACGGGGGTGGGTGCTACCCAGGTGGTGGATGGCCAAGATATCCGCTTGTCCGAAGTAAGTCCTGGAGTGATCGAGGTGAGCATTGTCCAGTTGGGGGCAGAGTTTAAAGGTGTGGGGGAGGGTCTTCCTGAACATTTGTCATGTGAGTCCCTACAGGGTGATGGCCTCAACACTGATCAACAACTACAGCTCAGCCGGTTCCTGACGAGGTGGCAGCATGTGTTTTCATCGCACGAGGAGGACTATGGGTGCACTGACCTGGTGACTCATCAAATACCCACAGGTGAGGCCCCACCTATCCGAGAGAGGTACAGGCCTGTACCCCCCACCCTCTACAAGGAGATCCGGACCTTACTACAAGGTATGATAGAAAGTGGGGTCATTCGCGAAAGTAGCAGTCCTTGGGCCGCCCCAGTTGTGTTGGTCCAGAAAAAGAACGGAACCTGGAGGTTTTGCGTAGATTACCGCAAGTTGAATAGTGTCACCAGGAAAGACGCCTTCCCGCTGCCCAGAATAGAAGACTCCTTAACAAGTTTGAGCCAGGCTGCATGGTACTCCACCCTAGACTTGGCAAGCGGATACTGGCAAGTCCGAGTTGAGGCGAAAGATCGAGAGAAGACTGCTTTCACCACTCCATTTGGACTCTACGAGTGGGATAGAATGCCCTTTGGACTCTGTAATGCCCCGGCGACCTTTCAGAGGTTAATGCAGAGGTGTTTAGGGGGGCAACTATCCGACTCCTCATTAGTTTATTTGGACGATGTAATTGTCTTTTCTGTTGATTTTGCCACCCACCTAGATCACTTGGATGGGGTGTTCCAGTCCCTTCAGAGATATGGCCTTAAGTTGCGCCCGGAGAAGTGTCAGCTATTCCAACGTGAGGTCAAGTTCCTGGGCCACTGCATCAGCGGGGAGGGAGTCTCGCCTGATCCGGACAAGGTGGCAGCTGTTCAGGACTGGCAACCCCCGGGGACCGTAAGGCAAGTGAGATCCTTCTTAGGTTTTGTCGGTTATTATAGGCGCTTCATAAAAGATTTTTCAAAGATAGCAAAACCACTTAATGCACTGCTGGTGGGCACTGGGCGGCAACGGCGGCGGGGTTCCCCCCCTATCGAGTGGACTGCAGAGTGTGCGTCAGCATTTCAGAAGTTAAAACAAGAACTACTTCAAGTGCCTATCCTGGCTTACGCAGATTTCACCCAGCCTTTTGTTGTGTACACAGACGCTAGTAATAGTGGCTTAGGAGCGGTCCTGTCTCAGCGGCAAGGGGGCGTTGAGCGAGTTATCGCCTACGCCAGTAGGAGCCTTCACCCAGCCGAACGAAACGATGCTAATTATAGCTCGTTTAAAATAGAGTTATTGGCCATGAAGTGGGCTGTCAGTGAAAAGTTTAAAGATTATCTATGGGGGGTAAAGGTGATGGTGATTACTGACAATAACCCTCTAGTCCACTTGAAAACAGCTAAGCTCGGAGCAGTGGAGCAAAGGTGGGTGGCGCAACTAGCTAACTTTGATTATGAGATCAAGTATAGGCCAGGGAAGGAAAGCACCAATGCTGATGTGCTCTCTAGGCTCCCTGCTGCAGGCGACACTGTTCCAACCCCTAGCCCAGCTACAGAGCATGACGAACTGCTGGTGGGTGTCGTCGAAGCACCAGGAGCCCAGGTAGAAGGCCTCCCGGCCTGCTGGGGGTGGGACCCTGTCCATTGGCGCCAGCTACAAGAAGGGAACGCGGATCTGGTCACGACTCGTGCCTATCTGGAGCAAGGCATGCTACCCCCAGCCGCAGAAAGACGCACCCAGGCCCGACTTGTCCAGCAACTTCTGGGCCAGTGGCGTCGACTGCGCTTGAAGGATGGTGTGTTATGTCGGATTGCACAAGACCCCCTGACCAATGAACCTAATCACCAGATCGTTGTTCCCCAGAACCAGGTTAGATCCTTACTGGAGACTTACCACAACCAGACAGGCCACCAAGGGCAAGACCGGACCCTGTCCTTGTTGAGGAGGAGGTTTTATTGGCCCCGAATGGAGACCTGTGTTGATGCCTTTGTCCGCGCCTGCCCACGCTGTACACTTCGTAAGGCTAGGCCAGATAGTCGAGCCCCATTGGTGCCCATTGTTCCCCAGGCTCCACTTCATATGGTTGCTATGGACTTTCTCACTTTAAGTAGACCCACAGACCGATATCAGAACATCCTTGTAATGACACCTGTTTACAAAATTTGCTTGGGCAGTTCCAACAACGGACCAGACTGCCGTGACCACCGCCCAAGCCCTGTGGAAAACTGTGCAGCCCTTTGGGTGCCCGGAGGTCCTCCACTCCGACCAGGGCCCCAACTTTGAGTCAGCAGTGATCCGGGAATTGTGCCAAGTATATGGCTGTCGTAAGAGCCACACCACGCCCTACCACCCCCAGGGAAATGGTACTTGCGAGCGCTTCAACCAGACCCTGTTGAATCTGCTGGGAACACTTGAGGTAGACCAACAGAATAGGTGGGTTGACCACCTCCCATACCTAATTCATGCCTATAATAATTCTGTTCACAATGTCACTGGCTATGCTCCTAGCTATTTGATGTTTGGTAGGCATGTGCGCTTACCAGTAGATCTTCTTTGGGGAACCAGACAACCTGAGGGGGTGAGTGATGTGACTATGTGGGTGGGTCAACACCATGATCGGCTCTCGTATGCATATAATAAGGTTTCTGAGCGTTTAGGTATGGCTGCTTCTAAGAACAAGCGCCTTTACGACAAAACTGCACAAGAAGCGCCGTTGTTGCCCGGCGAACGTGTCTTGATCTACGACAACCGGAGGGCGGGTAAAGGGAAACTAAGTGACCGGTGGGAGGCCCAGCCGTATGTCGTCCAAGGTCAGAGACAACCGGACTTGCCGGTCTACACTGTGAGGCCCGAGGCCAGACCAGGCCCGGAACGTGTCCTGCACCGGAACCTGTTGCGACCATGCCCCTACTACCCTACAGCACTCGAGGGAGCTACACACCAGCCGGCA
>NW_027468689.1:18612848-18637848 GCF_046254945.1 Alosa pseudoharengus | reverse complement strand
AAGCGGAGCAGAGTGCACGCTGTCAGTCATGATGACGAAAAGGCATTGAGGTCCGTTTAGCCTCTGGACCACCCATCCACTAGTGTACCCATCTGCCCGCACCCGATGCAGGAGCGTAGTGTGAGGCGATCTCTCTCTCTCTCTCTCTCTCTCTTTCTCTCTCACTCAATGCGTCAGTGTCCCGGCGGACTCATTACAAACGCATCAGGCTCAGATGTCCGCCGCTGTGGAGAGGGGAAGACGCTGCCGCTACCGCTGCCGCTCATGATGATGATGATGATGGTGGTGCTGATGCTGATGCTGTTACTGTTGTGGTAGTGGGTTGCCATGGAGCGCTTGTGGAGAAGATTATGAGGCCGTTAAGTGGAGCTTCCTCATTAGAGAGGGAAAGAGTACTCAGGCTGTGGGGGATCTCACCCAGTGCCGGCCTGAGCCTTTTGGGGGCCCTAAGCAGAATTTGATTTGGGGGCCCCCTTCCACAACACAGAGTCACCTGTGCTTGGTGATAATTGACAACTTCACACTATAATGTCATATTATAAATTAATACAGTGACTGATTATGAACTACTGTCCCCCTGGACACAGATGCATAAGGACTCGGTAGGCTCATTCAGTAATCCATCCTTGCTCACATGCCAAAAATGTTTTGGGGCTCCGCTCTAGACTTCTGGCCCCATGTGCTTGGTAAACCAATGTATTAGTTGTTATTTACACCAACCCTGTCACCTTTTAATCTTAGAGGGTACTAAAATCACAGATTTATTTGAAACATTCATATTCAAAGTGAAGCACTAAGGGTGGTTTACTGAAGTTGAATTGACAAATAACAAAATACAACAGCATTTGTATTTGTTGTAAACAAGTACATCCGTTTAATGACTTGTTTTTCAACAGATTTGCAGAACAAATCCGCAAATGTGCATTAAATGAGCAATCTTTAACTACAAAATAAAACCAAAATAGACAAACATTAATAATCAAAAATAAAATGTCCCAAAAAATAGATACTTATTCCTACTTCGTTCCTGGCTTTCAGGTATCTGCAACTCTGCAGTGGACGAACCTGCAATGATTAAATAAATACATAAATAAATAAAACAAAAACTATGTTAAATGTGTCATGTCATATTAACAGGCTATGTAACCATTTGCCATCAAGAAAACATCACCTTCTGTGTCATCAGCCATGGAGGCAGACACTTGATGAGGTAGAGTTAGGTAGTGGTAGAGATGTGCTCCAAAGTACTTCAACAGTGTCTCTGAAGAAAAGAAAATATTGCATAAGTGCATATTTGATCGAGCAGAATGAGTTTATTTTGCTATCATTACTTACACTCATCAACAAGCAATTCCACATGTAACAATTCATATTCTATTGGCAAATGAGGCATAATCAAAAGTAGGCCTATACTTAATTGCAGTATTGTGAACGCTTAACATGGTGATCTACTGCAGCCTAAATATTAGGGTAGCACCGCTACATCACTTGCCACTATCTTAATCAAATGTAAGTCTATTTTCATCACAGAAGTCTCCCCACCCCACATGGTATATTTTCTCAAACACTACCATCTCTCTCCAAAGATCTTAGAGCAGAGCGTACTGTTCCATCTTTGCCTATGAAGCTGGAACGTTACCGATGCCCAGAGTCGCGCTAGTCAGTGGGTTGGGGTTGGGACTGGGAGCCTGGGCTTAGCCTGCTGTTGCTATCAGACTTACCACTATGTCACATATTATAGAACAGTAATAAACTATCAACACTTTCAGGTGCGAAATCAGAAACAATCCCTCTGTGATCAGCTACTGTAGTGCTAATGTCCACTTAAGTCAGCTAGCTAACTTTAATTTACAACATAAGACCACCTATGGCTAGGGTACATGCTTGATTGAACATCCAAAACAATCCCAATATCCTTGACATCTGAAATACACCTAGATAAATATATATTAATGGGAGACATTTCTCTGTTGATGGCGGGGATTTAGCTCTGGTGATGGCTTATATTAGCCTAGATCATGACAGCTAGCTAGCTAGCCTACCTCAAGCACAAAACATACTGTAAATAATCATGCAAACATACCTGTATCTTGCTCGTTTTTCTCCTCTTCTGTCATTTTCTTCTTTCAGTTTTTGGCACCAGAGAGATACGTCCTTTTTTGTGACTTTTCTTAACATTACCGTCTCTTCCGATTTTTGAACTTGATGCAGTGTCTGCACGAATTGTCTATGCACCCGAGGTGTCTAGTTTATGCGCGTGACTCAAAGGCTGGCAGACACAGTAGAGGTAGGCAGGCATATTGATCATGAAATCAGAATTTTCTTGTTTTGAATTATTAATTGTTTCATTTATTCATTCATTGAGGTCACTTGTTTACGTTATTTATTATGTAAAAAAAAAGAAAGAAACTCGATTGGGGGGGCCCCAAGCAGCCGCTTAGTTCGCTTATGCCTCGGGCCGGCCCTGGGCCCAGTTCCCCGAAAGCATCTTAAGCCTAAGAGCGTCGTAAAGTCCCTCTTACGAACGTCTTAAGATTTGCCGACTGTTTCCCGAAACCATCGTAGCTTAAGAGCGTCGTGAAAACACTCGTAGATCTACGAGTGCTCCAGAGTACTCGTTACTGGCTAAGAGCGTCTTAACGCATATGCCTCAGTGGAGTTACCCGCAGGAAGATCAGTGACATTACATGTGTCTATGTAATGTCACCGATCTTCCTACTGGTGACTCCACTGAGGCGTGTACGTGAAGACGTCAGCAAATAAAATCCACTGCATAACTAAACTGACTTCACTTGTGTGAGTTAATATATGTTATTAGGTAGGCCTAGGTGGTTGGTGCAGGAATCATTCATACCAATGTTGTGAAAGTCATAGTGTGTTGCAGGGAAAAAAACATTGTCCTATAGCCCAGGGGTTTCCAAAGTGGGGGTCGCGGGACGGCGAGGGGTGGGTCGCGAAATGATTTCCATAAATCAAATAAATTTGGAAAAAATAAAATTCTGAAAAATTATGACTGGATAAGATCACCATTCACTGTAACCACCGCAAGTCTTCTGTCAGCCGGCATGGAGGACGCACTGGTTGAGCTGTCATGTGACCGCACTTTAAAGACAGATTTTAATTCCAAGACGCTTGCTGAGTTCTGGATTTCAGTCGAGAGGGAATATCCACAGCTATCCAATGGACGTACTGACGCCGTTCTTTGCACTGACATATATTAAAAACAAATACAGATCGCGTCTAAATGTGGAGGATGATCTCCGTGTGGCCGTCTCCACAATTAAACCAATAATTGACTTGCTGTGTTCAGCGCATAGCGCGCATCCATCTCATTAGATGAGATTAACGCTGAAACGTAGTTGACAAAATGTAAATTTGCGCAGCAACAATGTATATGTTTACAACAGTTTGTGGATATTACCCTGACTGAGATATTCTTCTGTTAAAGCAACACCAAATCATTTTTGTACATTAAAATATTGTTTCCAAAATCATCAACTCGTAACAGGGTGAACGGCACTTCTGCATTCTCTTCGCGACCCTCTATCGGCTATAACCGCACTATGCAAGTTTGCCAGATCGGGTAGCGGATCTGTAGTTCGATGGAATGAGACATAAGAAACTACAAATTTGACTTGCTTCTGATGTCGCAATACATTATACTTTCATAAAATCATGCAACGTACTCTACCTTGTCTGTAGACATCGTTATTTCCAAAGCCAGTGCTGGATAAACAAGCGTGCGTGCGACAGGAAAAGTGCTTTGGTGTTGCTTTAAAATGGAAATTAAAGTAATGTTTCAAAGTTAAGTTTGCACATGACAGCAATAATGTGCACTCATGGATATCATTTTTTGACTAAGGTATTCTGCTTTTATCATATAGTAAAGTGCTATATGTAAAATCATAACTGGCTGCTCTGTTCTTTTGTGTTGTCGTTAAGCCCGTGTTTGGATAAGCCTAGTGCGTACGGCCAGTGCGCACATTTTATTTTATTTTTTGAGTCACATCCAGGGATAGTGGGGGTCGCCAGTCTCTGGCACGGTTATTTTGGGGGTCGCGGGTTGAAAAGTTTGGGAACCCCTGCTATAGCCTATTACGATCGGCCAATATATATAATTATATATGTAAAAAAAAAAAAAAAAAAAAAAAAAGAAAAGAAAAAATGGAAACAAACACAAAACAGGCAACAGGAGAATGTGACGGAGAACCAAATATGAAGGGAGAGATTTGTGCAGACGGTGTAGGAGAGAAGTTGGAGGGGCAGTGGCAAAAGCAACATAGGGAGGATGCGAAGTGTGCTGGTGGTGATTGGTGACACTGTGACTGTGGGGAAAGGAGCAACCCAAAACATTAAAAAAAGTCCTGGATCACGTCACGGCGGGCCTCAAAACCAGCCATGTAGTGCTGAGGTTGGTCGTCTGGATCACGGCCCCCCTCATCAGCCTCAGCGTCCTCCACCTCGTCTGGCCCATCCGGCTGAAGTGCTGCCCGCACTGCAAGGTTGTGCAACATTGCAGTGGCACATATCACCGCGCAGGCTTGTGGACACACCGGAAGCGCAACTTCCACCGCCCGATGGTGCGTTCAACCACACTTCTGGCCAGACGATGGGCCTCATTATAGGCACGTTGTTGGTTGTCCTCAGGGTTGGCCACAGGTGTGAAGAGGTATGGCCGGAGGGGGTACCCACTGTCGCCGAGAAGTCGCCACTCACCCCTCGACGCACTTGCCTCCCGACCAACAGCGGACTCCCTGAACACAAAAGAGTCGTGCGTGCTGCCCAGCCATCTCGCCACGACGTCGAGGATGATGCCCCGGTGGTCACACACCAGCTGGCAATTGATGGCCGCGTACCCCTTCCTGCAGATATATATGTGACCATCATCGTGGGGTGTCAGTATGGGCACTAACGTGCCATCCACCACTCCGGCCACCTGAGGAATCTGATGTTCCCGGAAGAAATGCCCCTGGATCGCCGTCATCTCCTCTCTGGTGGGGAAGCCGACGTGTAGAGGCACCTGTCGCATCAGGCAGTCCATCACTGCCTGCACAGCCCATGACACGGACGCCTTGGATAGGCCATGCCCATCGCCGACGACCTGCAGGAAGCTCACTGTTGCATAGAACCTGAGGGCGGCCAGGAGTTGCGTTTGCGCTGAGAGCGCAAAGTTCCTCCTGGTTGCGCGCCTCAGGTCCTCGCTGGTGGCCTCAAGGAACTGCTGGATGACCTCCCTCGGCAGCCTGTACCGCTCAATGATCGCCCGATCATTGTAGACCTCGAGGGGATCGTGATTGGCCCAAAGTGCGGCGTTCAGTCGCACAAGGCCACTCCGGGGACGCCTCTCTCTCTCTCTCTCTCTCTCTCTCTCTCTCTCTCTCTCTCTCTCTCTCTCTCTCTCTCTCTCTCTCTCTCTCTCTCTCTCGCGTGCACGGATCGCGAGCACTCGCTGTCTTCCAGCCATCGTTTGCTCTGCAAGCCTACATTGACTCTAAGCTTATATAGGTCCATATAGTAATCTGCAAAACATGTGGATGATTAACGATGATTGGTGTTGAGGCTGTGATGCATCATGTGGATGTCATCAGATACACAACAATTAGGAGTAATTACACACACTGGCTTATATGTGAGGGTTCATGTCTACAGCAGGTCACACACCAGTGCACAGGTGACTGTGATGAGCCATTAGGCTTGTGTGTGGTTCACCTCCAGGCACTTCATGATGATTGTATGCAAAGGACTACTCATTTGCCTAATTCCTCTGGCCACTGGAACATGCCAGGCAATATAATGGATATGTAAGTAGTAAAGGTTGTGTGTTGCATGCAGTGTTTGGCCATGTTCTTTATGCCCTCAGACACATGCAACAAAGAAGACTTCATTAAATGATTACTGGAACTGTATATGGGTAATGTATATCTGCTTTGGGGACCGATGGTTTACATGTGACACAGTGGAAATGGGCAAGCATTTAGCACCCTTTAAGCATTTAGACATTTCAATGTGATTTGGTCATAACATTCCACACTGATGTCCTTACACCTTGTAGGTTCTTAACAACTAGGTAATATTCTGGAATATAGAATGATGACATGGAAAGCACAGCGTGTGGTGCAAGAAACAATTTAATAGTGGGGCTCACTGGGACCACCTGGAAAGAGATGAAGAGTATGCATGTGAAATTACATTCACAAAGTAAACACCAATCACTCCAAACAGTTTGCTCATGTCTGATGTGTCATTCACACATTCCCAATACATTACATAATTCCGTATCACCTTGCTGCTCAGGGAGGATGATAGGCACAGAGATAGTGGGCCGAGCCAACTTCTCCTCCTCCAGGGCCACCTGTCGAGCCAGCAGGTCCAACTTGGCCTTCTTGATGTAAAGCACCTGCTGCTGGTACTCGGCGTCCCTTTTCGACGCCTCCCTGGTCAGGCCACACAGCTCCCTCAGCAGGCCCAGCTTCTCCCTCTCCAGCTGCACCAGGTCCTGGCTGCACTGGCAGATGGTAGCAGCAGGGGCAGGGGCAGGGGCAGGGGCAGGAGCAGGAGCAGCAGCAGCAGCAGGGGCAGGGGCAGGAGCAGCAGCAGCAGCAGGAGCAGGGGCAGGAGCAGGGGCAGGGGCAGGAGCAGCAGCAGGAGCAGGGGCAGGAGCAGGGGCAGGGGCAGGAGCAGCAGCAGGAGCAGGGGCAGGAGCAGGGGCAGGGGCAGGAGCAGGGGCAGGGGCAGGGGCAGGGGCAGGAGCAGCAGCAGCATCAGCATCAGGAGCAGCAGCAGCAGCAGCAGCAGGAGCAGGAGTGAGGGGGCTCCTGGGTTCCTGGGATGGTGGTAGTGGCTCCGTCGAGGTCCCTGGCTGTGGATCCATGCCCCCCATCACATCGACCCCCCCAGGGATGCCCGACGACGCAGTTGTCCCCAGGATACTCAGGGCCATCTCCTCCTCGGGGGTAAGGGGAGGTGCAGAGCTGCTGCCTCTACCTGTTGCTGCTAGTTGTTGCCTATTTGCAGCTGCCTTCTTCTTGGCCAAACTGGCAAAGTCCTGCCACTTCTTACGGAGATCCGCTCCAGATCGCCTAGTCCCCGACACAGCGGCCATCTTCTCCGCTATTTGTGCCCACACCTTCTGCTTTTGCAGGTTGGTGTGGGCACCTTTAAAGCGGTCGAAAATGACCCCTTTGTGCGCCTCTATCTCCTCTATCAGGAGACGCACCTCATCGAGTCTGAAGCTCTGTTTTCTCCTTCTAGTATCCATTTTTCTTCTCTCCAACACCGTCCTTGTTGATTGTGGCCATTATATAGACAAGTCATCTCACGTGAGCAATTACAACGAAGGTTAATTAAATCACCTACATTTTATCACAAAATAATGTTTCAATTTAGCATGCTGTTGTGAAAGGAGATGTGGTAACGGAGATATGCATTAATTTCAGAAAGAGAATTACTGTTTTATTTAGGACACTTCCTTCCGTAGGCACGTGTCTTCCGCATACGAACAGAGTCGCGATATATTCAGCACTGCTTCGGTGGACAGTTCCCCTTAAGAGCAGTGCACGCGCGTTCACGCTACGAGCATGTTCGGGAAACAGTCGGAAAAACCAAACGAACGATCGTAAGATGAATCGTAGAAAACCCTCTTAAGAGCGTGTCTCCGTCGTTATCGGGGAACTGGGCCCTGATCTCACCCACTGGTTACTGTCAATCACAATAACATCGCATCCCTCGACTTGTCAAGACACTGCTGATCGCTGGTGATAGCCAGTCTCCAACATTCTCTCTCTCTCCCTCACACACACACACATAGGGCTTCAACTTATTAATTTGGTAGACGGACTTATCTGTTGATTATGTTTTCGATTAGTCAACTATTATTTCTGTCACACCCACCATTCCTGCTTCCCGTGCGGGCTCCAGTGCATGTTTTAGCCTACGTCACCTGCTCAAGTTTGCTACAAGTTTGCACCCCATGAGCGTCATACTGTTGTCCAGTCTCTGCCTCAACATAGCATAAGTAGAGTCCCATATGAACCGGATGAATATGAAACTTAATTTTAATAGCTTGATCAAATGTATTTGTAACCTACAACGGTACTTATAGAGGAGCTCATATTTTACGACCACTGTGGGACACTACACTACTACACTTTTCCTTGTATCAGTCGCATGGATCAGACATGCCCAGGGCCCACTTCCCCGATAACGACGGAGACACGCTCTTAAGAGGGTTTTCTACGATTCATCTTACGATCGTTCGTTTGATTTTTCCGACTGTTTCCCGAACATGCTCGTAGCGTGAACGCGCGTGCACTGCTCTTAAGATGCTCTTAAGGGGAGCTGTCCACGTTAATAGTTCTGAAACATCCTCTGATTTGACGGTGATGTCAGGTGACTGCACGTCACAGCTATAGGCCTATTTAAACTTCGGATCTACACATTAATTCACATCAATACGAAAATAGAAACACTTTGAAATCTGCATGTAAGCATCCCAAGTAGGTTATATACCACACAGAGACATAAATAATTGTAATTATTTTAAGATTAGATTGTTGCACCATGTAATACTTTTTCGCGGTGCCACTTATGAACACGTTTGAAGATAAGAAAGAAGTCGAGTAAAGAGAGGAAATGTGTAGGCTTAGATTTTGATGCAGTAGGCTACAGACTAAACCACATGTTGCTTTCTCTGCTTTTTACCTCATAGGCCTAATAAAATATTCACTTAGCAAAGATAATGTCAAACTATTCTGGCAACGTCTCGTTTCATAACTTGATTGCATTTTTGTCCGCTTTTCATCACATTATTATGACCATTAAATGTAGGCTATTTTGCACGCTAAAATCTGATTCATCACAGGTAAACACAATAAAGAATGGGAACGTAAATTGGATTATGTATTCTAAGTTGTAATTCCTCTGTATGTCCTGTTGGTGACCTCAGTGAGAAGTACTGTTAAGACGCTCTTAGCCGGTAACGAGTACTCTGGAGCACTCGTAGATCTACGAGTGTTTTCACGATGCTCTTAAGCTACGATGGTTTCGGGAAACAGTCGGCAAATCTTAAGACGTTCGTAAGAGGGACTTTACGACGCTCTTAGGCTTAAGATGCTTTCGGGGAAGTGGGCCCAGCTCAGTCCACTCCCTGTCTAAACAATGCTGGGCCATCTTCCTGGACACAAGCAAGGGAACGCACCTGTCAACATTGAGCTTTGAAAATAAGGCAGATTTCCAATGTTTTTATATCAAAAATACGGGGGAAATTTCAACATTTGGCTTTCTGCTGCTACCCTTCTGCTAACAGCAAGAATTCAGACAACAAAACTGCTGTAGGCTACTAACTAATTGAGGTGTGTCACATTCCTTAATTAAATTTCATGTAAGTTCAATGTTAATTTTCTCCCGAACCATTTATTACAGCAACTTGGCGCTTAGATTCCGCTCGTTCATGTGATATTTGTATGATATCTGCGTGACAAGTACTCCGCGAACAATTTAGTTGAACCTGGACTTGAGATTTTACTGGGGCATGGCAGTTCAATACTGGGGCATGTGCCCCAGTAAAAAGGGTCTAGTGACGCCCCTGCATGTTTTTAATGAGTTCTACTGTGGACCCCAGGAAGATTAGCAACCACTTTGTGGAAGCAAATGGGGATCTAAATAAAGAATAAAAAATAAAGAATAAAGAGAAGAGTGCTCTTTTAGAGATAGTCTCATATGTTATTGTTGTACTACAGTATGGGTACAATATAACATTTACTGTAACATAGAGCTGTCATAAAGCATATGGTTGAAAGATCTATTTCCGATTGGACAAGAGGCACTCCATGAGTGGTGATATCTCAGGACATCACCACTTGGTCTCTTCATCACTAGTGGAATGGAAATGTTCCACTCATTCAAAGTGATATAGCAGCAATTTCATAAAGTTACATCTGACAGTTATTGAGTGAGAACATTAAGTACATGTTCAAATTAGCATGTGACAATAGGCTATACAAACTATTGTGTGCACAAGCACATAATCACTTCTCTTACTGAACTTCTCGAGTGCATTAGGCTACTGGGTAACAGGATACACCAAGACTAAGATTGGTACTATTCCAACAAAACATTCAACAAAAAATAAAATAAACAATTTGACATCCTTAAACTTGATTACAGTTTTCTCAATTGCTTTAAAGATTCTCAACTCTGATGTCACACCTTAAAATCAAGTAACACAAAGTCCTAAACAAAAGCAATCTGGCCATAATTGCACATTGTCTTTGTAAAATGTTCTAACCATTTCAAACATGCAACAAAAGCCAATTTCTGCCTCTCAAACAACATAAACTGGTCTAAACATGTGCCTTCCATCAATCATTCCTCAACAGAAAACAGAATGCACAACATAGTTTTCAATATGAGGAGCTTCAGCGTTCATTTTTGCTGATCTATTTTTTGATACTTTACATAGTTGTAATGTAAGTCTGGGATTTTGGCCTTTGGCCTCTTTGATCTATGCTTTTAAATAGCAACACAGAAAAGTGGTGATATTTCTTGTTGATAATGAATGATTGCTGATTGAAGAATTGTGCTATAGAGTTTCACACAGTGACATTACAAGTTCATAATTTTGCAAGTACAGTAATAGCTATTAGCTGTGAATAGCTGTTTTTCCATTTGTTCAACACAGTTTATTCAATAGGCCTACAGTTTAAAAAGTCTTTATTGTTTGAAAAAATGTGCAAACAATGTGTGAAACCAATGAAAAGGTGTGAACACATTTGCAAGTGATGACTTACAGTATGTGGTGCTAAAAAGGTGAAGTTCTCAGTGGAGAATTTCAGTTGCATTACGTGCATCTTAACAATCTGATCATAAAATCATAAATGCAGTATGGCACTTATGATTGTGGCATCTTTAAAATCATGCACCCAGAATGTTGCACTACTGTAGCTGCCTGCTATACAGTATATGGCAGCATAAGTCACTTTTGGGTGAAGTATGAGGAGTTTTGGTGACTGTACTGCATTTTGCACCAAAGATGAGTTGATTTGCTCAGTTGCATGTTTGTAAAGCACACAATGTGAACAGGTTTGTAAAAGTGGGCATATTTAGACAAATATGTAAATATGTTAAAAAAAAACTGTAACACAATCAAGTCATCAGGTTGAGTGAAGCTCCCAATAAGGCTTTAGCCAATACATTTGTAATAAACTTGACACTACACCCACACAACTTAGTTCACAGCAACCAGATAATTGGACTGGGTTGAGATGAGTCAGCAAATCACTTTTTTAAGTGATAGAAGCGTTTGAGTACAACAATTTATTCATTACAGAAGACATGCCTGACTTGCTCATCGCCTGTCTGGCAGTTCCTCTTTAAAAAAAAGCCACCACACAGGCCACGACGTCCTCTCTTTCTCTCTTCCTATATCTCTATATCTCCATCCCTCTTTCTCTCTCTCTCTCTCTCTCTCTCTCTCTCTCTCTCTCTCTCTCTCTCTCTCTCTCTCTCTCTCTCTGTGCGGGATCCATCTCCCTCCTGATTCTCAGGCGGTAACAGTAATTGATAGCAGTGAGCAGACTTGACAGTGTGACATCTTTATTCATGAACGCTGGAGTGTGTTTCTATCCGCAGGGCAGCCGGGTCACTCACAGTTGAGTGGGCACTCGGCGGGGGAGGCCAATCTCTCTCTTTCTTTTTCTCTCTCTTTCTTTCTCTCTCTCTCTTTCTCTCTCTCTCTCTCTCTCTATCGTCCGTAGTCGTGGTGCCCGTGATGAGAAGCTACAGGGTGCAGAGGTTTTAATTAGAAGAAGCGGTCCTGATGGGAGCGTCGTTCCTGATGCATTCACACTTGTCTGTCAGTACCCATCATCACAGGTCACCTTCGCCCAGGCACACAGGAGAAGAGAGAGAGAATGAGAGTGGGAGGCAGGATGTATGAGCCTGTGACTGTATGTGTGTGTGTGTGTGTGTGTGTGTGTGTGTGTGTGTGTGTGTGTGTGTGTGTGTGTGCATGTGCATGATATTCAATGTCAGCTTCACACACGTGTACGTGCCAATCACAAACCTTTACCCCTTTAAAGGCACCAATAAACAACCCCAAATCAGAAAAAGTTTGGACGTTTCGTAAAATAAAAACAGAATGTGATAATTATGCATATCTTGTAAACCCATATTTACTAGCAAAAAGGACATAGACAACATTAGATCATGTATGATCTTAGTCCAATTGTTTTGAAAAAAAAATTAATATGGCATTGAGAGAAGCATGGATTTAAAAAAAAGCCTAAGCCTGTAGCCTAAGTTGAGTAGAAAATATTTTTTAGTGAGTAAGCAGGCGAAGTTGGCCGGGACAACAGAAGAGCTCAGGCATGTTGTGTCTAATAAACAATGTGGTCTTTGCACATCAGGAAACATGCCCCCCACCTACACTATGGCACCAGTGTCTGGGTATAGGATCTGTTGGCAGAGCATTTGACTGAAGGATAATAATTACAAGCCTATAACAGAGTCATTAAGAAGTAATTATGCTCATTAGACAGTAATAGGATCACACATGCTGGTTCTCCACCAGGTTTATGTATGCAAAACGATCTGCGGAGGCTTGCGTGGAAATAGAAAAGGGATAGCAGAGATCAGATAAACAACCTATTATTTCAGGAATGAACTCAGGAAGAGTTGATTTGATGCTTTGCATGCATCCCGAGTACCTGCAGCATAAATGTTTTTTCAACACTTTCACCAGGATATGAGGAGCAAGGTCTGAAATGGCACGGAAAATGCTACTTTTGTCAGCTCACAAACTGGACGTCCGTCTGTGCGTCCTGGTAAGGTCTGCCATATCTGAATGCTTCATGGGAAGTAAAAAACAAGTACAGTGCTAACAATTCTGTTTTTAATGACATTTTGTCCTTGCATGCTTTTGCAAAACCATTTAAACCCACTGAAACGTCCTATAATTAAAGAGCTTGAAAATAACAGGCATTGGGTGATATGAAACATTAGCAGACATAACAGGGCTTCTTTGAAATAATTGACCCACATGGGCAGGAGTTTCTTGGAAACGCAAATTGAGATGTTTTATTAATTTATTTATGTAGCTTTAAAACAGTGGGTATGTTGATTATTGTTCAGAGACTTTACACTTATAATTCAAACATTCCGGTTCAGTTAATCACTAGCTGGTGTTCAAACTAAATTAAGACAGCACTTCGGTGCAGCACTATGGCAGAACTTGTATGTGGGTCTTTGAAATGTTAATATCCCATGAGCCTTCACTCCACCTTTTATTTAATTGAACTCAAAATGGTTTATTTATTGAGGATGGTGGATTGCAGCCAGTGCAAAATAAGACAGTGCCTCAGAGGTTTGTCTTACCGGTTTTGACAGCTGCTCACGGTGAACCTTCAAGGAATTTTTATGAATTTTTTTGAGAGAGACAGACAGAGATATATTTCCCTAAAGATGAAAACAGGTATAAAATGTATTGTAAATGTACAAATATATTGTGATTACCCCAACAAAGTTGATAGAGCTACAAATTGCGTGACCACCTCTAGGTTAAGATGTACTGAAACCTTGATGAGGGATTCATTAACTATGTTCCTTCATACACCATGTGAATTCCTTGGCCTCCTTAAAAATGACCAACATCTACACAATGCAAACGCGGTAACACTTTACGGTAAGGGTACATGAATTATCATGAATTTATGCATGAATTAATTCATGATTTATCTATTACTTCATTCCTTAATACGGTATCTCATGAATCATCAGGAATTTACATGATACATCATTATGACTTATGATTTCTTAAGCATGATCATCAAGATTAAATGAATTTAAGGTTAATTACTCATGAGTTCATCATGTTTGTGGCCCCTCAACTAAAGTGTGAACAATGGAATGTGTTTAGAGAACTGCAGAAGTTGTGTTCAAATCAGAATTAGAGTAGTGATGACCAGATTTTTGGCAGAAAAAGAAACATCATGATCATTCTTAATAAATCATAAATCATACTTAATGCTTTAGTTGATGTGTTGTTCATGTATGAGGTCACAAATTACAGACACCGTACCTAATGCTTTAGTTGATGTGTTGTTCATGCATGAGGTCATGAATGAGTGAGAGACTTTGAACTCATGTCAATTCCTGATGATTTATAAGATATAAAGGAATGAATGCATAAATCATGAATTAATTCATGCATGAATTCATGATAATTCATGTACCCTTACCATAAAGTGTTACCGCAAATGCTTTTGCAAATTAATATGCCCAAACCGACTCTCCATCTTGAACCATGCCGTTTTCCTTTGAGGTTTGCCAGAGTTTCAGTAACAGTCTATATGGACCAGAGCAAGTCTTTAGCATTAAGATGAGCTTTAGAGTATGAGACTCCCGCAATTGGCGCATATCTCAGTTCCTCATGCCTTTTCTTATGCTAACTTTTCGTCTTCGCATCCTCTGATGTATTTGGGATTTTTAAATTAAGCCCACAATGAGATCCATGCATGAATGCAAACGGTGGATTTAAAACATGCTGCAGCTATGATATGTGGAATACAATCTCTGCCTCAAGAATAAAAGGTGCAACAGTGTTTTAATTACCAAACAATAACTCCAAACAACTAAACTACTAAACAGATGCACCACCATGTTATGTTACCTTCTATGCAATGTATTGGTAGGGTTCATTCACTAGACAAATATCAGTGATAGACTGAACAAACCAACTTTTAGAAACATTTTGGAAACATAAAGCCACATGTGTTGTCCCTATCTGGACACATAGATGTGTTGTATTGTTTTCAACACGAGTTGTGTTATTTTCAACACATATTGTGTAACAAATAAAAAAAGTAAAAAACACAAACTGTGTTGTCGCTATCTGGACACAGAGATGTGTTAAAAACAATGCAAGTTGTGTTGTTTTCAACACATTTGTTTCAAGAGTGCAAATGCAAAAAGAAAGCGAAGGTGAGTTAATAAATAATAATATTAATAAATAATGGATTATCTACCCAACATGGGCTTTTATCAAATAATACCAACTAATGGACTTGTTATTTAGATTGTGATCATTAAAAAACAGCACGGCAGACAGTTTATCCTGAAGAGATTGAAGAGAGGAAAGAATGAGTCAGATAGCACATGTCCTGATTAATGCTGTACAAAAACATATGATCAGGGATTAGTTTGTGGGGGAGCTCTGGGAGCTCTGCTCCTGCGCCTCTGAGTTTGAGTCTTTTCAACACATCTCATTGGCTAATTTAATTTGGTAGTATAATGGGTTTGTACGCCCTATATGAAACAGTGTGCAGGTTTCAAGTTTCAGGTTTATGGTCACATACTTGATACATATGTCAAATTAATATCAGCAGTGAAATTCTTAGGCTCAGAGCCAGCTCAACTTCACAGAATAAGACAAAAAGAAATATTGAATAGAATAGTAATTCTAAGTCTTACGTGCAATAAGTTATAAGAAGATATAATTGAGTGGCCACATAAACAGTGCAGAAGGTAAAGCAACAATAAGAGGTGTCTGGGGATGTTGTTCCATCATGGAATATGGTTATGGTTGTGGTTATTGTATTTAGCAGAGGCTTTGGTACAAAGCCACTTACAGAACATGTGTATACTTTTTAATTTTAAAATGTTGTGTAGTGTTAATGATGGCTAGTTAGATGCTGATGGCTAGGTAGAAGCTGTCTCTGAATTGGATCAGATTGCTCTTGTAACGCCTGCTGGATGGCAGTCATGACTGTTCCTGTTGCCATACCAAGACTCATGATATGTACAGAACACTTTCAAAGATACAAAAGTACAGAATGCTCAAAGGTTGCCTATGTATGTGTGAAGTAACCAGTAACAAATCTCACTCCAAGCTGAACTCAAAAGTTGAGGTAAGAATGGAGCTAATCCTGTCCACTTCTTCCTGCCCTGTCAAATAAAGACTATAAAGCAAATAATTAAAGGATACATGACTTATTTCAAAATATTGACTTTAATGTTTCAGCCCTTGTAACTCAACACCTACAACTTCTTCAACCCTTGATATGACTTCCATGCTATAATTCCTTGCAATATTGGCTATTAATAGTGTGAAAGTATCAGGGCCTAACGATAAGGTCTTAATTTGCTACCTTAACTAACTAGATGCCTCTCATTCACTCTGCGTGCCCCTGTAGAGGGACCCATGTGTCATCTTTTGTGTTATTGAGCAGGTCGGTGCATTAGCGCTACCGTAGCATGCAGAGCTGGCCAGTGTGTAAGAGTGCACCTCATTATTCCCCAAGCAAAGGACCCAAGGAATCCATAGTCACTGAGCTTTTCCGACATGGAGTTCGGTTGTTTAATTTGCCATAATTATTGCTCCAGCGTTCTGGGGACAGTAAGGAGTGCATGTTGTGAAATAGGCAGTGAAATTAATTGCCTGTTAGATGATCACGGCGAACAATTATCTACATGGTGCGTGGGCACTAATAAAAACTGCAGATATGGCTTTGGAATGAGTGTTTTAGAGCTTTCCACATTCTTTCTGCAATTTGGGTTTTCACAGCACATTGAGTTCCAAATGGCGAACTCCATCTCTCTCTCTCTCTCTCTCTCTCTCTCTCTCTCTGTCTCTCTCTCTCTCTCTTTCTCCCTCTCCCACTCTTAGACATCTTTGCTGTGAAAGCCTTTTGCTCCCATTGTTAATGTATTTATATGGTTTTGTTGTCTGGGCTGTAAAATAACACTAAAGCTGGGGTGGTCTCTCAGACCTCATCCCTATTAGCTTCTGGCCGCTCAAGCTTCAAAGCCACTGCCCGGTGCCCAGAGCCCAAACGCAAGCAAAATACTTTGCTGCGCCTATACTCCTGCAAAACAGAACAAGTATATAGTATAAGTATATATATCTAAATCAAAAGAGTATATATACTTATATCTATATATCTATATATCTATATACATCTATATATATATATATATACTCTTTTGATCCCGTGAGGGAAATTTGGTCTCTGCATTTATCCCAAAACATGAATTAGTGAAACACACTCAGCACACAGTGAACACACAGTGAGGTGAAGCACACACTAATTCCAACGCAGTGAGCTGCCTGCTACAGCGGCATTCGGGGAGCAGTGAGGGGTTAGGTGCCTTGCTCAAGGGCACTTCAGCCATTCCTACTGGTTGGGGTTTGGCAGCGCTAACCAGTAGGCCACGGCTGAGAGGGATAAAAAAAGAGTGTAGAGGGTGAAACTCCCCCAAACACAGAGAGAGAGAGGGGTAGAGATAGAGAGTAGAGGAGTGAAACACATAACTACTGCTGCAAAGTATTTTTTTTGTTGTTCCGCTAAATTTGTATTATATACTATTGCATTTTAAAGCCTCTGACTGCCATGGGTCTTACGCAATGTTATTGTTGTGCTGTACTGTAGCCTATTCTTTAGTTCCACACTTTATTCTTATCTGAATCAAATCACATTGTACATCCATGGGTGTAATGGTCACAAGGATGAAAGGACACAGATCAAAAGAGTGGGAGAAAGAAAGAGAGAGAAAAAAGAGAAATGACAGAAGATAGACCAATACTCTTCTACAAACAGAGAGAGAGAGAGAAAGAGATGGATGGAGAGAGAGAGAGAGGGGGGGGGAGAACGTATGAGTGAAAGCAAATAGACTGCCAAACAGAGAGAAGGAAAGAGCAAATGAGAGAGAAAGAATAAAAGAGAGGAAGAGGAAGAGAGAGAGATGATGAATGGATGAATAGAAATTTAAATGACATAAGAGAATGGGGTTCTTTCATATGGAAATAAGACTACAGGGCATTCTTCTGGCTGTAAATGAAAAGATGGCGACACAAAAGGCACAGCGAATGCCACGGGATGGCAAATTAAAAAGCTCTTTCCTGTAACCCCCCACTCACGCCCAACCCAACCACCCACCCGCTTACATTTAGCACTTACTTCATATACATGCTCTGCATCCCCCATATTACCACTTAATGATGCTATATAATCTCATTGCTGTGCTGTGACAGGTCCATTGCTCTGTAATTGCTGCTTGTTATCGCACAAAATTGAAAAATGGCCTGGCAGTGCTATTGGTGGTGGCCAAGAACAGTTTGTGTGTTAATGAGGGAGGAGGCTTGGCTGGAGAAAACAGCCATAGTTTAGTCTTAGAGGGCAGTGGAGCCTACACAAGTCTATGCCTGACCAGGGCCAGATTAGTGTGTGTGTGTGTGTGTGTGTGTGTGTGTGTGTGTGTGTGTGTGTGTGTGTGTGTGTGTTTGTGTGTGAGTGTGTGTGTGTGTGTGTGTGTGTGTGTGTGTGTGTGTGTGTGTGTGTGTGTGTGTGTGTGTGTGTGTGTGTGCTTTAACTGTTCATGCAAATAAAGCAAAATTAATCAGATTGGATTGTGTGAACTGTTATCTGGGTTTAGAAGCTGTTAAAAGTACTTGACTTCACTATGGTGTGCTTTCACTCTATGCCCACGCAGGTGCTATCTTAACACACAGCCTTTCAAGTAGCCATCTGTTAGCACATGGTGTCTAGTCAGTGGTCTAGAATAGAGAAGAGAAGACATCATGTCATGTACTTTTGAATATACACACACGCATAAACACACATAAACACACACACACAAACACACACACACATACACACACACACACACAGGTCACTGGCCAGGCGGTCTGGATGAGAGTTTGAACACCCTCGCGGTGGGATATCCAGCGGCAGGTTTGGTTCTAAGTGCGGCAGACCGTGTCACAAAATGAGACGCCCGGAGTCGACCACAGGGTCCTATTAGTGCTGAAGGAGGCGGGCGAGCGTGAGAGCACTGAAAGCCTCCCCTCGCCTGGAGACCAGGAGAAATCACTGGCCCATCATCCACTGCTAATCCCTAATTCTCTCCTCCTTAACCCCCCTCCTCTCCTTCGCTCTCTCTATCTTCCTCTATCCCTCTCTCTAATTCTGTCTCTCCACCTTTCCCTTTTTCTTTCACCCTCTCTATCTTCCTCTATCCCCCCTCTTTCTCATTCTATGTCTCTCAGCCTTTCTCGTTCTTCTCTCTTTCCCTTTCTCTATCTCTCTCCTTCACACTCTCTATGTTCCTTCATCCCTCTCTCACATACTTTCTCTCTCTCTCCTCTGTCTATGTCTCTCTCTATTTCCTCTATCATACTTTCTCTCTCTTTTTATCTATGCCTTGTTACATCTCTCTCCCTTTATCCCTCTCACTTCATCTGTGCTTCTCTCCCCTGCTCTCTCTCTCTCTCTCTCTCTATCTCTCATTCTCAAAGCCTTTTTTCCTGTTTCTCTTTCTTTCTATCCTCAGACACTCTCTACTTTCTCTCCCTGTCTGATGCCAAAACAGCCAGTCTAGCTCTTCCCCCAAGCTGTCTCCCCATGTTCCAGCCCCTTTCAAGGTCAAAATGTAAGAGTGGAATCAGCAAGGGCCCTCAGAAGAAAAGACACAGATGAAGAAGGCATTAGCTGTGCTTAAATCTGGTGCAATACTGCACAGAAATACTACACATACTGCACAATACTGCAGCCATTGTTTACTAGCTCAACTACATTTATCATCCCATTACATATGAATAATCTATACCCTGCCTGATTGTAAGTAAAGTTATTAGAGCCTATATGAGATAAGTGGAGATGTAAAAGTTACTGTTTAACTCAACGTGGGTATCATACAATTCTTACTTTTACTGAAATCTATGTACTTCAATATAAAAGTGGTTAAATAAATCAATTTGCTTTTAGAGTAGTATTGCATTTTGGAACACCTTGGAATGGAAAACCACAAGCCCAGCTCAGTGCAGGTGTACTGCAGGTGTACTGCCAGGTTGAACTCTAAGCACTGTGGTGTGTTGCTGCGCTCAGGAGCAGGAAGTGTTCCGCATGGAAAAACACCCACTGTGGATGTTCCCATGGTCACTGTTGTCATGAGCCAGCATACAGGGGCAGCGCTCTGCCCGAGGTGCGAGGAGTGCCAACGCATGTTCCTGCCCCCTGTGCCAGCGATGGCCAGCGACCTGCCAACTACCTGCCTGGCAGCCCACAGCGTCAGTGGGCACAGCACTGCTCAGGAGTGTGTGTGTGGACTTGTACTCTCCCACTCACTCGGTTGCTCAGTTCATGTGTTCTCTCTCATTCTCAGTACTCGCTCTCTTTCCCTCTCTCTCTCTTTCTCTCTTTTCCTCCATCATCTCTCTTATGCTCTCTCTCACCTTCTCGTCCCTTCTCTGTATGTTTCTATATCCTCCTCCTCTCTACCCCTCTCCTTTTCTATTTCTATCCCCTTCTCTCTCCTTCTTTCTCTCCTTCTCTACCCCCCTTCCCCTCCACCTCACATCCCATCGTGTGTCTCTCTCACCCCTTGTTATCCCTGCTGCTGTCTGTTGTGTTTCCATGGCACTGAGATGCTGGTGACAGCTTCTTTGCCGTCGCCGTGGCAGCGGGTGGTGACAGCTCCGCTGCTCTTCGGAGATAATGATATCCTCTGCTGGCAACGTCCCTCTGCGGAGAGGAACTGGGCCCTGAGGCAACCAGGCAGACAGCTAACCAGATAGCTAGCCAACCAGGCAAGGCAAAGAGGCAGTCCTGGCCCTGGAGCAGACCTCAAATCCACCCCCAACACACACACACACGCACACACACATGCGAACACACACACACACACACACACACACACACACACAGACACACACACACACACATACACACGCATATCCCCAGCAACAACAGCCACCGCTGACACCACAGCTTCTTTGGCTCACTACTACCACACTCCCTGCCACACCCCCCCCCCCTCTCTCTCTTTCCCTCGCTCATTTGTCTCCTCCTCCAGTTGCACCCCGTGCCGCTCCAACTCGCGGCTCACTTTGTCAAATTCAATTATCATCTCCACCAGCTTCCTCTCGCTTGGAGATAACACAGACAATGGCGGCATCCCACTCGCGGGCACGTGGGGTATTATTTTGGGCAGAGAGGTGGTGAATGTATTTAAGATCCATTTTTTATGCTGTATATTGTCTTTGTAACAATGGGGTGCACTTTGTGTGAGGGTTCACCCACCACAACGCACAAATTAGTCTACGTGTACAATTCTGCTTGTACACTTTGCTGCAGTCATTTAGTGGAACATGAAAAGCTGAATCCTAATCTGATTTGCCTACAATAACACACACAAAACAACTTGTGATAAAACTAAAATAAAAACTAAAACATTGAGCCCTTACTTAATGGATTTTTTTTTATCACTTTCTAGATAAGCACTGACAGGCCTGGGCGGACTGCCTATGTTGTGTCAATGGCACCAGAATAAGACTGATGTTCAGCAAAGTCCCGCTGATAGCCGACGACTCCTGGAACGGATCCGGTCGAGTTCTGGCCCTAATTGTGTTCGGATCCGACAGCCCGGCTCCATACAAGGCCCCAGTTCTGGCCCAGAGGCTGCTTCTGTCGGTCGGGTTCTGTTTTTTCTTTCATCTTGTCCGTAGTAGGGGAGATGTTCTGGTCATACATCATGGCTCCGAGACTCAATGGCAGTCGCTGACAGGGCCTGTCAGCAGCCATTATCAAGATAAATCATTAAAGGGAGTCATTAGCTGCTTATCAACACTGGGAGAGTGTGTGTGTGTGTGTGTGTGTGTGTGTCTGTGTGTGTGTGTGTCTGTGTGTCTGTGTGTGTGTGTGTGTGTGTGTGTGAGAGAGAGAGAGAGAGAGAGAGAGAGAGAGAGAGAGAGAGAGAGAGTCTTTGTGAGTGTGTGTGACAGGTAGAGAGGAACTGCAAAGAACTGAAATGATGCTCAACGAAGCTTGAGTTGTCTTCTGTGTGTGGAGGAAGTGTTGGGGTAGTTTGGGAGAGATAAGCTATGAGCCTGTCAAGCACCTCTGGGGTGAGTGATGGAGGAAGAGCTCATGGAAGACCTGCATCTGAAAGTACCTAGAAGTGTGAATTATGAAAACCGGTCCTGAATTGCTGACACTAGATGGCTTCTCTTCATGGAATGGTTTGCATTGTTTCCCATAAAATTATGGAACTCCACTGCTAAGAGCTATAAAACCTCTGTGGCTTTCTATGGAGGATTATTTTATAATGAGAAATGGGAGTCATGTGTATTTGTATTTAATTTCGTTATCGTCCCCTTAAAATTATGGGTATCTGACATTTTTGTCAAAATTGAGTTATTGACATATTCTTATTCTGTGACACCTTAAGAAGGTGAGGTGTTATAGTTGTATGCATTTTTGGACATTATATCTAAAGAGGTTTGTTCCGGTTATCCGTTTAACTAAGACTTTGAAGCTCAATATCTCAGAACTACTCAGAACGTAGATAGAACCTCATAATTCTAAGGGGAAGTTTTGTATTTGGGCAGTTCCAGCGTTATGGATGTGACAATTGGACTCATATTGGTAAACAAAATGCCTTAAAGTGGGGGCAAAATTAGTATCAGTGAATTCATTTGCATACATTTTAATGTAACCTCTGTCCTCTGAATACTGAATACTGAGAAATCCTCAAATTGCATATAATCAATTTCATCCTAAGAATACAAGCCATTTTATCAGCGTTATAGATGTGACATGAAATGGACACACTTTTGTGAGAGATTACAGGTTTTCTACAAACTCTGTGAATTTTGAAGGAAACTGCCGAAACTATGATATATGTAGCATGAAGGAGACTTGAATGAACACAAAAAGTGTGTTTTTGAAACTATGCGTCATTTTCGCAATGCATTATGTAGGAAAAACTGGCGTTATGGATGTGACGGTTTCACGTTATGGATGTGACGTGTCTGAACCAGTCCTCGACAAACTACATAAAACACATAATTAAGTAGTAAATTTTGATATGAAACAATTGAAATAGTAATCATGAAAAACTAGCAATAAAATGATTGCTTCCTCAGTGCCCACTAAGATCCACAGGAAGAATCAGGACAACAAGTCATTTAAAATATAAAAAAGGAATTATTTTTTTTCTTTTACCGTCATCAATTTTGGTCAGTGAATCCTGGGTTACTGAAACACCAGGGAACATGATACTTGGTGGCCACTCCCCTAAATAACTAGCCCTACCTGAACCGTTGCACCCAAGATGACAAAATATTTATGGTATGTTAGTCTCAAGAGCCCGCATTAACCTAACCCATACCCACTCATTTGTGATTTGCACACATAAAGTACATGCCCGCGCACGTGCACACATGCACATGAACACACACGCACACACACACACACACACACACACGCACGCACGCACAGTCGCACACACATAAACACATACAGACAGGCAAGCACACACACACACACCCACATGAATGCAGACACATAAACACACACACACAGGCACGCATACGCATGTGCGCATGCAAACACATGCACACACGCACACACACACATAAACACACAAACACAGGCACACATACGCACATGCGCACATGCACACACACACACAGACACACAGACACACTCTTATAAACAAAAGCAAACTCACATATACACACACTCATTTACATGCACATGAGTTGCAGGAGTAGGAGATGGAGACAAATTGACAAGCGTGATTTATTTTTGCGAAGAGAATATGCAGGACTGAGAGGCGGTCATATTTTGTACCGCTATGCGGTACATCTAGTTTATTGCTGCCGTTACTCATGTTACTCTGTGGGTATTAGCTACAGAGGACCTGACACTTCAAATGCTGGCATATCGCGTCATTTAAAATGAAACTGTGTTAGCAGACATGAACGGCAGGCTGAACAGATCTGCAACAGAAGGAGGTTGCTATGTTACCTCCAGCTGCAAAGTCAGCCATCTTCACCAGCTAACACGATAATCCAGTTACTGTACAACAACAGTATGACAGTTACGGGAAGATAATCGCTCAGATTTTCAGATTTTTATTAGGGTACTTGAAAATAGGCTATGGCTAGGCTAATCACTGGAGGTATTTTAATATTATGTTTGTTTTGCTAATGCTTAGGCGAGGCCTCCCTGTGGTTTTGATCAACCTAATAATCTTTGAAATGTCAGTTGTAAACACTATATGGTAAAAACATTGAAACTGACATGCCACCAGAACAGACGTTTTATCGGCTTTGAGGTATAATTAAGTCTCCAGTCTTGTAAATTTACATAATGTAACATCCATAACGTTACATCCATAACGCACCATTAAAGGTTTTAAAAGTAAGAAAGGGGTACAATTTGGTCATCACACTTTACATTGATATAAATCAGCTTTGCACAGACACTATGGACATTGTCGCATCAACACTGTATGTGTAGCATAAACTTTTCCTATAAAATGTTATGGATGTGACATGGCCATGGAACTTGCTGACTTAAAAACAAAAGCCTTACAAATGTAAGGAGTTGCGCTCTTAAAGGCAAGCTGAGCATAGACATTGCTCTACCATTCCCTTGTCAATGTGGAATTTGTCAACAATTTGTTTGTACCTTGGGTCCATTTATCCACTTTTTAAATATATTTAAAAATGTTGTTTCTGGTATGGTTGCACACCATATTTATGATGTGAAAAGAGTGTCATTCTCCATCAAATTCAATCAGATCAGTTACAAACAATAAAATATAGACCTAAATGAAGATTTTAACAACAGTTCTATTTGCGTATGCACAACTTTTTTTTTTCATGGTAAGGATGACCTTTGCATGGAATTGCCCATTTGCTAAATTTACTGTCCTATGTTTTTGCATGTAAACCATAGAAGGCTTAAGGATGGATTCTTCAAAATGTGACACATATTGTATTTCTGAATAATGTTCAGACACCACATTGTCTGAAAACCTCAGGTATGCCAGACAGTTATGCTGGGGAGAACTAAAGCTTTGTACATTTATAACATTTGTAACATTTATCCCTGTAATCATTTATTAACTCATTTTGCTCTTTAATGAAAAACATTTGTATAGATCAGACTCAGACATTATGGATATCCAGTGTTGGGAAGAATACTTTTAAAATGTAATC
>NW_027468689.1:18512848-18607848 GCF_046254945.1 Alosa pseudoharengus | reverse complement strand
GATACTTTATTGATCCCCTAGGGGAAATTCAAGGTCCCAGTAGCTCAAGACATCACATACAACATACACTGCAACATAAACAATGTTCAATGGTTATAAAGTTTATTTTTTGAATGTTCAAATCTGTTCTATTTTTGAACAGATTTACTAAATGAGGAATACAGATTCAAAGAGTGTGTTGATCTTGGTGTGTCAGTTTGCTTCTCTCTTTTGCTCACTCCAAAGAACCTTCCCTCTTTGCCGAAACGACGAGTCTCTCCAGCCGTGGAGTACTGGTGGATGAGTTTTACATGGGAATCACTTCATCAGATTTCCATGGGGGCACAGTGGATTTGGCCTCAGGCAACTAGCCTCTTAGCCTTCACTCCCACCCCTCACATACTCCCTGACACAGAGGCTAAGCAGCTTCACTCACGGCATAACTCAGGCACCTACCTGTACAGGTAAAGGAAAGCTATCGGATTTCTCACATGTTTTCATTCCATGAATCATAAATGGGCTGAGATAGGGGAAGATTAAAAATAGCCGAAAAAAAAGTGCTTAGCACCGGAGGCAAAGCTGTTAGAACTGAGAACAAATGATACATCGGCTGGCATAATTAGATGAAAGTATTTCAGGGCAGGGTAAGGAGGGGAGGAGGAGGGATGGGAAAATAATAATAAAATGGTGTAATGGCATTAACTGGAACATGGAAGCATCGAGAGTGATTGAATCTGTCTCCGGGCCGAGGTTTATCGGCCATTTTTCCTCCGCTGGGCGATACAAGGTGCGATACGCTGCGCAAACGTTATGAACGGCAGCTGATGGGCTGACATCCATCCAGGCCTAATGTCATTGTGGAACGCATCAGAGTCGTTAGGGGGCCCCCCGGTCCAAGTTGGGTGGGGTGGGGTGTGTTGGGAGGGGCTCTTTCCCGCTAATAACCGTCACAGGGGAAACAAATGCTCGCTGCCCACTGTGATACGTCTCCCAGTCAATTTGCAGCGAGGGAGGAGAGAGCTTTGGGCCATTTCTGGAAATTTCTGTCAGAGGGAGGGAGAGCAAATGCAGATGGATGATGGGGCCCTGGGCCTGTCTCGGAGTTGATTGACCAATCAGAGGCGATGGTGATAACATGCTTTAGGAAGGAGGATGTCTTAGTATCTATGACAGAGGAATTGTTTATCACACCAGGTGGTTTGGAGCTGGTGCAGTTGTGATGTCACTGTACATTATTATTCAGTCTTATTCATCTAGTGAATGGAGGACCTTCCTTGTATATCTTCTACATTTTGTAAAACACAGGAGAAGAAATACAACTAAACTGAATTTTGGCTGAGGAAACAGGAGAATGCATTGACACAGGGATGAATGGTCATCGTGTGGCTGATTATGATTACTCATAATTGTGTTCTTCTATTCCTCTGTGACAAACATTGGAATACTTGTGGTCGGGCAGGCGTGACATTTTTCATCCTGATGTTGGTTCCTCCTTGTTAGATATAGTCAACTTGATACTTTGGTTACAGTTGTATACATTTTTCACAAAACATAACAGTGTTTTAATGTCATATCTTTGAGCTGCCTTTTTGTGATACAAGTATTGTGTAATACAAAGACTCTGATAAAAAGGACAAACCCGCCCCCAGGACATTCCAAGGCTGTGAAAAATGCAACACATACCCATCAGTAAAGATCTTTCTGAATAGATGGGCACCATTGCCTTATCCATTATATCACAAAGTCACTGCACAATGAAGAGAAGGGCTGGATTACAGTTGGGTTAGCATTAAAAGCACATTGCTTATGGCAATTTAAGTCATAAAACCACAGTTCATACCAAGATGAACTTCATATGTCAGCAAATTAAGTCTGAATATAAAATTAAAATAGTTAAACTCTCTGCAAAGCAGACATTGTAATCGTAAACCCGAAACGAATGAATCCAAATGTCCCAGAGCAATTAGAATGAATAAGTATATTTAGTGCCAACCTTGCTTATTTGGGTTAGAATCTTGCTCATAAAAGCAGTGCTTCAAGTGCTTCAAAAGTGCTTCAAGATTAATCTAGATATTGCAGGCAGATTGAGCGTTAAAGACAGGCTTATTCTCCTTGGTCTGCCGCTAATTTATTCAAGAGATCTTTTTCAATTAAAATGGTGCTGAATACCAACAGCCATATTAGTATGTAGCTTAAAGTGGGCATGAGTTATCAAGATTGTTTCACGCCGAACGCACTTTACAAGGCCCTCCAAGATCTCTATGGCAGGCATGAGCTGTGTTTTAAAGCAATTATGTTTGTTTCTTTCATAGGGCTTTGCAGAATACATGCACTTGCGCACACGCTCGCACGCACACATGCACACACACACACACACAGACACAGAATGAGTGAAAGAGAAAGAGATAGAGAGAGACAGAGAGAGAGAGAGAGAGACTTGAACAGATGCAACACACACTTGCACAAACAGACACACACACAAACAAACACACACACATACACACACACACACACACATACAAAGGCATGGAAAATTTCATGCATACACATTCACCCGCACATATACTTTCTCATCCAGACACATCACTCTGACTGGACCCCTGAAAACAGTCATGCATAATATAGTGGCAGTCCTCCAGGTTCATTACTTTCTGGTCATTTTTGAGAGGAACTACTGCCTTACTGTCAACCATGAATGATCGTAGATTGTACATCACCATACCTTTCCATTGCCACTGCTAACTTGACACATTAAGGTGATATATTTTGTCAGTTTCTAATACATAAACTAAATGTAAACAAAGTTTCATGAACATTCATCAATAACAATTGATGAATGTGTGTGTGTGTGTGTGTGTGTGTGTGTGTGTGTGTGTGTGTGTGTGTGTGTGTGTGTGTGTGTGTGTGTGTGTGTGTGTGTGTGTGTGTGTGTGTGGCACTATATGCGTATACCAATGTTTGAGTTTGTATTTGTCAGTTGTATTTGTGTATGTGTGTTTTTTATTTGAAAGTGTTGTAAGTTTTGTGCTTGTGTGTGAGTTGTGTTTGTGTATGTTTTTGTGTTTATGTGATTGTGTCTGAGGGTGAAATCATGAGTAATGGAGAGAAGATATGGTGTATCTTCCTGCACCTGCCATGTCCCCTTGACTGTGTGTGTGTGTGTTTGTTTCCTGTTATATGTGAGTGAGTGGACATTGCTGATGCATTGCATTATGCAAAGACTCCAAGCCAGACCATGGCAAACCAATCAAGGGCTATACTCCGTATCAGTGAAGAGGATTATGGCCCGAATGGATCACACACACAGACACACACACACACACTCAGACAAATAGATGGACACACCTAAACACACACACAGGCGTAAACACATATACACACACACACACACACAGACTGGCCCCACATATTTTCACACAAAACACGGATAAGCGTGAGGCTGTTTGGCTCCCCGTGCGCTCTCCTTTCAGTGTAATAAATCAATTTGCTGGGGCGATATGGAGGACAGACTGGAAGGTTCCCCTGCCTTGGAGCTCTCTGATTCAGTGGGTAGAAATCTGGCAAAGGCTCTCACTGTCTGTCGCACGCACGCACACACGCACGCACGCACACACGCTCACACGCACGCACGCACACGCACACGCACACGCACACGCACACGCACACGCACACGCACACACACACTCCTACTACCACTTCTACTACCATTACTACCACCACCACTACAACTACTACTGCTACAACAGAGAGAGAAAGAGAGAGAGAGAGAGAGAGAGAGAGAGAGAGAGAGAAAGAGAGAGAGAGAGAGAGAGAGAGAGACTCATACATGCTCCATTAAAAGTTTATTCAGAGACACAAAAAATGCTAGTATTTTTTTTATATCTGCTGCACCTACATGCCACCTCACCTTTCTAACCAGTGCAGTGCAGTTTGCTTACATATCTTATGCATCCTCTGATGGATTTCGGCTTCAATCTGCATTTACAAAACAGGGTGTTGGAGAAATTGTAGTGAGAATGAAACTGTAACATCATTCTGGCTTTCAGTCTGACCACTAGGTGGCAGTGTGACTTTAAGGGCATTTTCTTTTCTGCTTCTACTGTCAGGCATCTGTGATGTGTATCCTATGGAGGCTGTATATACAGTACAAACACATACATACTGTTGGCTGTTGGCTGATGCTTTTGATATAACTGGTAATAGTTATGGATTTTAAGCATTTGGGACTGAGCCCAGCTCTGCCTAACTGGGCTCTAATGACGTGAGAAAATGGATTTGATTGAAAGAAAAAAAGACAGAGGTAGTGAGAGAAAGAGTGTGAGAGGGAGAGAGAGAGAGAGAGAGAGAGAGAGAGGTGGGGGATGGACAGAGAATATTCTCACAACTAAATGGGAAAGTTTAAATTCTTTGAATTGCTATTTTTGTGCTTTTCAGTGGAAGAACAAAGAGAGTGGTTACGTTTTCATTAATCCTTGGGAGACAAATCAGTTTCTCTCCAGCACTGCTCAGTCGAGAGCTCGAGGCTATTTCTGAGCCACCGGAGCTGGGAGCAACGATAAAGGCAACCGCGAACGTGTACTGCGTTACCAGTGAAACATGGCAGAGAGAGAGAGAGAGAGACAGAGAGAGAAAGTATATGGCCAGAAACTCATTCCTTTCTCACAAATTCTCTTTCTTTTTCTCTCTAATTGCCTATCCCCTGGTACTCTCATTTTTTTAGCTTTACCATAACAACTCACCACATTAAAAACTAGATGTACCGCAGAGCGGTACAAAATATGACCGCCGCCCAGTCCAGCACATTTTTTCCACAAAAATAAATCACGCTGAAAGGCCTATATGATTCTAACTGTCTCTCGAAATTGCATTATCCACACTCAATTCTCACTGGTATCTGCTAGACAACAAGTACCATAGTTCATAGATTTCACATGTAAAATTAATTTTATACAACCCCACCTCCATCTTGCCTGTTCATAATTCTGAGAAATTCTTGAATTGTGTGCATGTGTGCATGTACATGTTTATGTTATGTGTGTGTGTGTGTGTGTGTGTGTGTGTGCGTGCTTGTGTGTGTGCCTGCGTATGTGCCTGTGCATGCAAGCGTACATATGTCTACTGTGTGAGTATGTGTCATTCGTATGATTACTGTGAATGTATGTGTGTGTGTGTGTATCTGTTTGTGCACATGTGTGCACATGAAATGGGTTAACATGACCCCTGGAGGCAAACATACGGAAAAAAATGGTCATCCTAGGCCCTATGGTTCTCAAGATATTCACAGAAAACTGTGTCTGCCCTACCCTCCTTTCGGGGGGTCCAGTCCAGCGGGGGGGCTACAGATCAAAACGAAAAACGACGGTTCCATGCTATCCATGTGGGGTTACATGCCCACCAAGTTTTGTGTACCCCGGTCTTTGAGTGTCCCGGGAATCCTTGTTGGTGTAAGTCACTAAATGTACACACAAACTTGGCATGCATTCGGAGGGTGTCATAATGATCCTACACTTTTAATTTCGTACAGTTTTGACCTTGTCAGCCAGAGATATTGTGATGAAAACACCTAATTTTTTGCTTTTTAATTTTTAACTAGGTGGCGCTATACATGAAATAAGTGGTAATGGGATGGGTTGACATGCCCCCTTAAGACCAACATACATAAAAAAGGTGGACCTCCTAGGCCCTACGGTTCTCGAGATATTAACAGAAAACTGTCTCCGGCCACCTACAGGCCAGTTGGTGTATAGTAACATAAATTAATTTATTGTGTGGCCCCCCATGAACGGAATTCCACAAAACTTGGCGTGCATACAGAGAGTGTCATAATGATCCTACACTTCCAATTTCGTGCAGTTTTGACTATGTTAGGTCACAGATACCTTCGATTACAACACCTCATTTTTACTTTTTTGTGTTTAACTAGGTGGACTATACATGAAATGAGTGGTTATGGAATGGGTTGACATGGCCCCTTGAGATCAACATACAAAAAAAAAATGGTCCTCCTAAACCCTACGGTTCTCGAGATATTCACAGAAAACTGTGTCTGCCCTACCCTCCTTTCGGGGGGTCCAGTCCAGCGGGGGGGCTACAGATCAAAACGATGGTTCCATACTATCCATGTGGGGTTACATGCCCACCAAGTTTCGTGTACCCCGGTCTTTCAGTGTCCCTGGAATCATTGACGGAAATTTGGGTATGCGAAAAAAAAAAAAAGAAAAAAAAAATTCTGACTAAACCTGTATGACCGCCGCTTCTCTGCGACGCGGTCATAATAATAGGCTTTCCCTTGTGAACAACACGACATGTCTCTAGTAGAACAAAATACATATCTGTCCTCAGAACCTGTGAGTGTACTGCATATGAACAAAAATTTTATGTTTTCGGTTCTTCATCAGGGAGACTCATTACGAAAGAAAAAAGTTAAATTGTAATAATCCAAACATAAGCATTTTGGGCCTCATGAATGAAACTTATGTAAGGCTAATTTGTGTGTAAACAATTAGTTGAGGATTGTCTGCAAACCTGTATGTGTGAAAACCTAAGCAAGAAAACTCTGTAAATGGTAGCATTGTGGTTGTATGAAAGTTTTTACTAAGTTGTACTGAATGAATTCCAAATCTTAAGAAGGAGCTGCATGGTATCCAGGGTTTTTAAGATGAATCAGTGCACACACTGTACACATGGGGTGGAGGGGAAGACCTTGTCCCACTGCCTTCACTAGCTGGGCGAGGGTGAAGTGTTGGCTGGCAGCAAATGAGAGGTGAGGAGGCAGTTAACCTTGAGCAGGAAGCCCAGCGCAGGGCTGCAACCTGCTGAGAAAGGATGTCACTCCCTCTGAGGAGCTGCTAACTCATTCAGAGAGAGCGGCTCCATTTGGGGGGCTAGCTAGCCGGAGTTCACTGTGTTCACTTACAGAGTTAGACACAGCTCCGCTCTAGAATCTTTGATACAAAGTATTTAATTGAATTGTTAGAAGCCATGATACATTCTGGAATGAAAATTAAAAGCCATGATACATTCTGGAATGAAAGGTGTGGACTTTTGGTAAAAGGAGGCAGAGGATCCGGATCTTCTGATTATAAATCGATGGTGTTTGTATTCAACAATCAAATTCTGCTGATTTGCATGCGTCACACACACACACACACACACACAGACACATCACACACACACACAGACAAACACTCAATGACATTGTGTGTACACTCCAGCATCGTGCTGAGCAAAGATCACAGATGCCCTGTCTAATTGGCTTCTGTTAACTTGGTTTAAATACAGTGATTTATGAATCAGTGCCACTTTAATGTCTGTTTGGTGGGGATGAGTAGTGATGTGAGTGTACGTAGTGATGTGAATGTGTGTGTGTGTGTGTGCATGTGTGTGTGTGTGTGCTGGTGGGGGGCTGAGTAGTGATTTGAGTGTAAGGGGACGTGACGTGTTTGTGCATGGGCTTGAGATGAGTGGGATGATTCGCTCATCACCCCCCGTGTCCTCAGACAGTGCTTTTTTGTAGGGATGCACCGGATCCAGATTTTTGGGGTTCGGCCGAATACCGAATCCACTGGTTAAGATTCTGCCGAATCCGAAACCGAATACCGAATCCTACTCCATCCTCAGTCCATTAACACAGTAAACACATTTATAAAGTAAATAACATCCACAGCAGTGTATATTTAATTTTATTTTATTTTAACTGCAAATTGAACATGTAGCTCGACTAGAATCACCTTCTTTGGACTGAAAGTACTGCCAAACAACACTTTTTCTGCTCGAGTTCCATTTTCACTTTCTCACTCACACAGCCTGAGCTACTGCATTCGAACGGGCCACCTACGTAAACACCTTCCTATAATCAAAGGCGGCGTCATGACGTCGACCAGTGTAGCGCGCATAGTGTAAGCGTAGGGTTCGGTTCGGTGGGGAAAAGTTCTAAGGTTCGGCAGAAACCGAACCCCGTCAAAAAATCCAATATTCGGCCGAATCCGAAACCGAATCCTGGATTCGGTGCATCCCTACTTTTTTGTTTGCTAGATGCAGGGCTGGACAGGGCTAATCTGGATTAATCTAGACTAACTAGGAGAGGGCCACTCTCTGAGCTACGGGAAACTACCAGTCTTATTTGATGTATTTGTTTCACTGTGTTGTTCAGTGCTGTAGTTTGCACATGCAGGTGTTCTTCTGATGTTCACTTCTGGTACATTCATCATTTGGTGCCCCACTTTCACCACCTTTTTTCTTAGTCGGTTTTATCATATGTAAATTGTGTATATAGGTCATGTCTTGAGAAGATAACATGTCAAGTATTTCACAGCTGTAATGACAGTGACTGATTATGACAACGTCACTGTTGAGTTACTGTGATTACATCAAATTGTCGGAAATGTTATGTGTCTTAACATGTTTGTGACATGATTGTGTTCACACTGCAGTCTTATCACACAGCAGTGTGTTCACATAAATCATTTCAATCAAATCAACACACACACACACACACACACACACACACAGGTAATCCAGGGTGTATTTTAAAGGTCCCTTCCCTTCATCAGTGCAGTGTGTGCCAAACAGCCCTACTGGTGATGATGCTGTAAGCTCCATTGTGTGCTCTGACTGAGCAGGTGATGTGTTTATTCACCGCAGGTCCAGGTGGATCGATGTCTGGGCCGTCTGTCCCAGGCTGCTAGAGTGGTTTAGTTGATAATCCACGCACACATTGCGCCACACACAACGTCCAGCAGATGTTCCAGTGAGCTCCTGGTGAAATCTAATTAGCCAGCACCAGGTGAGTCTCCTTTACTTTAGCACTTTTACACAGTCACTTTGGAGCAATGGGGACACTTTGGAGTCATGTGCACACACACACACACACACACTCATACACGTAGTCAAGTCACGCACACTCGTGACACACGAGTCTCCCCAACTTTTAGCATAGTTTTACACAACTGGGGTCAATGTGGAGCATGTCTATGCGTTACATGAGCCAGGGAGGAAGTGTGTCCCTGTTTGTGAAAGAGATTGCAAGCGAGGGGATATACTGTAAGTGGGGCGTTTGGTCTCATTATCCCGTCCTTCTTGATTTCACTCGATGTTTGTTTGCTTGTTTGTTTGTTTGT
Organism: Alosa pseudoharengus; assembly: GCF_046254945.1. Classification (NCBI taxonomy): domain Eukaryota; kingdom Metazoa; phylum Chordata; class Actinopteri; order Clupeiformes; family Clupeidae; genus Alosa; species Alosa pseudoharengus. The sequence goes on along the minus strand of NW_027468689.1, from coordinate 18,598,750 downwards.
GTGTTTGCATTATTGATTGTTTACACAGAGCTGAACAGCTTCTTTCATGATTGCTTGGCGCAATGCCGTCATGGCTTTAAATTAATTTCCTCCTTCTCATGGTTGGCTCGTCTCCAAATGAGCACCTGTCACGATTTGTCTTCCATTCTTCTGTAATGGGAACCCTGTCAACAAGAACCCAGGCTTGTGTTTGATCAGTGAGACAGATGCTGATCATCCTTGTCATTTCTGTGTGAGTGTTGTTTGATGCAGATGCTTGAATTTTTGTCTCGTATTTGCAAACCAAATCGGAAGTTAGACGATGAAATGAAAGACACAGTGTCACCCTGGTGTACAGTAGAACCCACAGGGTGCCGAGTTGAACTTCTGACTGATCATCAGAGAATGAGTAAACAAAATAAGAGTGTTCAAAAGTAAAGTTTTGACATTTTGGTAGACATTGATAAGTAAACCCCAAAAAATGTTGGTACACATTCCAGTGGGGAAGTTATTAACCTTCACATTTCAGTGCCGCCTTGAGATTCACCTGGTTAGGTTCTCTGGGCAGCATTAATAACAGTCTTATCACCTGATGCCAGTAACCCCAAGGAGCCCCAGCTCCTTTGATATAGCTGCCAAGCTCTAGCTTAGATTAAGGGCTTTTGTATTGGAGAGGAGGAGGGCTTCTGACCTCTGAGTATGGATGGATTATTACCTGTCAGATTGAACGATTTCACGGTCGCCGAAATGGGGGTGATGAGTGAAATTGTAGAGGAGGAAGAGGAGGAGGAGAAGAAGAACGAAGGGGAATATTTTATCAACAACCAGCAGGTACTCTTCCTCTCTCTCCCTCCCTCTTCCTCTCTCTGTCTCTTACGTCCCTCTCTCTTCTGCTCTTCTCCCTTTCTCACTCCTCAGCTCTTTCCTTCTCCCTCTTTCACCCTCTCCAACCCGCTTTCTCTTTTAATTTCATTCCTTTCTTGTCTCTGTCTTTATTCCTTTCTGTCTTCCTTCCCTCACTCGCGTAATTTCTTCTCTCCATTCCCCTCCTCTTTCTGTCTTTTCTTATTTCTATCTCTCCTTCCCCCCTCTCTCTCTCTCTCTCTCATCCCCTCTCATCTGACGCTACTCATTTCTCATCTGAAGCTCTAAGGAGCTGACCAGCAGTAGTAGGGTGGGTAAAGGAAGTCATTAATTCATTAATGTCCAGTATTAAAATATCTCTGTGTCTCTGGGTGGTGCTGAGTCTAGGGCACAGCTTAAGATGATCACCCTCAGAGGCTGTGAACAGGCTCCCCACATGTTATCTGGGTAATGTGGCGTTTGCACTATACCACTTTCTTGGTCGCTGAAACAAGGTCGCTGTCAACAAGGATAATTCTTATTATTCCAAAATGTGAGCGTTACTGGAGCACCAGGTGGTAGTTGGTTGCATGATGTGTGTTGTTGCTATGATATAAATCACTCTAAGCTAAAGCAACAACACACTCTGAAAACTGAACACTCACACTCCATAGAAATGCATGGGGTTAGTTCGCAACGTGTGTAATGTATTTGTAAAACAAATACATTTTTATGAAACAAAAATTTGCTTGACCATGTTCTGTGTTTTTGGCACTGGAGTAGCCCATTGACTCAGATGTGACATGATAAGGTAAGTTGTCGTCGTTCTGTCTTCCACATTCATGAAAGGTTTGGTATGAATGTTGAGTCATGTCTCATGAAACAGTCATGAATGCTTTATGTGCAGTTTATGACAGCTGCTATGAATGTGTTATGAACTCACCCGTCAAGTAAAGTGTTACCCTTATTTAAATTCAAATAATTGTATGAGAAAGCTCAAAGTATCTTTACACTAAAATCCATACCAACTAGATCTTTTTATCTTAATTTATTACACGGCTCTTCAGAGTGCTGCAGAAAGTTCCATTCACATGAATGGGCCTTCCCAACGTTCGGGCCTATGTTAAATCTATTTATTCCACTGCTTGGTTGAATTTCCCATTGTCCTACGTAATTTAGAACGACCATTAACCGTATGTTATTTGCACACCTATGAAGTAGATCCATTTTTTTGGCCGTATCACACTTGTATATTAATTCGCCGAACTCGTTGTGAAGTTTAAATGAACCGTCACGTTGCATCCGAGTTGTAAAATGCAGATGTTTAGAACATAGTAACATTGTAGCATAGACGGAGGTGGCATAGACGGAGGTGGCTTTTAGCTAGATGGATGACAGCAGGCTAAGTAAATTAGCGATGTTTCAAAGCTAAAGTTCATCAGAATCTTGGGATACGCCCGCTTGACAACGGGAGAGATAGAACTAACGACTGGCCTTTGGCCGTAACAACCATTCATTTAGAACTAGTAACGGCAGTTTGTCCTGCAAGTTGAGAAATTAGTTGATATGTGTTGGAAGAAAGTAGTTCTACAAACAAGACAGTTTTAGCGATTAAAACGTTTAAATTGTAACAGGAAATGAACACAACGCAAGTGGCAACAGTGGAATAAGTGGGATAATGGACTCCACGGTGGTCTGTTCACAGAAGTTAATGCACTTACGAGGTTTAAACAGCCCTCCGCTTCGCGTCGGGGCCGTTTTACAACCTCGACCGTGCATTAACTTCTGTGAACCACCTGTGAACCACCGTGTCGTCCATTATCCCTTACATAATCACCGGCAAAGTATATAATTACCGCTTACGGGCTGATTAACGTCTTTCATATCCCTCCGCAAGACGTCTGTTTGCTTATTGCAATGGAATTTCATTGAAAGAGAAAGTAAGTTAGTAAGACGTTGCCACGCAACACCTGAAACTGTCAAGTTCTATCTGTGTGGCGAACTATTTATTTTGTCAGCAGAATCATTTTTAAAGATTCATTGTGTTAGGTTTCTTTTCTCGTTTTGGCAAGTAGCCGTGTAATTATCAGAAAATAAGTCCCTTCAGGTCGAAGCAAAACCCCTCCGCTGCGCGTCGGGGTTCTGTTCTCCCTGTTGGGACTTATTTACTGATAATTAACGGCGGACAATACATTATCCCTTACATAATATTTTAAAACTTGGTTAGATATCAGTTTTTGCAGTGTGGAGAAAAATGGAGTGTGAACGCCATCTAAAGGTCCAGTCTGAGCTTCCAATCCAATACACTTCAGCATTCAGCATCCAATCCAATACAAATTCTGCAAACAGCTCCTCATGGTCCTTCCTCTGTCGGATCAGTGTTTGTGTCCAGTCTAGACACAGCACTGAGGCTCAGACCGAGCCCTACACCAATCCAGCCAATCAGCATGTTGCCTTGGGAGCACAGAAGTGCTATATTATAGCTGTACTCAGAGCCGGACCCTTCTCTTCCTCGCTAACGCATACTGACCTCTTCCCCAAGAGCACATCAGACGCTCTGTGCTTATTAAAGAATAACAAATGCTATTGCAGTGCATGTTAGAGTTTGGAGATGTTCACACCATCTATTCTAGAGGGAGGCACATGGACCTTATTGTGGTAAAATGGCATGGCTAAAACTAATTTTCTCTGTCACATATTGAAGCTGTACACCATCATGAAAATCATTAACCTATTCATAACAAAACCGTAACACAGAAAAAGGAGCTTTGTCATTCCTTGTGAATAGCAGAATTGGACAACAGATAGTTGGTCTAGTTTTCCCCATTGTGGCTGCATGATTAGGTGCATAATTGTGAGCAGGATTTCCTGACCTTCGAGGTTAAATGGAGAATCAAACAGTCCTTTTGTGGATAGCACAAGGCTTAGCACCGGCACAGCTCTCACTCCCTGTCAGCTCTCTCTTTCACAGACCTGATTCCCTTTCTCTGTACAGCTCTGCGACCTGTTCTGTCTCTTCCGCTATAGTCACACCGCAAATCCTAATACTCCATTCTGATTTGATTTTGGCTGTTCACATTGTTTTAATTAAATGTGGCCAATATCAGACTCCTACTTCAGTGTTGACTGGGGACAGTCCTGAACTGACCCACATGCTCTAAACAACAGCAAACTAATACACGTCACACACAGCACTCGGCTAGCCTGGCTGACGGACTACCATTCGTAGCTCTCTACCATTTCCACCGAGTGATGCTATAACCCACATCAGAGAGGGTGCTCCCAATTCCTCAAGTGCTCCAGTGAAATGTTTGGAATGAATTCTGCCAGCGCCAATCGAGTTTGGCATAAAAGTCGAATGACTTCCGATATAACTATGCTATATCAGTTATATAGTACCTCTGCTATATGCTATATCAGTTATATAGTACCTCTGCTATTATGCTATATCAGTAGTACCTCTGCTATTATGCTGTATCAGTTATATAGTACCTCTGCTATTATGCTGTATCAGTTATATAGTACCTCTGCTATTATGCTGTATCAGTTATATAGTACCTTTGCTATTATGCTGTATCAGTTATATAGTACCTTTGCTATTATGCTGTATCAGTTATATAGTACCTCTGCTATTATGCTGTATCAGTTATATAGTCTGTGCCCTGTCTGTTTTCATTTCTCTGTTCTCATCAGAATAGAGAGGGCCTTAATCAGGGGAATTTAATAGCGAGTAGATTAAATGCATTTATTTAGAGTTAATTACCTGGTTGGCTACCACACACTGAAAGATTCAGGAGAAACTGAGGGTCTATGCATGCAAATGCATGCTCCCATTAAGACATAGTAAACATTGTGGTTGGGGCAAAAAGCTGATCAGGGAGTAGATATAAGGACTGTGTGTTTGTGTTTCCTAGTGACAGTACACCTCATCCTCCTTTCCTCCATTCCGTCTTTCCTTTCTCTCTCTCTCTCTCTCTCTCTCTCCCTGTCTTGTCTGCCTTGCTTTCTCTTGGCTGCGGCAGAATGGCGGGGTAATTGATGGTTTTATATAAAAGCCCAGTGGCCCACAGGCAACGAGGGCACAGGAGAAAGAAGCCCTTGCCCTCTGGTTGTGATGTTTAATGCAGTGGTGTGCTACAGTGCTGCGGCTCACAGAGCTACACTGCATAGCTAACCTCTTGGGCATAGGGTTGTGAGACAAGAAGAAAGAGAGAGAGAGGGAGAGAGAGAAAGAAAGAGTGTGAGAGAGAGAAAGTGAGAGAGAAAGAGAGAGAAAGAAAGAAAGAGAGAGAGAAGCAGATAAGTGAGCAGAAAAAGAAGCTTATATGTGTGTCCATGCTTTGATTACTTGATCCCTTCTACTGGTTGATTTTAATGAAGGAAAGGAAGGAAAGACTTCCCATCCCTCAGAACAGAGGTCAGTGTAGTAGCACCTTGTCATCTGAAAGGACAGAGGCATGATGACATCTCCTCAAGGAGAAACGTAGAAAAGAATCCACCTGTGCCTTTAAGAGGTAATTATACTGTACCTTATGGCAAAGTCAGAATAAAAGAAAAAATCTTTGTTAAAGGAGAATTCCGGTGTGATTTTGACCTAAAGTGTTTTGAAACATGATACCGAGTGTGAACGTATGTCTCATAGCCCATCTCGGCTTGTCCCCTGCACTCCGAAATCTGGTGCTAGTTAGCCGATGCTACCAACAAGGCGGTCAATGGTGGTGCCTCGGCATCGGCATAGCCATGCAAATAAATCACTGTTTTACACCATTTACGAGGCTCAATGTATCTCCACACTTCATCGGTAGACTTCCAAGGGCCCTGACATTTAAAACGAGACATTGAGAACTTTGAAAAAGCACTGGTAGTTTACTTACAAGACGATTTATACAGACAGTATCTTCTCGAAGTTTAGCGTTTGCAGCCATCTTGAATTTAGTCACGATAAGTCGAGCGACGAGTAAGAATGAACAGGTATGATAAGGGATCAGATTCCAAAAATAATTCTGTGGAAATGCATGGATTCCAGTTGCTGCTACTGGAAGAAACTGTAATCCATGCATTTCCACAGAGACAAGCCGAGATGGGCTATGAGACATACGTTCACACTCGGTATCATGTTTCAAAACACTTTAGGTCAAAATTACACCGGAATTCTCCTTTAAAATGCAAATGTATTTAAAAAAGAATGAAGCAAGACTTTTAACTCACGTACATAGTGAATCACATTATCCCGTTTATTACACAGCTACTTGCCAAAACAAGAAAAGAAACCTAACACAATGAATCTTGAATCTAAAAATGATTTTGTTACCGTTTCGTGTCTTCCGCTGACAAAATAAATAGTTCGCCACACAGATAGAACTTGACAGTTAGATTTATTACACAGCTCTTCAGAGTGCTGCAGAAAGTTCCATTCTCATGAATGGGCCTGCAACGTTCGGGCCTATGTTAAATCTATATAAATCACCGGCAAAGTATATAATCACCGCTCAATTATCAGAAAATAAGTCCCTTCAGGTCGAAGCAAAACCTCGGGACTTATTTTCTGATAATTACCGGCGGACAATACATTATCCCTTACTTAACATAGGCCCGAACGTTGGGAAAGCCCATTCATGTGAATGGAACTTTCTGCAGCACTCTGAAGAGCCGTGTAATAAGAATATATAACATACAGGTAGGAATATAACACTGTCTCACATGCACATTGTATGTCATGTAAATGCATTAAATACTTAATTAATTTCAAATTATATAACCATATCTTTGAACCATCATGTATATTAATGACAAATAAAAGTGAAGAGTTAAAATAATAAATCACTGGAATACATTGCATTTAACTCATTTCTGCATTTCTGCCAGCTAACTATTTCTGCCAACATATTGAGACAAGTGCCTTACATCTGTTTTCAAATGAGAGTTTTACTCATTTTTGCCAGTCCATGATAACAAGGCCATCTTTTTCCCCAAATTAAAATGCGGATGACTTTTCATTAGATCATAGCCAAGGTGATATTATCGAGAAGAAAGTAAGAAGAAATTATTTCTGAGTGCTCAGCACGTTTAAGCCAAGCATTGACGACTCCTCATCATTGCCATTCCCCCGTGGTCATTCATGTGTTCATATACATCTTGCGTGCATAGTCAAGGTTTTTTCCCTTAAAGCGGTCCCGCGGGAATTAGAATAAATATTCCATGAGTACACTCTGAGAGATCAATCAGAAGTGACTGGGAAAGCGAGTGCCGACGACGGTTGTCCTGCACAGCAGAGGAGGTTTCGGGGATGTGGGACAAGGCCACGCGACAGGGGCCTCGAGCTTCATCGCGTTTGACAAACGACCTGGCGAGCTTTCGGGTGTGCGCTGACAACGCTCCGTTGCCCTCTTGTCAAACACCCCTACTGTTTTTAGCATTATCACCAGGATTGGCTGCACTTATAGTAAAAAGACCCATGGATTTTAGCTGAAGGAAAAGCAATTAATACCAGCATCGATCAGATGTTTTTTTTCCCCCTTTTTTGCCAGAGAGCAAAGATACTACGTAATAACTGAGTATTATTTTGCCACTGTGTGTATCTTTGATGTCTACCCGGTCAATATCCCATTAAAAAGAAGCATTTCCTGTGGCTGTGTGTGTTTGCCTTTGTGTGAGTGTGTGAAACTTTGGGTCTTTGTACGTGTGCATGTGCAAGTGTGAGTGTATGTGAGTGTGTCTTAGAGAAATGTGTTTGCATATGAATTAGATTGTATATTATGTCCATATAAATGAAGGAGGGAGTTTTTGTGCATGTGTTTCTGTTTGTGTGTGTACAGTGTATGCACATCTGTGTGTGTGCATGTGTTGTGTGTGTATGCATGCATATATGTGTGTGTGTGTGTGTGCTGGGTCCAGGGGGCATCTTTAAAGAGAGATAAACAGAGGGCGATCTGTCACACGAGTGTCCAGAGGATGGCATGCTGCAGAGGAATCGATACGGATTATGGGAGCCTTATCGATGGGCCTTTTTTACTACGAGGAGGCTAATTCATCAACAATGACAATTAAACAAGAACTCCTCTTTGGGAAAGGCCAGGGAGAGAGACACCATGTGTGTGTGTGTGAGAGAGAGAGAGAGTGAGAAAGAGAGAGAGAGAGAGAGAGAGAGAGAATATTTACCAGAGCTGAATAGACCGTATTGAATGAGAGGAAGAGGTGATGAGGGGACATAGTCAGGATTTAATTACTCCTCAGCTTTGTTTGACACCACGCTTGTCTCCCAGATGGCATTTTACATAATGAATTCTCTTCACTTCTGCATCACTCCCTCTCCCTTTCTCTCTCTCCAACCCCCCCACCACACACACACACACACCCATTTCTCATTCTCACTCTTTCATTAAATGTATGCAGGTTGTGGTGGACGTGAGATCAATGTTATAGTAAACAGACGGCAAAATCACAAATCCCAGGTTCAGTGTGATAGCAGTTTAACTCCCTGGTGTCATATGTCAGACATCGCACAGTGATACAACAGTGCTTGCTTGTGAAGATATATATTCCCTTCTGAGGATACAACTATGCAACTTTCAAGAAAGGCTTAGTATTAGATCTAACTCAATCAGATTGTAATGCTGCTAGTTTATTATGATGTTATCCTCAGTAGATGAACTTTGCCCTTATAGTTTTTGAATATGTGGGAAGACGGTAGAGCCACTGTTCCACTGTAGGCTTGAAGAAAAACACCTATGTCAGGATGCTGTTTATAGACTACAGCTCTGCGTTCAACACAGTGGTACCATCGAGACTGGTGCTAAAACTCAGAGATCTGGGCCTGAGCAGTTCCATTTGTTGGACTTCCTGACTAACAGACCACAGTCAGTGAAAATAGGCGATTTGACATCATCCTCTCTGGTACTCAACACAGGAGTCCCCCAGGGTTGCTGTTTCAGTCCCCTGTTTTACAGTCTCTTTACACATGACTGCACGGCAAGACATGAGAACTACAGCATCATCAAGTTTGCAGATGATACAACCGTGATAGGCCTTATCAGTAACAACAATGAGGCCTCCTTCAGGCAGGAGGTGAGAGACCAGGGGCCTATTGCACAAAACTAGGATAAGGGATTAAGCCGGGATATCTTGGTTATCCTGGCTCAATTTATCTGTGATCCTGTTGCACAAAAGCTGGATAGGGGGCAGCAGGATATGTTATGGTATAAGTTACCATGGTGATTTATTCTGTGGAGCTAGCCTGCTCCAGACCAGGCTAAGTTCCAGGATCTATTTAATCTCATCCCTTATCTCAGTCAGCAGTCACCACAAACGGAAACCAATAGTTATTCCACTGCCCACTACACATTGTCATCACATATACCTAGACCCACTGTCATTATTTAAATGTTTGTGGTCATTAATTAACTTTTACATACTCGCCATTCCCGACCTGTCATGTGACAATGTGACGTCACGGGAGTGCCTAACCATTTCACGCATGGTGGTCGCGGAACTAGTTGCAATATTCTCCTTAACAGAGGTGTTGCTGTTTGTTGCTGTTGTGAGAAGGCTATCTACCTACTTCACACCGTAGAAAAAGCAATGAAGCCACTCTAGTTGCCATGGTGAATCAGTGAAGAAAAGTGTATCAGTGATTTTGATGTATCCTCTCATACCCATCCTCATATTACTTTCATATTTCATGTATCATATTCACAGGTGTTATGAACATGGAGACAGTAGAATCAAATGAAAGCGCCACGGTGGTGTGAGTAGATTGTGTTAGTTTGGAGATGCTAAAACAATGGCAGAATATCTGAACGAGTTAAGACAGTCTCACTTCAGCTTTGTAAAAGAGAGAAAAAAATGTATTAATTTCTCATCACCAAGGTGTGGTGAATGTGCTATGTGTGCGTGTCAGAGAGAGAGAGTGAGTGACAGCAAAAAGGAGAAGCGAGTGAGAGAGAGAGAAAGAGAGAGAGAAAACAGAGAGAGAGTAAGAACTAGAGAAAGAGAAAGAATGATATGAACCCAATTAAAGTTGGGAGGATGACAAGCTGCACACTCCCGCACACCAGCTTCCTGGCATAGCACCTAATCAGCATCCCTCCTCTCCTCCGTCTGTCTCTCTCTCCTTTGCTCTTTCCTCTCCATACATTACCACATCTTTTACTTTCCCAGCATCCTCTCTGTCACTAGCTCCTTCTCTCTTTCCTAACCATACATTACCACATCTTTTACTTTCCCAGCATCCTCTCTGTCACTTGCTCCTTCTCTCTTTCCTAACCATACATTACCACATCTTTTACTTTCCCAGCATCCTCTCTGTCACTTGCTCCTTCTCTCTTTCCTCCCCATACATTACCACATCTTTTACTTTCCCAGCATCCTCTCTGTCACTCGCCCCTTCTCTCTTTCCTCCCCACCACTTCTTTTACTTTCCCAGCATGCTCTCTGTCTCACCCTCTTCTATACAATGCCACCATTGCTTTCTTTTTAACTCTTTCTCTCTCTCTTGCCCGTCATACTCCCATTCTTTGCCATCCACCCTACACTATCCCCTCTTCCATTCACTACTAAAGAAAACATATTTTCATACATTCCTTCCCGTGTGCAATCCCACAATGTGTATAACAGGCTTTTATGAGTAAGCATGATTTTAGAATTATTGTCAAAGCAGAATTAATGCTATTGGGATGTGTTTCTTTGGATAACATACATTTCTAAATCTTGTTGTCATGTAAGGAAGAAACCAACACAAATGTCAAATGCACTTTGGTTATTCACTTAGGCGGAGATCACACTGACCAGCGGCAAGTGGCAGGTTTCCTACTGTTCTCTATGGTTTGGCAGCGGAACAGTGGCAACGCCGGCGTAATGCTAGCATTGAACAAGCTGAGCATTGAACTTGGCTCAACTTTCAAAGCGCATCACGTGCATATTCTTAAGGCAAACCGTTTGTGTTACCATAGGAACGAGATAGAACTTATTATGGTCTGAGCGTTGTGTTACACTTGCCCCTGCCGCTGGCCAATGTAGTGCCGCCCTAGTGTTGTGATCTGAGTTTGAAACCCCTTGTAAATGTAGAAAAAGCTGTTGCAGCAGTAATCATAAGAATACAGCAGTAGCAAGGCAGTATGGTTTTGTAAATGCTAGATGGTGTTGGTGTTATGTGCAAGGCCAGTCTTTTAGCAAGTTAGTTTGCTGGTTTTAGACAAATGCACCTTTGACATTTAACAGTAATCTGGTGATATTCCATGGCCAATGCTTCACAGATAACTTTAAATCTATTAATTAACTTACTGGACATACCCTTAAAATCCCCTAAAAATGACAGGCTTATATTTCATTTAAGCATTTTTTAAATGAAGTCGCAGCTCATACCCTTGGGTTCCTCTGCAACACACCGAATCTGACAGCAACTTCTTCAGGTCATTAAACTTCCCAGTGTTGAGTTTCAGTTACAGAGAATCAGACTGATTTTCAAATGAGTTTGAAAGTGATTTGTTCGGTGTGGCTGATGGGAGTAGTGACTTGAATATACAGAGGTGGTTGCACATCACCTAGAGGCACAGGTTGTCAGCATACCCTCCACTTATTCAGCCCTGAGACTTCAGGCAATCTGTGTGCATAAAATGAGAGACAGTGGGAGAAAGAGAGACAGTGAGAAAGGGAGAGAGAGAGAGAGAGAGAAAGAGAGATAAAGAGTGAGAGAGGGGAAAAACCCCACCTGATGAGAATTTATTTGCCGCTCGATTTCTTCTGTCCACAGAAGACAATGAGATGCATTGGAATTCCAGCTTGGTGATGTAATGGCTTTTGACTTCACATGGTTGGTTGAGCCTGACTCTGTCCATGTGCCCACAGCACAGCAGACTGACACGACTCCTAGCAACAGCTGCTCTGGCCTAGCTGTACATACCAGAGGGGGACATTCCTATTACTTGGCCTGTGATTCGGCTCGTGAGATGAGATGTGCATTTGTACAGAACAATGCACACAAATTTTAGCTGAATTGATTAGACGCAGAGAAGCGATCTGTGTTTTCTTTTTTTGTTTTTCTTTATAAATCCCCTTTCATGCCTGGGAGAGCTTGTGTGGAGGTGTGTGGATGTGGGTGGGCACCTGGACATGCAGGTTTCACTGATTCACCATTGCATTGTAGGAAAAGGCCCTTACACTTATTGTGGTGAGCTTAGGGCCTAGGGCCGAAATGCGTAGATTTATTGAGGACATGGTCCAATAAAGACTTATCAAGAGCTAATGTTTTCAACTTTGTTTTCACAGTCTACACAGTCACAGGCAATTTAGGGGAGTTGAGCCTGCCTATTCCTGTGAACTTTTTTGTAAGGAACAAGCTATGCCAGTTGAGGATTTGATAATGGAGGTTATCAGGGGTATTGAAGCAGGCAAGCTTGCTTTAACTAGGGAAGTGGAAATAGGATCCAGGTGCCATGTAGATTTAGAGATGAGTTCAAAGATGTCGTTTTCAGCTTGGTTGGGTGCAGCACACGCCCGTGAGAAGGAAGTATTTTAAAGGTGGAACCCCACGTTCTGAGTCTCTCTGGAACCACACTGAATCACTTTGATGTCCGCAAACGAAAGCTGTGGGATAAATATCAAAGCATGCAGATCTAAACAAACGAAGGGATCGGAAGTGGTATTGCCAGCATTCATGGAAGTGGTGTTGCCAGCATTCATGTTGAGCCTTATTGATTTTGCCCATGAATGGCACAGACGATGGCACATAGAAGAAGTTAATTTAACGGTTGCATCTTGTATAATGTGAGGCAATTTGAAGAGGGGCGCAGTGTCAGCATTTCAATTATAGAGCCTCTCTGTCTTTCTGTTTTGTGTGTGTGTGTATACAGTATGTGTGAATTTCTGTGTGTGTGTGTGTGTGTTTCATTGTCATGTGCAAGTGAGGAAGTTACTCATTTCAACCAACAAGTTTGAGCTTAACCCATCAGGCCCCGACAATAGAATAAATTTGCACAAAAAAGCATGAACTGTGGAACATTGAGGAGAAGGTGAGAAAGAGAGCAAGAGAAAAAGAGAGAGAGAGACAGACAGAAAAAAGAATACACAGAGAAAAGAGAAAGACAGGCTGGGAGGAGGAAGGTGGAGTAAGACTGAATTCTCAATAACCTTCAAAATCCATGATCATTTTAAGCTCTCCTCCCCAGCCTCTGCGCTGGGCTGCATTTTCAAAAGCACTCATAATTTATGGAATGGCAAGATTAAGCCCACACTTAGAGACCAGTCCCACAGCCTCCAACTACCCCCTGACAGGCTGTTGCATATTTAACTACAGGGCTTGCATCAGAACATATCTCCCATCTCTCTATCAGACGGGGCATGGGATTCTGTGTGTGTGTGTGTGTGTGCGTGTGTGTGGGTTGGGAGGGCTATGAGAGAAAGAGTAGCATTTCCCTCGAAGCTCATGATGCCCTGTCCTCCAAACTCCAATATGGAAGTCCAACTGGTGGAGTGAGGTATTAACCACCACAAGGTCAAGCGATTTCCACAATACACCTTTCCTTTACTGTAAGCAGCTGCCTAAAGGTGTTTGCCCGTGTGAGCAAATCCACATGTGAGTGCCAGGGCTATAAGTCATGTTTAAGCACTCTTTCTTTGTGTCATCATCGCATATTCTGTTTTCACTTCAGCTGAAGAGCGTTTACATTTACCGTTATCAGCCAAAGTTCCAAAGAAGAACTAGCACGTCTTTTGTCAGCTTGCGCGCTCACAGAGGAATTGAAGTGCTAACCCTTTTTTTTAGCTTAGCACCTGACTGTACTGTATCTGTGGCACTGTGGAGTTTCAAAAGCATGAGAACCTCATTGGCTTTTTTGATGCTCAGGAAAATAATCTCACTGGCAAGACCGGGTAAATGTATTTCTCTTGTGTGTATTGTTACAGCAGTAATAATCAAAATGCTTTACATTTGCAAAAAACAATCTGAAACATCAAATAATGTAATTAAAAGATCAGAAAATTCTAGAACTCTAATTCTAGATAGAACTATTCAATAAACAAAATACCACTTGAAAAGCTATTAAGAAGTTATGTGGCAGCCGTGGCCTACTGGTTAGCGCTTTGGACTTGTAACCGGAGGGTTGCCAGTTCAAACCCTGACCGGTAGGCCACGACTGAAGTGCCCTTGAGCAAGGCACCTAACCCCTCACTGCTCCCCGAGCGCTGCTGTTGTTGCAGGCAGCGCACTGCGCTGGGATTAGTGTGTGCTTCACCTCACTGTGTGCAGTGTGTTTCACTAATTCACAGATTGGGATAAATGAGGAGACCAAATTTCCCTCACAGGATCAAAAGAGTATATATACTTATACTTTTATTTAAGTGGTAAATTTAATTCAGTACATTTAGCAATGTAGTCAAAGGCGGCTGTAGTAAAGAAGTGCAGTAACCATAGTGATTGAGGGGAAAGATTAAGTGATGCGTGGAAACATTCCAGTGTTCCCACATGTTCTTAAACATCAAATTCAAGGACTTCTTCAGGACTTTTCATGCCTAATTTCCTCCAATTCACAAACCCAACAGGGCATAGTTTGAGACGCGGATCAAGGTTAATTAGTATTACAACACAGACATTTTATAATGAGAATGAACAGGCTTTATAGGAGTTCACCGACATCAACTGACAAGAAAGACAGGCTTGAATGTGTGAACACTTCTGTTGTAGAAGTCATACTGTGGAAGACAAATATGGTTCCTTGCCCTTTTTTAAATGCAAAATACATAAATTCAAGCATTTTCAAGGATGTCTATTATTGTCTATGTAAAGCAAACTTTCCTGCTAAGGCCTTGACTTGTCCCCCATACAAATTCACAAACTTTCAAGGTTTCCAGGGCCTGTAGGATGGTATCCCAGTGAAATCTTAGGGAGCAGGGTATAAAGCAAAGGAATGAATGCCATTTTTTGTTCCATTTTTAAGATGTCATATAGTCATAACAAGTTCAAGTTAAAATTTTTACTGTCATGTATTCATAGGCATTTATCAGTAATGTAAATTCTTGTGCTCAAGAGCCAGCTCAAATCGAATAAATTAAATAGAGTTAAAAAAGGAAGGGTGGGTGAGTATTAAGAAGTTAAGTGAGGGCACCACAGATGCCTGCCAACACTGGCCCTCACTTGGCCCAGGTCTGACAGGGATCAGACACATCCAAAGTGCTTGTTTAACACAGCCAGCTGCAGCATTGAGTTATATTATGTATGGACACATACAGTTTCTCCCGGCTGGAAGCAGCATTCATAATAGAATGTTTCCCAAAATCCCACTTACAAGACAGGAGTCTTCTTGTTGGCATTCAGTACAGTCTCTCGCTCTGTTTGTTACAACACATTTCAAAAGCTGCAAATAGTCTGCGAGCTAAATACGGGCATGGAGTGCTTTTTTCTCAAAAAGGCTGGCAGCCTGTACTGCTTTTGTGTGATGTAAGTTCATGCCAGCACTCAAACTCCATATAGTACTCTTTGGAAAGTGCTGTGTCACTGGGGAATTTTGTCATAATCTTGTGTGATGTGTCACTGTGTACCATGTCTTCTAACTTACCTTAACCCATCCTTTTTTAATATCTGCTAGTCACGAATGCGGAGTCAGACAAGACTGTTTTTACCTATTAGTCAACAATGTTAAGGTCTCTATATTGTAATATGTGAATATGGTTGTTAAATACTGCTCAATAAACCAGAGGCCAAGTCGTCTTTCTTCATCCAGGCCTGTCAATACAGTATTAACAAAATCTCCTTCTCTGTTGTTGCTTTGGCAACAGTGGCTTGTTGCCGCTGGCGGGATACGTTATCTCACGGTTTCCTCAACCACAGAATGTGAAGTTTCTTGCCCCTTCAACGGATTTGGATCCTGTCCTTAGAAATTGTCTACTTGGCGATTCAGTTCAGCCATTTCCCATCCTCTGAGGATCAGTCTCTTCTTCTCTTCTCCGCCTGAGCAGAGCCTGTGTTAACCTGTTGAGGAGTGAATTATTTTCCTGGCTCTTTCTAGAATTCTATGCGAACGATCTATAGTTTCAATGTTCTTTATCCAGTCTATGGGAAAAATCCCTGAGGGTAATTGTCACATCACAGTGCGGAACTCTCGGTTCACAAACTTTCTAATCACATATTGTGACCGTACTCCTCAAAAGGTTTTAAAGATGCCCTCTGATGCCATGAGGAGCCAGAACATCCAGCTGCATGGGCTCGCCACCCAGACAGTTCCAGACTGATCAAGTGTGGATTCTGGGCCAAAGTCGGGCCTGATATGAGCCAGATCTGGTCCTGATCTGATGATAGAGAGAGATCATCGTTTAGAAAATTCTCTCTCTTAGTTGCCAGGGTCAGTTGCTAAAAGAATGCTTTTAGTAAACACAGCCAAGAATCGCTCGTGACCTCACTTACTTTGAACAAATGTTTTCAGCTGCCAGACTTGATGTAAACAACTTATAAAAAGGTCGGTACGACCCGATATCTGAAGGCACCAAGTACACTGCTGCCCACGTGTCTAGGTTCTGCCTCCAGTCTACATTATTTTGAGTCAATAAAAAGTTCACAGCACATCTTTAAAGGTGTGGGTGTGCATTTATGTTGATTTGTGTAGAAGACCTGTCTGGATGAACTGGCCGGTCAGGAGATCTTCGCCTAATGAAGATGACTAATATGTAACAGTTTGAGTCATCTGAAGCCTAATGTATTACAGTTTGAGGCAATCATCATCCATCTTGGTTGGACTGACAATTACATCTTGTAATTGTATATAACAGGAGTAAAAAGGGGTAGAAGGGTTAATGTAACAACAACATATTACAGTTATAGCACTTTTCTTGACAATCAAAGGGGCAGCTGGTTAGGGCTTCGGAATTGTAACCGGAGGGTTGCCAGTTCGAACCCCGACCAGTAGGAACGGCTGAAGTGCCCTTGAGCAAGGCACCTAATCCCTCACTGCTCCCCGAGCGCCGCTGTAGCAGGCAGCTCACTGCGTCGGGATTAGTGTGTGCTTTACCTCACTGTGTGCTGAGTGTGTTTCACTAATTCACGGATTGGGATATATAAAGTATATATACTAATACTATACTACTATACTATACAAAGTGCTTCACAGGAGAGGCGGAATCTCACTAAGCACCACCAATGTGTAGCACCCATCTGAGTGATGCACAACAGCCATTATGTGCCAGAATGTTCACCACACACTAGTTTCAGGTGGAGAGTGAAGGAGTGAATGAACCAATTACACACTGGGAGGATGATTACAAGGCCAAATTGAATGAACCAGGTTGGGAATTTAGCCAGCAAATCAGGGAACCACCTACTCTTTGCGATAAGTGCCATGGGATCTTTAACAACCATGGTGAGTCAGGACCTCAATTTAACATTCATGCAAAGGAAAACATCTCCTGCAGTACCAAGGCCGTAGTCATGATGTCAACATTGGGGGGGGGACCAAATCTGTGGTGGGGTCTGAGGGACCCCCAAACAGAATTTCAATACATTTCCTACCATGCAAAAATATTATAAAAAATCACAAACAAGTCGTTAGTTAGGTCAGTTAATTAGGTTATTCCAACCCCCCCCCCCCCCACCCCCACCCCTGGAGTTTTCTGAAAAGAGAAGGGTGGAGAAGAAGCAACTTCACTGGTCCATCCCTGGACCCGTGACTCCATTTGTGTTCAAAATGTATACTTTAAAAGAAACTACAAACTAGAGTATCTTATGATAACCTCTATATTAGACAGAATGTGGTTCTTTGACTTAAACTGACTTATTACTTAAACCTGAAGATTTTTTTTCAATTAAGGATTAGACTCATAGGTTTAGAGCCTAATAAGATTTTGTCTTTTAATTTAGATTTTATTATGCTGGCGGCTAATCACACAATTTTAACGTAGTTTGAAAGGGACAAGATTCAGGAATAGGCTACTAAGACAGGCCCCTCTTCTGTCTGACTCACCTCATGTTACCCCTGTATGCATTATAGACTGGCTTCTGACAGAAATGACATTTTGTGCCAACATGTAGAAACACTAGGCCTACTACAGCCTTTAATTGGTGAATGGAGGTGCAAATTCCTTTCTTTGGTTATTGTCCGCGATTCACATTAACTGTAGGCTATCACGTATTGTAAACATCGCCACATTTGATCACGTTTTGCCTGCATGGATGCGCGATTGAGTGCGCATCTAAATAATATGCAAGATGCAACAATCATTTCTAAGAGGCCTATACACGGTGATTTCTGGCATTACTACTAGCATATGAATGCATTATTTATGTTGAAAGACGTGAAAAAAATGACACAGGCTTGCAAAAATTCATTATTTAAAATAAAACGTTTCACTTTCGCTATCATTGCGAGAATAGGCTACAATATGGAAAATGTTCCCTTTCAGTCTGATCGGCTCCAAACATGTATGGGATTTCCTTAGCCTGTGCTACACCTTTCCAAGAAGTTTTGTGAAAATTGTACCGGTAGCTTTTGCGATATTGTTGACAGCCCTACCTCACCGCAGTAGGGTGCAGTAAATGGAAGCTTTTGCACGCCACTAACGAAAAACGGAAAATCACCAGGACAAACCACTCAGGGGTGTAGGCTACTCTGGAACCATAGGTCACTAATTTGTGCGTTATTTACGTTTGATTACATTTCAGATACGTGTTGGTTTCCTGTAGGCCTAGTAAAGCGCTTTATTCTTTATTTATTTTTCTATGTCTGAATATTGGGGGGGACATTTTGGTCATATTTGAATACTGGGGGGGACACGTCCCCCTCAATGTCTATGGTGACTACGGCCCTGTGCAGTACAGTGTCCCTGATTTGCATTATGCACATTTAATTCTCACTGGTATCTGCTAGACAACAAGTACCAACACATGACTAGTTTCATTATCAATTTCACATGTAAAATACATTTTATACAACCCCACCCCCATCTTGTCTGTTCATAATTCAGAGAAATTCTTGAATTGTGTGCATGTATGCGTGTACATGTTTATGTTTATGTGTGTGTGTGTGTGTGCGCACGTGTGCATGTGCTTGTGTGTGTGCCTATGTGTGTACCTTGCTTGTGTGTGTGCATGTGTATATGTCTACTGTGTGTGTACAGTATGTGTCATACGTATGATTACTGTGAATGTATGTGTGTGCGTGTCTGTTTATGCACATGTGTGCATATGGAATGGGTTAACATGGGTTAACATGACCCCTGGAACATGACCCCTGGAGGCAAACATACGCAAAACATTGGTTATCCTAGGCCCTGGTTCTCAAGATATTCACAGAAAACTCTGTTGGTGTACAGTCACTATGTACACATAAAGTAATTTATTGTATGGCCCCCCATGAACGAAAGTCCACAAAACTTGACATGCATTCAGAGGGTGTCATAATGATCCTACACTTCCAATTTCGTGCAGTTTTGACCATGTCAGGTCACAAATACCTGAGATTACAACACCTTATTTTTACTTTTTCATTTTTAATTAGGTGGCGCTATACATGAAATGAGTGGTTATGGAATGGGTTGACATGGCCCCTTAAGATCACCATACAAAAAAAAGGTGGTCCTCTAAACCCTACGGTTCTCAAGATATTCACAGAAAACTGTGTCCACCCTACCTTCCTTTCTTAGGGGTCCAGTCCAGCGGGCGGGGGGGGGGGGTGGGTTCCATGGTTCCATGCTATCCTTGTGGGGCTACATGCCCACCAAGTTTCGTGCACCCCGCTCTTTTTAATGAACATACAGTAGGTACGCTTCCGGTTGCAGCTAGCAGCTAGACTTATCGTCTTGTTCAAATTAGGCTACCCTATTACTATTGAATAGCTTACTTTTTCGTTAGAGGAAGTTTACCAAATTACTCTTACCATTTGTAAATGAGAAGGACCTCATCCACCACAATCCCGATGAGGTTGTCCTGGTAGACCTTGTTCACTAACATGTCTCGCCACTTCGTCGCAGGCTGTCGCTTACCTGTTTTTTTTTTTTGTCATATTTCTTGGTATGGGTCACAGCTTGGGATAACAGTACAGAGCCTAATAAGGTAATCAGAATACCCAGGCAGCATTTTAAGTCTTTTTTAAGCTAATCCTCTGGATAAACCAAACAGGCTTTCAAAAATTCAATATTTGCAGAGCCTGCCTTTAGCAACTCAAATGAACTTCCGTGATCAAAGGTCTGGCAAATTTGGAATAATGATAATGTCACGTAATGATGTTACAAACAAACAAGCACACACACACACACACACGCACACACACACACACACACACTTGTCTCAGCAATAGAACTAGAACACCCAGACATATTTTTGTCCCATGAAACCAAGCTACACCAATCACATCTGTGAATCTAAGATAAGCGGGCCAGAGGCGACCTAAACAGATAATGACAGCGCTGCAACGTCGAAGTCGAATCAGTCAGTAAACATTGATCGTATTTTTATCCAATTGTGGGCAGTGATATTTTCAAATTCATGCTTGGTGCCGCCCCTCGAGTTGGGCCATTTTAATTACTCATAGGCAGACCCTTAAATCTTTCTAGTAACATTAGTTATAGAAAGAATGAACTTGGAACCACTGATAGCTTGTGCATTTTCACTTCAGTACCTAACATACTTATTGTGGGAACAAAGCACGACTCATCTAAAAACATACATAAGGTACACCCCAAGCTCCAAAATTCTAGTGGTTTCGGAAACTAACATTACAGTACCAAACACATGTGTAAACCTAACAAACACCTGTGACTTGTAACCATCCTTTAAATGTGGTGGGGTTTGAAAACTTTAAGTAAATCAGGCCCATACAGTACGTACCAGTGTCTGCCATGAGCTCATCTCTCAAAGCATGGTGGAGTGAGGTTAACTAATTACACAGCACTAATTCTTAGCCATATCTACACGGTCTGCTACCCATAGCAACAAGCAGCAATTAATATCCCTAGAAAAACAATTCAGTCTGGACTACTCTCATCCAGTAGCAATGTAATGGAGTATTGAAAAGCCTGCCTGAATGAGTGCTTTGCTTCATGACATTTTGAACACAGAGGAGCAGTGTTCATGTGTGTGTGTGTGTGTGTGTGATCTGATGGCGGTGTCTCAGCTAATGAGCAGACATGATGTAACCTAGAGCGACAGGGACTCACTGGAGCTCTGACATTCCGGTGACCTTCTCCTCCAGGCTGTGGGGCGAGGATGAGGATGCTGCTGCCCACAGCGTATTGTCTCCTCCGCACTCACACACACTCATTATCACACACACACACACACACACACACACACACACACACACACACACACATACACACACACACACACACACACACACACTCGGCTCCTGTTTCACACGGCTGTCAGTGTGTGCTTGGGCCCTGTCTGGGCCTCCTCAGGTTCCTCATTAGTGCAGTGTGTGTAGTGTGTGAATGCATGAGTGTGTGTAGTGTGTGAATGTATGAGTGTGTGTAGTGTTTGAATGTATGAGTGTGTAAATGCATGTGTGTTTTGTGTGTGTGTTTGTGTGTGTGTGTGTTTGTGTGTGTGTTTGTCCTCCGCATGAGACCTTGGATCAATCAGCATGTCGGTGGTGTTGCCGCCAAAGGAGTGTGAAGGTTCCATCAGAGTTTCAACAGCGTGTCACTGTGGCGATACAACAGGGAAGGTATGGGTACATGTGTATGTGTGTGTTTGTGTAATTGTGTGTGTCTATCTATCCATGTGTGTGGGTGAATGTGTGTGGGTGTTCTTATATGAGAGCTGCACTGAGTTTAATTGATCATGAGTGTCTCTATGAGACAAGGAAAGGCATCCAAGGACACACACTGCTGACAGACAGAGCAGAGGGGGTTGACTATTGGGGTTGGTGAGTGTGTATGTACTGTATATGTGTGTTGGTGTATGTGGGGTAGAGGCAGACAGCATGTGGGGGTGTGGGGGGGGGGGGACAAAGAGACCGTCAAAGTGTGTGTATGTGTGTCTGAATGTGTGCCAGAGGTGAAGGGGATGCATCCATAAATGTGCCAATATGTTATCCCTAATTATGGCTTTATTGTCTATGGCAGTTTTCCCCTCTTTATAGCTAAATCAATACAAGCTGCTGACAATGCGTTTGTCACTAGGGGAGTAGTCAACAATCTATGGCCCATACCTTGAAGAGAGAGAGAGAGGGGGATGGACAAAGAGAGGGGTGAGAAAGAGAGAGAGAGAGAGAGAGAGAGAGAGAGAAAGAGAGAACTGACAGGAGGTGTACAGTAAACAGTCTAGGACCCACATCTTGAAGAGAGAGAAAGAGAGAGAGACTCACTGTTGGAGTGCAGTCAACAATCTATGCCCTGCACCTTAGAGCGAGAGGGAGGGAGAGAGAGAAAGAGAGACTCACTGTAGGAGTGCAGTCAACAATCTATGCCCTGCACCTTGGAGAGAGAGATAGAGAGAGAGAGAGCGAGAGAGAGGGGGGGAGAGAGAGAAAGAGAAGTGCTGACAGTTTTATCCAGCTGAGAGCTGTGATACATGAGTATTGTTTTCTGTGACCCCCATGGGACCTGTAATCTTCATGTCTATATCACAGTACAGACACACACATGCGCATGGGAATGCATCAGTCTGGGTACTTTGAGGACAAAGCTATGAGTATACTATAAACTTACTGTAAATCTTGACTTGCAAGGAACTGGAATGTTGCAAAGACCTGGAATCTTCTTACAAGGTTCCAGAATCTTTGAAGGATTCAGAATTTTTCACATGCAACAGCCTTGGGCCCTGTCCACTTTATGCCGGGTAAATATAAATATGTATATTTGAGATGAAACATGATCTCCGATTTGCGTCCACAGTAGAACACAAAACATCAAAGAAGTGTTTGTTGTCGGTGGTGTCTGGAACACTCAAGTTTATCAGTATCATGGCAACTACATGTTGAACTACATGTCTGAAACTCTGGCCAGTTATAAGGAACTTGAAGCAGAAATGGGGGACAAGGGTTGACAAGCCCTGGCAAATTCTCTGCATTAAGTGGAGCAGTCTCATAATTGCAAAAGGGTTCTCGACTGAAAGAAATGGAAGCGTTAGCGTTAAATTCTGTAAGGAAGACTCAATGCATGCGTCACTCATTCATTCATTACTTCTGACCAATCACCAGTCTGCATCAGCCTTTATAATCACTTTACTTTGCACCTGCCTGTTGCTTTCAGGTGCCGATTTTCGATGTTCCGTATCCATGCCCGGGTAGCTAGTCATTCACTTCGCCACAACTTTAACATGTGATGCAGTCATAGTAGCTTAGCCTACCTTTCGTTCGCTTCAACCGAGTTGGACGCATCTCACCAAAGTCTCGGGGGTTGGGAGACTTTGACTTTGTAGGATAGTAGCTCGTAAACGTCGGAGAGTAAGGTAGGCCAAATTGTTGCCACTGTTCGGGTTGTCCGCCCGGTCTTATCAACGGAAAGAGACAAGTTCCGCGGCTCGAAGGTTCTCTTTCACCCTAGTCTCATGTTAGATCCTAGTCGCTTAATGAGGTTAACGTCGTATCGCTAACAACGGAAATATGGTTGCTAAACTTTCTGACGAAAACCGTCTGACTTATCAGGCTACGCTGTTAACATACATGTACGGAACCGTTTAAAAAACTCCGTTACTCCAGTTATCGACACTCGCGATGGTTTCCTTGCCAAAGCTGCCATGATACAGCTTTGCTAGGTCCACATCTAGGCAAATTGTCTCGCCGGTCAGGCAGTCGTGCATGGAAGGCCAACAGGGACAAAAGTACTCTTCCTAGTCCCTGTCCCTTTCTAGGCTACTGTCATTAACCATAATATTTCCGATGCACCTGAAGGCCATATTAATCTTATTTTCATTCTCCTGTCTGGCTGATCATTATTGTCTGTTACTGTCATTGGTTATGTACATAATATGTAGGCCCATACATCGTGTTCGTTGATTTAACTAATGGCAACGTAAATGTATCATGGCTGTTTATTTGCCTGCCTGCTAGGTCCTTTTGAAAATGCTATGTCTCCTCTCTAACCACTCCATTCCTCCTCGCAGGTCTTCAGGCTGTAGGGACTAGAACAAGATCTTTCCTCAAACTCTTCTCTGCCAAAAGAGCAACACCTCATAGCAGGCACAAACTCTCCTTCAGGCCAATACTGCACTCACTCATATACTTTTCCAAGCACAATGCACTTTGCTTGTCGTCATTCGTAATCTCCCATTACATCACGGCAGCCGCAAGCACAGGGATGGCATTCCTTCCCATTTCTTCATTACTTAACATCTTAATAATCTTTCCATTTCAGGAGCAGCTCCTCTTCGTTTAATGTAAATGCCTCTCTCTCTAATTTAAGCGTATGCATCTGTCGGCAGTGGAGTACTGACCCTCACCGTAACTATCTACTTCATGCAGGGATGCGGGGCTGGTTCACGTAGGCCTATAGCCAAAACGTTCATCGAGGGACAGTGCTTTGGTTCATATTTAATCTTACTTCATCCAGGTCATGTGATGTCAACTTATTTACCTCCTCATCTAAGCTATACGCTAACCCTTCATGTCTTTATCCCACCACAGTAGGAGCAGCAGAATAGTGAACTTGCATTGTTAAATCATTAGATTTTGCAATTCACTATCGAATATCCATATGTCCTCGAATCTCAATCACATAATTCTCAATCGTCATATAATCAAATCAACCAGCAATTATTAGGCTACATCACCAATTCACTCTAACTATTTAATTTACTAGGTCTGTGATGCTGGTTCACATATTCTAAACACCCACTTACACTTGGCTCTGGAGCAGTGCTTTGCTCACATTTAATCTTATTTCACCCAGTAAGCATGATGATTACTCTCCCATCTTTTGTCTTTATTTTAGTTATGCTAAATCATCCTCAGCGACCATCCATAAGTGCTAGTGTACTCCAGCTATGTATCCGTTGATTGTATTTTGTCTTGTCCTGTTGTGTCCTTAGGTCTGCTGCTGGTTAGTTAACCCTGGCTCTCTTCACTCCCTATCAATTCACTCCTTGAAGCAGTGTTCCTCATGGCTTTCTATGGGTTCATGCGCTCCGGGGAATTTTGTTCTGACAGCCAGGTTCTTAACCCTTCTCAGGATCTGGCTTGCTCAGCCATCCTCTTCTCCTCCCACTTCTATGTATTTCTGAAACATTCTAAAATGGACACCTCAGGTTCTGTGGTCATTATCAGAGATTCTAAAGTAAATAACTCTTCTGTCCCTATACTGCTATGATCAACTATGTTAAACTTCACCCACACACTTCTCTAAATGCACCTCTTTCTTGTACCCACTGGGTTATCTATGTCTAAACAATGGTTCAGAATCCACTTGTCGACAGCGGTTGGTAGCTGCGGGCTCTCAACCTCCCAATATACTGGCCATCCCTTTCGCATCGGCGCTGCAACGTCAGCAGCCGCTCTAGGATTACCTGCATCCTCTATCAAGTTGCTCGGAAGATGGTCTTCGTCGGCTTACGAGTCCTATATAAGACCTCAGGATCAAGCCCTTCTAGATGCGCAAATAGCTCTCGCAAGTGCCAAATAAGGTAAGCTACCTTTCAAAGGTCTGGTGGTGGTTATTCGGCTCAGCTAAAGCATTATATTAATTAGGATGGACCCGAGCCACTCTTCTCCAGTCACTACGCACAGCCGGCACTTTAGGCACAGAATAAAGTGTTAATACATTCTAGTCACTACGCACCGCCGCCCTTGGTCTAGCTTCTGCAAGCAACCTCGGGTAATCACGTCACAACAGTTAATTTCCTTTATCCTTCCATCACCCCACTTCACTCATCATATACATACGCAACTCGACTCGACAGTCGACTCGAATCGCATCATCAAATCGCAATCATCAATCGTTATCGAACCGAACGATCATTAAGCACTTAACACGGGGATTCGCACCACATTGCATTACATCTTGCCGTGCAAGAACCGAGCTTACGAAAGCTCTGAGCTCGTGCAGCTCCCCGCTGCAATCGCTGCAGACCATGCTGGTTATGTCTTCTGTACCTGCAAGAGAGTACACTTTTTCTATCATCTGTTCTTGGTTTCATTTCCTTTCATGAATCACTTTACTATTAACGAAGGATTTGTCTCATATTAATGTTCTCTTTGATTATGCTCTGTTCCAGGAAGTGTCCCAGCCTCACGTCTACCCTCGGGTAGGCCTTTCCAATCTTTCTCTTTGGGGGTAGGCTCGGCCCCTGCCGTATTCACCCGGCAGGATCTGCGAGGGTCTCCACGCTTCGGGTCCCGGACTGAGAACGATCATTAAGCACTTTCCACAGGGATTTGCACCACATTGCATTACATTCTTGCCGTGCAAGAACCGAGCTTACGAAAGCTCTGAGCTTGTGCAAGCTCCTCAACTTCGCTGCAATCGCTGCAGACCATGCCGATCATTTTCTTCTTTTCACCAGAGTGCTCAAGCTTTCTATCTGTTCTCTATACCTTTCTCTCTGAACTTATTACCCATGGACAATGTCTATTTCATGTTTTCCTGTCTTGTTTAGCTAACGTTACTTATGCTGCTCATCTTATTTTGGGGGGCCTTTCCAAGAGCAAGGTACAAAAGCATGGCCTCACTCTTTTCATCTTGCCCTTGCCTTTAGCTCCATTCCGTTGCAGGATGCGGCTCGCTCACGGAAACAGTCATCACATTTAGGGGTCGTACTTAAATCGGATATAATCTGTCATGGACACTACACCGTGCTGTTATTTTGGGGTAAGTCAACATAATTAATTCATTAATCTAAACCTTGCTTTGTTTACATTTATATCCTAATAGTAGGCCTATACATTGTGCTATTTAGCTTTCTTTAACATGGCTTTACCTCTGCCGGATGGACAGTAGTATCTGTTAATTTCATCTCCTGTACATCTTGTCCTTGCAGCTTCTGTTCACCATTGACCTGTAACAAATGGAGTTCACAAACTGTAATATTTTGCATCAAGTTGCTTATCAATTAAGAGCTACTCCATTTGCTCGTCACAAGGCTCACAAGAATCTATGGACTGTACGGTTACTGAGTTCTTAATTACTAAAGACTCACTCAGCAGTAATGAGCATTTTGTAAGCAATGTACTTCCTCTTGCAAATGTCTGGTGGTGGTTATCTAAATGTAATCATATTACTCATCTCTTCGTTTCTGGTGCCCGTACTGGCTTGGTCGCATTTGTGCAGGTCATAATCTTTTCTATTTCTTCTGCACTAAACTGAGCTTCTGCAACTGCGAGCTCATCGTCCCCCGAGCATTTGCAACTGCAAGCTCTATCCCGCTGCACTAACCCTGAGCATCTGCAACTGCAAGCTCTATTCTGCTGCACTGACCCTGAGCATCTGCAACTGCAGGCTCTATCCCCTGCACTGACCCCGAGCATCTGCAACTGCAGGCTCTATCCCCTGCACTGACCCTGAGCATCTGTAATTGCAAGCTCATCGCCCTGCACGTCATTAGTTAACCCTTAAGCTAAGCTTCTGCAAGCACTAGTCACTCAAGCAGTCTTGTTCAATGGGTTGAACATCCGTAAGCTCAATTCCCTTCCATAACTTTAATCATAGAATTCGAGTCACAGGTGGTTGAATCCATCATCATAATCATCATCCTCATCAAATCATCAGTTTATTCTGCTGTCTGTCTTGCTTTCTCTGATTCATCTCCCGAGTTCAACCGGATAATACAACATGCACTGTTTAATATTGGTATGCTCTATTTCAGAGAGGATGACCATCTAAGCATTCTGGTGGGTATCTTTATTTCTTATTCTTTGGGGGTAGGCTCCGCCCCTGCCGTCTCATACCGGCAGGATCTGCAAAGGTCTGCACACTCGGTGACCTGGACCGAGGACGGGGCCTATGCCCAAGACTGTCTTATTGTTGCTTATGCCTTTTGTATATCCTTTGATGGATTAAAACGTGTTTTA
The DNA here is from genome assembly GCF_046254945.1 of Alosa pseudoharengus. Classification (NCBI taxonomy): domain Eukaryota; kingdom Metazoa; phylum Chordata; class Actinopteri; order Clupeiformes; family Clupeidae; genus Alosa; species Alosa pseudoharengus. The sequence goes on along the minus strand of NW_027468689.1, from coordinate 18,571,007 downwards.
ACTTTCATTATACCTCCCTGAGTCTTACGGATAGAAATGGAAGCGTTAGCGTTAAATTCTGTAAGGAAGACTCAATGCATGCGTCACTCATTCATTCATTACTTCTGACCAATCACCAGTCTGCATCAGCCTTTATAATCACTTTACTTTGCACCTGCCTGTTGCTTTCAGGTGCCGATTTTCGATGTTCCCACCCTCCCTCCCTAACCACCACCAGTTTGGCCTTGTCCAGATGTCCAGGGGGTAGGCTCCGCCCCTGCCGTCTCATACCGGCAGGATCTGCAAGGGTCTGCACACTCGGTGACCTGGACCGAGGACGGGGCCTATGCCAAAGACTGTCTTATTGTTGCTTATGCCTTTTGTATATCCTTTGATGGATTAAAACGTGTTTTAACTTTCATTATACCTCCCTGAGTCTTACGGATAGAAATGGCTGATCTTTAATTCAATATCTACATTGGCCATTATCAGCAACCATTCATCCAATGTTCCAAAGGCACATTCTGTTTACTAATCTGATATCATTTTAAAAGGCTAAACGAGAAAACATTGGAGAACCCTTTTGCAATTATGTAAGCACTTAATGTAATCTGAAAACTGCTGCTCTGATAAAAAAAAACTGCAACTGATCTCAGCTGGTATTCTGTCTATAATGGAGTGGAATGGAAATATAAGTGACTCCAAACACCGGTAGAATAAAAAACACCATTCAAAAAAGAGTTTAGTTTAGGGCAGCGGAGGGGATGGAGGGTAGGTGAGAGGGTTTTTGGAGATGCTCCCATGGACTTAAGACAGGCTTAGGAACCGACCAGGGAAACAGAAAAGTCTTGCTCAAACCGCCATGTCCAGCGCTGTTGGTTCCGTTCAGATAGCAGGTAACTCCAATAGCTGAATTCCAGAAGGTTGTCAGGGTTCGTGAATGGTCTCTGGGTAACAGGTCATCAGATAAGCCACTAGACCGAACATAGATCCCCACATTTCTATTGCTCAGGTTCAGTCGTGGCCTTGTTGGGGCAGCCGTGGCCTACTGGTTAGCGATTCGGACCTGTAACCGGAGGGTTGCCGGTTCAAACCCCGACCAGTAGGCACGGCTGAAGTGCCCTTGAGCAAGGCACCTAACCCCTCACTGCTCCCCGAGCGCCGCTGTTGATGCAGGCAGCTCACTGCGCCGGGATTAGTGTGTGCTTCACCTCACTGTGTGTACACTGTGTGCTGCGTGTGTTTCACTAAATCACGGATTGGGATAAATGCAGAGACCAAATTTCCCTCACGGGATCAAAAGAGTATATATACTATATACTTATACAGTTTTCCCGCCGCACTCGCCATCGGCCTACTACTGTACGCCATCGGCTTCATTCATATCAATTGCCAGCAGTCTGTGTCAACATCCACCCAGCAACAATGATAGAAATAATGTGTTTATTTCTAATTATTTTATTTGGTAAAAGTAGCTGCCCGCTATCCTAACGTTGAGCCAAATCTGTGCAGCAATCAGTCAATCCCACTGATGAATTCTCTTTTGGCTTGGTGTAGGAAAGTGTACAACCAACAGCTACATGTCTACTTGCTTCTTCTGCAATTGAAGAGGAAAGCTGATACATTGGGTTGGGGTCAGTTCAGGATATGGCACAAAATGTGATATTTTCCACTCCAGGGATGACTTTGCTTGTCATGTCGATGCGGTTAAGTGGCCTGACCATCGGCAGAATCCATTAAACATCCACCCCATCTCTGACGATCTTTCACAAAACTATTTTTTTCTTTTACCATTGCATTGCAATTTTACCGTGTCTATTTTGGCTTCCATAAGTTAAAAGCATTGATTACTGTACAGCACTGTGTGTTAGAGAGTGCACTTGTGTTTGTCAAAGTGTGTGTGTGTGTGTGTGTGTGTGTGTGTGTGTGTGTGTGAGAGAGGTGTGCTGGTCCACAGCTGGGAAGGAAAGATAATGTGACAAAGGTGAAAGCCTCATTGATCTGGGCTGAAGTCTGGGGCAGATGGCGATGCTCACTTCAGTCGAATAAGACAGTCTTCAATGTTTAGGTGTGTGTGTGTAGAGAGAGAATCAGGGTTCTGTGTGGGGGTTTTAGTGACTGATTAGGCATGTTAATTATACCCACAAGGCAGTGGTATTGTCAGAGGTATGCTGGTTCTAAATCAGGTCTACACACACACACAACCACACACACGGTTTGACAAACCAAGTGCACTTTCTAACACACAGTGCTGTGTCTGCTGAGATCTGGCCTACTTACTTGAATATTCAGGTGTATGTGTGTGTGTGTGTATGTGTGTGTGTGTGTGTGTGCGTGCGTGCATGCGTGTGTGCGTGCGTGTGTGTCCATGCATGTGTGTGTGTGTGTATGTGTGTGTGTGTGCGCGTGTGTCCACGCATGTGTGTGGTCTGCAGTGCTTTTTCTCACTACTGCAAGATGTTCCAGTACTACTCCAGATTGGACTTGTCACAAAGGCATTTCTTAACACCCTTGCTGTCACATTACCCATACGTACACACACATACACACAGCACAAAAACACACACACATACACACAGCACAAAAACACACACACATACACACAGCACAAAAACACACACACAAAAACACAGCACAAACACACACACACACACACACACACACACAGCACAAAAACACACACACTACACACAGCACAAAAACACACACACACACAGCACAAAAACACACACACTACACACAGCACAAAAACACACACACATACACACAGCACAAAAACACACACACACACACACAGCACAAAAACACACATACAGTACACACAGCACAAAAACACACACACATACACACAGCACAAACACACACACACACACACACAGCACAAAAACACACACACATACACACAGCACAAAAAAACACATACATACACACAGCACAAAAACACACACACATACACACAGCACAAAAACACACACACATTTTAACATCAATGTATTTCATGCCACAACTCGTCATGCCAGGCGTGTCTGTTATGTGCATGAATACACTGTCAGGCTGTCAAGGGTGCAATCTTGTTTTTCCACATCAGCAGCAATACTGTGCACACACACACACACACACACACACACAAACAGAATATGGAAGAAGTGGATGAGGAGAGGAATCTTTTGATTAGGGAGAGAGAAATGCAAGAGGAAAAGAGACAGGAGAGAGAGAGAGCGAGAGAGCAGAAGATAAACATTTCATTTGCAGAGGAGCAGGTTGATGCTTATGTTCATCAACATGTGACGCGGTGCAGAGGGAAACGCTCCTGTCAGACAGTCAGTCAAATCCCCTCACCCTGCCGTGAAGCCTTAATCATGTCAGGAAGCGTGTGGAGCGCTGTTGATATCATTCAATTTCCAGTTAGATGAAGGAATTACCGAGGAGCTTCAATATAATCCTCCAAATCAGCATATTGCTGATGTTACACATGCATGAACTTATGAGCACACATCCTCACACAATTCCACATACCACACCTAACCAAACCAATTGGAAATAGGCTTTAAAATCATTTCAATATTCAACCGTCTTACTATTAGTTTTGGATTGTAGATGTTACATCTATTGCCATATGCCCAGAATGTGTTAGTCTGTGCATGTCTACCTTGTGTAAGGCATTGGGCTTTGGTTCACCAACAGAGCTTTGTGTATGCAGATCATGTATTACCCATGACAAATCCACCGCTGCAGTCACGGCTTCATGGTTACTGAGTTAATTTAAGAGCACAGCTTACTTCTACACGGCTTGTTTGGTGACAGCCGTTGTGGAGGCACATAAAAGGACCTGCTTTTGATAAAGCTGACATGTTCACCCCACGATGAAGGTGTTTTTTTTTCTCTTTCATTTCTTTCTTCATTACCTTTTCAAGAGGTCAAACACATTGCCATTTTGAAGTCCTTGGTTTTGTGGGCAATCAGCACAACGTTGACGTTACGCTTTGTTTGTGGTTTGATTGTTGTTGTTCTCGCTCATTCTTTTCTTTCATCGCTTCTCCATTCCCTGCTCTATATTGGCCTTTCTGAAATCTCTCTTTCTTCACTCTGTGGTTTTCCCTTCTGACTCTCTCTCTCTCTCTCTCTCACCAGTCATCCCTCACATTGCTGTTTTCTCTGGTTCTCTCTCTCTCTCTCTCACCAGTCATCCCTCACATTGCTGTTTTCTCTGGTTCTCTCTCTCACACTCACACCGCCTGTCAGAGTCCAGTGACCTTCAGCTTGAGCACTCACTTAACAGGCCGACCATGCAAAAATGTCAACATAGTACTTTGTGTTTGATCCAAGCATGAACTTCACATATCTGAGTTCAAAAGCTGAGGGGAAAACACACACACACACACACACACACACACACACACACACCACACACACCACACCACACCACACACACTCACTCTACAACTTCCCAACTTCTATGGTCCACTTTCAAGAATTAACTTCCAGGTCCATGAAAAGACATTTCTCCAACCCCTGCTTTATATCCATGCAAATGCAATAAGCAGAGGTAGCTTTGCGAATTGCAATGACACATGGATATCCACCTCCACATTAATAAGCACTGACTTTACAATCATGCGTGGCAGATCTCCTAAACCCTCAATAATCTGGAGAGTATTACTTTTGCTTGTTAAAAGCAGTCCAAATGGGGCTTAGGCCTACCCTTGGGAGAGAAATGCCTGACAATTCAATAAATATTGAAAAAATAGCACATAAGACTCTAACACATTCTGGCAGGTTATTGAGAGGAAAACTGCTTCATGGTGCACATTTTTATTGAGCTGTTTTTCTATTTATTTATTATTTTTTTAAGGAGCACCTTCAAAATTGTTTGGATCAACATTCACACCTGTGAAGTGTGAATATGTACTAAGTAGGCTACAAGCTCCCTTCTAGTAATACCTGACAGACCTATCATTCTCACTAGCCTTCTAAGCTATGTAGTTTGTTGGTTTTTCTTAGGTCAGAACACCTCATGGACACAGTTAATATGTCAACAAGCCCTTATCAATGCCAAAAGGGCTTTTGGTGGGGGTTTGCAAGATAATTTTTCATGTGTTTTAGATAGTTATAGACCACAACTCCGTAATTTTGAATGAAGACCGCATGTGATTCTTACCCTGGAAATTCAGAGTTCTCGCAAGAGCACAATGGAATTGTCTCTGCGAGACACTCTGGCAATGAGCAATGATGCACGTTACTTTTACCCCTTGCATCCCGTGGAACCAATCAAATCGGCGTATCTGATATAGGCGGGCCAGAGGCGAGCTAAACTGATGTTGACAGCGCTGCAACGTTGGAGGTCAGTAAACATTGATCGTAGTGTTATCCAATGGCATTGAAGTCCGGAATCATTCAGAGTAAACATTGCTCTAGTGTTATCCAATTGCGTGCAGTGAGATTTTCAAATGCATGCTTGGTGCCGCCCCTCGAGTTGGGCCATTACATTGTTCGTGGCCAGACCCTTAATCTTTCTAGATTACCAGGGATTGGATTTTCCAGGCTATGTGATTGTATGGGCCAACCTTAATTGTTGCTATTAGAAATGGTCTTACTGTATCAGCCTATTGAGTCCATCAACACAGTCATGGCACTCTTGGTATGCTACTCATTGATGTGTCATTCTCCACATGCTTTGCTTTTAATAGGTCAATTTACCTTTTCAACCAAAATATTTCTTTTGACCTGAACCACTTTGTTTGCGTCTACCTTATGTGATGTGGCTAGCACAGTGTGCTGGTTGTGCCACAAACTACCACTGGTCACCCAGACTTAAATTGCACGCTTCCAATGAGGAGTATGCAAATTGTGTGTACTACACATACAGTACAAGCAGAGAGCACAATGTTGGGAATTTGGAGATGACAGGATGTACTGTAAAAGGGCTGCGTCAGCAGAGTCTAAAGCAGCTCTCCACCCGGCATGCGGTCTGCTCTGATTTCACCCATTGTAAAAAGAAAAACACAACAGCGATGGAGATGATGGTCTCAAGTCGCTCCATCAATATGATAATTATTTTCATGAGTATTGCGCAAGCTTTGCCAGTGCTTCTTCACTTCTCTGAGCCAGTCAGCTTTAAACGGTCACACTCTTCACCAAAGACAAAAAAACTTAATGTGTCCACAGTAATTGCCTTCGTTGGTAAACTTGCAGTCACAGCACAAAGTGTAACAATGGTGTTTTTTTCCCTCTTTTTGTTTCCACCCTGCTCTATCTATGTGCTAAAAGAGTGGAGTGCACACACATCTCCAAATTTAAACAGGTGCTGGGTAAAAGGCTTAGCCGACAATTGAAAAATAAAAAGATACCCGCACACTGTTTCTATAAGCTCCCAGAGTGGTTTATTAGTACAACGTTTCGACCAGAGGTCTTCGTCAGGTATCAAGAAGATGAGCGGGTGGGTGGAGATATATATAGACAAAGTAGTGGGTAATGCCCCATGTCAACCAATCAGTCTGTCCTATCCATTAATGCATCAGACAATTGTAAGCAAATGGCCTATATGGCCTACATCAGCCCACCAAGTGTTACAGTTGCATCAATTCAATCCTTTGTATAGGTCATTATACATCAGACTGCAGGGCCGTAGTCACCATAGACATTGAGGGGGACGTGTCCCCCCCAATATTCAAATATGACCAAAATGTCCCCCCCAATATTCGGACATAGAAAAATAAAGAAAGAATAAAGCGCTATACTAGGCCTACAGGAAACCAACACGTATCTGAAATGTAATCAAACGTAAATAACGCACAAATTAGTGACCTGTGGTTCCAGAGTAGCCTACACCCCTGGTTTGTCCTGGTGATTTTCCGTTTTTCGTTAGTGGCGTGTGCTATCAAAAGCTTCCATTTACTGCACCCTACTGCAGTGAGGTAGGGCTGTCAACAATATCGCAAAAGCTACCGGTACAATTTTCACAAAACTTCTTGGAAAGGTGTAGCACAGGCTAAGGAAATCCCATACATGTTTGGAGCCGATCAGACTGAAAGGGAACATTTTCCATATTGTAGCCTATTCTCGCAATGATAGCGAAAGTGAAACGTTTTATTTTAAATGATGAATTTGTGCAAGCCTGTGTCATTTCTTTCACATCTTTCAACATAAATAATGCATTCATATGCTAGTAGTAATGCCAGAAATTACCATGTATAGGCCTCTTAGAAATGATTGTTGCATCTTGCATATTATTGTAGCGTCGGTGGATGTACATGTTTAACGTGGAATGAGTGTCTCCCAGAATGCAGTGCGAGTGAATGCTAGAATGTGTAATGTCGATTATAATAGTTGTAGTTGCGATTACCATGTTGTGTATTTGTTAGCGTGTTAGTCTCTTTGGTTGTACCTCATGTGCTTATCCTTGTGTTGATGTGTGTGGTAAACCCTTATTGTGTGTTGCATGTGCGGCTGAGACTACCCCTGTGTTGCCCTATGTAGTTGTCTGTGTGCGTCTGAATCTTCCTGTTCCAATAAATGGCCGTCCTGGCCAAAGGTGAATCTTGTCTGAGGGTGAGATCGCTACATTGGTGTCAGAAGTGGGATGGGCCTCTCCCGGGGCGTGAAGATCTACGCCAGATCAAGATGGAGAAGGCCGAAGACCAGACCAGCAAGATGGCGGCGGACCTCAGCAGATGTTCCAATGGTCCTTATAAGGACTAGCCAGCTCGCTGAGCTCGCCACTTCGGAGGATGGGGGACTTTCCGGCCCGGCGCGGGACCTGTGCAGGCGACCAGCGGGACCAGCCCTGCACAGCCGACGAGAGCTGCCAGCGCTGGAGGAAGCGGCCCCGGCTGATGTCGCGGAAGTGTCCGCGGCTGGTGAGGAGTTCCCGTCTCAACGCCGATGTCGATGCTGCCGTCATCCGAGGATCTCATCCATAGAGAGCGCGAACTCTCTGACGACCTTGGAACACGACCACAGCGGCCGGATTTACACCGCCAGCTATGGAAGAACTTCCAGAGCGTCAGCTGCCGGTCGAGAGTGTGATGGAGTCATAGCTGCTAGTTCGGGAGCTTGCGGTGCTCCAGCTAGTGACCAAGAGGGTAACGTCGACCTGTAGAGCCTTGGGAGCTATCGTTTTGTGGACTGTTGAGATTTGAAGTGTGCACGTTCCGGTTGACGCAAGTCTGCGCAATGTTTTTCATGTTTTGTGTGTGAGTTCCTGTGTGTCCCGAGCCTGCTGAGAGGGTCGGGGTCTCCATTTCCCGCCACAGTGGAGCATCGTTGTGCTCGAGAGACAGCCGACAAAAGTTCTACAAGAGGGCAGCGCGAGGAGGGACCTCGACGTGGACTGCTGACCGCCTGGAGATCGGCACACTGTGGACAGGTGGCAACGGCCACGAGCTGTCACAGTAGCCAGAGGGGGCTACCGAACGTCCAGGGGTTCCAGCGTATCCGGGGGTTCGGCTTGCAGTGGGACTGTTTGCTGCTGTTTGAGGTAGCGCAGCTGCACGGCGGGAAACTGAGGGCCCAAGCGACACCACGACCCACGTCTGGCCGGTTCTGGTGCTTGTTCGGGGGAGAACTGACGTGACAGAGGCAGCCGAGAGCCCTTCCAGTCGGGATGGGTTATCGTGCAGCCGGAGGCTTTCCGGTCACTTGGACTAAGCACTGGGACTGACACCGACGCCGCCGCGAGCGGTGAGCTGAGCTGTCATTGCCGGGGACGACAATGGCTCGGGAGGGGGTTATGTAGCGTCGGTGGATGTACATGTTTAACGTGGAATGAGTGTCTCCCAGAATGCAGTGCGAGTGAATGCTAGAATGTGTAATGTCGATTATAATAGTTGTAGTTGCGATTACCATGTTGTGTATTTGTTAGCGTGTTAGTCTCTTTGGTTGTACCTCATGTGCTTATCCTTGTGTTGATGTGTGTGGTAAACCCTTATTGTGTGTTGCATGTGCGGCTGAGACTACCCCTGTGTTGCCCTATGTAGTTGTCTGTGTGCGTCTGAATCTTCCTGTTCCAATAAATGGCCGTCCTGGCCAAAGGTGAATCTTGTCTGAGGGTGAGATCGCTACATTATTTAGATGCGCACTGAATCGCGCGTCCATGCAGGCAAAACGTGATCAAATGTGGTGACGTTTACAATATGTGATAGCCTACAGTTAATGTGAATCGCGGACGATAACCAAAGAAAGGTTTGTCTCGGCCTTGTCAGACTGAAAAACACACCCAATCCCTCACATCTGTACAAGTGCCACACATTACAAGAAAAAAAGAGAAAAAAAAGGAACATAAGAAAAAAAGGGAAAAGTTGATATTTCCAAGTCTTCAATGTCTTGTGGCAGAAGAAAGAAGAGTAATTGTGCAGTATGGTCAATCTCACACACTGTAAAGAAACAAATGACAGATTTTTAGAAAATAATTATAAACGTTTTGAAAAACACTAAAAACCAGCTTAGGTGGCTCCTTGAAGACATTTCCCAGTCTTGGGTCAGATTCGACTATGTGCCAATGCTAACGGATAATTTTCTTAAGCTCAGACCCGATTGGTGAGTATTTGGTTACACAGAAGGGGGAGTTAGTGTTTTTGCTTCTAGCTTTAGGATGTAAAGCCTCATCCTGAGAGATGGCGCTGAACCGGTCAACAGCAGATTCCTGTTTGTAACCCCTCTCTATGAATCTGTCAGCTATGTCAGTAGCTTGTTTTTTGTAACTGGTCTCAGAACTGCAGATTCTCCTGACCCGATGGAATTGACTGATGGGTAGACTTTTAATGAGATGAGTGGGATGGAAACTATACCCACGTAATATAGTATTCCTATCAGTGGGTTTCCTGTATAAATCTGTAGAGTTTTTCCTTGTTTGATGACCATAACATCCAGAAAGCTGATTTTGTCTGGATTAAATTCTAAAGTGAAATTAAGGTGTTCATTGACCGAGTTCAGATACTGGTGAAATTGTTTCAGAGCCTCTATCGTGCCTGTCCAGATGAAAAAAATGTCATCAATAAAGCGTTGGTACAGAAGGATATTCGTAAAATATGTATTTACTTCTGGATTAAGGACAAAATTATTCTCAAACAAACCCATGTATAGATTGGCGTAATTGGGAGCCATTGTACTGCCCATAGCAGTACCCTTTGTTTGTAAAAAGTAGTCCTTCTTAAAAAGAAAGTAATTGTTGGTAAGTACAATCCTGGTTAGGTCAGTGACACATTCAACACTAGGTGTACTAGCAGGAGACTTTTGACTCAGAAAAAAATCCACCGCTTCTAAACCGCCATTGTGTGGGATATTGGTGTAAAGACTGGAAACGTCCAATGTAGCAAAAAAGAACTCTGCACTGGGTAAATCTACAGTCTTAAGTTTACCAATGAAGTCAATTGAATCCCTTGTATAAGAGGGAAGTGAAGTTACCCATGGTTTTAAGCAGTAGTCAACAAAAGTGGAGATATTGGAGATTAAAGAACCTATGCTACTAACTATGGGTCTACCCACTAGGGGGATCGTTTGAGATTTGTGAATCTTCGGAAGTGTATAGATCAAAAGAGTGATGGGGAAATCGTTTTTCATAAACTCATATTCTGATTTATTGATTTCACCCCTCTCAAAGCAGCTTTTCAATTTCTCATCGACCACAGTCTTAAACTGAGCTGTGGGGTCAGATGGGAGCTTGGTATAAAAGTTATTTATAAACCTTAAACTCCTTTTTGTTTTTAAGAACAGAGCGTACATCTTGGTCAACCAAATGTAGGGGTGTAGGTAGATTCTTTCCTAAATGGGGAGGCAGATTTAGAAGCGTTACAACAAGTCAAATCCTCATTCAAATTCACATTCACAACTTCAATGTTATCAATGTTGGACTCATTACGTGCTACTTGTGGAGTAGTTGCTCCACTGGAATGGAATAATTCCTTTAGTCTCAATGATCTAAAGAATTTTTAGAAGTCTATAATCGTATCAAAGTCATTAGTCGAAGTCTTTGGGGCAAACGATAGTCCTTTGCTGAGGGCAATTAATGGATTGCATGCATTAATGGATAGGACAGACTGATTGGTGGACATGGGGCATTACCCACTACTTTGTCTATATATATCTCCACCCACCCGCTCATCTTCTTGATACCTGATGAAGACCTCTGGTCGAAACGTTGTACTAATAAACCACTCTGGGAGCTTATAGAAACAGTGGCCGTGGACACCTTTTAATCATAGAAATATTTTCATGTTATGGCTCCCACAGCCTTTGCCATCTTGGTCAGCCTTTTTTTGTACCTCCTGCCTCACATACACAACACATACATGTTGAACTGAGGTTCTTAAGTGGTTTTCATTTGCATAAAGTTAAAGTCTGTGTGTGGCTTGTCTTTACGAATTCGCTGTAATTTCGCCCAATCAGAGTGATTTTCTCCCCATTCAACTTGATTGAGAGAGAAGTAAAATTCGCTGCTGTAGTGCGTCTTTAAGACTGTTCTTAGTCTGTCTGTCCATGGATTTGTTTACGCTGCTGTCAGTCACAGAGGCATTTTAAAGAGACTTATTTACTACCAGTTAGATAACTCCAACAGAGTAATCTCCAAAATCTCAATTTTGGGAAGCAACAGAGCAAAGAGAATAGATTTAGGGATGTTATTTGTGCGATTTTGCTCCAGAACACCAAATAATTCCAAACTCCACCCCACCACTGCTATATCAATTATGATTCAGGGGGTCGTTTCTAGAAAGCATCATTTGCTAACTTGCGTCGCAACCTTGGTAGTTCGCTCCATCGTTCTTGGATTTGGTGTTTCTAGAAAGGGTAGTTCGAACTCTCAATCGAAAAGAAGGACGCAAAGTTTGGTCGTTTGAACTACTGCCCCTAGGCAGTCGCACTTGTGTCGTTCCTTGGTAGTTCCTGTTGGTGTCTGGAGCGCCTAACCAAAAATCACAACCGCCTAACCAAAATTTGCGAAGTGGATGTTTATCTCGTGACTCAATGATTGATCTATCCAGTAGCTTAATTTTGATTAAGACACTGCTCCCCTACTTGGCTCATTCTTGCTATTTATGTTAATTAAAGTATTGCCTTGCTTTTAGTATTATAATCTTCACAGTCCCTAACAACAGCAGTGTTAAATGGTGTAGTGGCTAAAGCAGATGACTTATTATCCCAACGTTGTAGGTTCGATTTTCTTATGATGTGAGATTGTCCTCTTGCTTCTCGCTACCTGCAGGTGAACTAGTGTGACACGTAGATTCAATTGTTTTTGACTGATGTATTGTACCTGGTCTCTCGATGTAGAGTAACTATATACATAAATATGTATGGTCAAAACCTATTGTTGTGTCTAGGCCTACTCTTACTCAGAGATAAAAAGAAGAGATAGGATGCGAACTCCGGCCGAGTGCACAGTGCACCAACGCGCTGCCGTTAAGCCACTTGACAGTCGATAACCTATGGGATACCCAGATATTTGTCCAGGCTATATATTTTTTCTGACACATAGATATTTAACACAAATAATGACTCATATTGGTCTGCTTAAGTTAACTGTTTTATATGCTTGCAATAGGTTTAGGTTTTGGCTGATGGCAATGACAATGCCAGCATTAATCACTCGGTTTAGATTAGAAAAATGTCGACATAGGCCATGACGGAACATTTCTAGGGGGTGGGGTATTACACGTTTCCACTGTTTCCACCAATGATATGTATCGCTGCATCATCAACAACATTGTTGGAACTACGGTGTTCGAACGTCGGAGGTAGCGAATTGCGACACAGGTACGATGCTTTCTGGAAACAGGTGTAACAGTGTCGTTGTTTGGTCACAAGTTGCGTCGTACCATGGTGGTTGAGCAACGTCGTTGCTAACTTTTCTAGAAACGACCCCCAAGTCAGGTTTCGCATAGAAAAGAGTGGAAACAAAAACTATTCATTGAACACCGGCAGCAGAGTGTGCCTCACTGTTGTTAGTGCTGGTAGCCACTTATTCTTGTACTAACTTGGCACCTGTAGAAAGAAAGAGAGCAGACACATAAAAAAACACACAAATGTGGAGTATAATGACAGCAGGTTACCTTCGACAACAGAGATTAGCAGGTGATGTATAAATAAAAACAAAAACAAACAAAACAAGTGAACCAACAAAAACAAAAAGCATTCAACGGTCTGTGCTGTGTGTTTTCAGAAAAAGACAGCGTCCATATTAGCTCATTCACCAACCAGGCACACCGGGGGACGGAGCCCCGGATATGTCATGGGGAAAAAAATAATAAGTTGTGGCCACGAAATAGCAATTCGTTCCCACAAAATAATAAGTTGTGGCCACAAAATAGCAATTCGTTCCCACAAAGTACTAATTTGTGGCCACGAAATATTAATTAGTTCCCATGAAATAGTAATTAGTTCCCACGAAATAGGTCATTTGTGGCCACGACATATTAATTCGTTCCCACGAAATAGTAATTTGTGGCCACGAAATAGGTAGGCCTATAGGCTGTGCACTGGACAGCTGGATGAGCAAATCAAGCGCAACTCCTCAAACAGGAACAGTCGCTGTCACACAATGGACAGGGATAGTATGGTAGAGTGCTATTTTAGGCTGTGAATGAAATACAAAGACATTTTGAAAAGCCTGGCATTGGAGGGATTCATTATTAGCGAGAGGCATCTCCACAGACTATTAAGAGCCAGGTCGCTGCACCGGCGTAGGTACGACTTGAACGTGTCTCTCTCGTTTGCGTTTTTTTATAAGGCGGCCGTGAACATTTCCATTAAAACATGCATCAGATAGCTGGAGGTGAATCTTCATTCCCCCCCCCCTCCTCACTCTCACTTTTTCCCCATCCTCATCTCATCTCACGCCTTCTACCCACACACCCATCACTGTTCCATTTCTTTGTTATTATTGGCATACGCCGCGCGCTGATGAAATCATATATCGGGCACTTCTATCTTTTGTAAAACGTCGCGTCGCAGAGGTGCGCTGACCCGAGGACCTGTGCCGAGATAGATGGACGGTCAGGAGCAACGCCGAGGCTGATGGAGAACCGGGACAAATGAAACACTTTTTAATGAAACGTAATTTACAAAGACATTGTAAAACACAAAGTTAATATTTTGTCACTAGCAACCTACATCTGTCCTCTGTCAAATACAGTTGCATTTACAGCTCTGAACAAAACCGTTCAAGAGTTATTTAAGGAGAAGTCGAACGTGCGTTATGTTTCATTCGGACGAATGAAACATACAGCTTAAATTATGTAAACTTCCCACAACTTCAATATTTGACAACATACCATGAATGGTACTTCAAGTATGTGTTATTTTAGATAGATTGCTGCTGGGCTATATATCTTGGTTCATGTCTGTTAACAACTCATTGCCGTCATGGTGATGCGCGTATTTCGCGGTTATGGAAATAGCATGCACTATATGCCATTAATATAGCTAGAATAATGCATGTTTCGAATTATATAATGTTTCTATAGTACAAAATGTTATTTCACTCTGTTTTTATGTGGTTAAAGCCACCACACATCCAAATAAGTGCCCTTCATGACCCACAGGCCGTCAGTCTCCATAGGTTAACTCGACCCCCTACCTGATAGCCCCAAATATATTTGCATCTTTCTAAAACTGCTTTTCCATGTCTCACCTGAATAAAATAAAGTATAAACACAGATACGTGTGCATTGACTTAGAATAAATGGGGTTTACTGCCTGGTCGGGACAAATAGGTGTTTCTATCGTCCCCCCATAGACATTTAGCATTATAGGCTGTTTTGCATCCATTACAAACAAACATGCAATGTGAACGTCTAGGATTGGGGAGAGCAGTAAATGCTCTACTGAATAAGCATGAAGTTACGGAGCCCCCCGGGTGACATGGAAAAAAAAAAACATGGGTTAGAAAAAAAAAAAAAAGTAGTGGGGAAAAAAAAACATGAGGAAGAAAAAAAAAAACGATGCACTTTTGCGGGATCTCATTGCGGGATCTCGCAAAGTTTTGCGAGATCCCGCAAAAAGTTTTGCGAGATCTCGCAAAACTTTTGCGAGATCCCGCAAAAGTTTTGCGAGATCCCGCAAAACTTTTGCGAGATCTCGCAAAACTTTTTTTCTACTTTTGGAACTTGCTGGGCTTCCTACTTGACCCCAATAGGCCCACAAACCACTACCGCCAGATGGCAATCGTATCATGATACTCTGATTGCTCTATCACTGTTGCGTGTTGTGGGTTTTCTGGACACATTACATAGGCCTATGACACGGGAGGGGGAGGGAGACACCTGCGTGTAGACACGCACACACGCAGGCGCGTAGCAAGCGTGGGGGATGTGGGTGTTATAATGTACACAGTTTTGCTGGAACACGATTATATCCCCCACACTTTTTGTCAGATTAAATTGAAAGTAAAATATGGAAATAAACGCTCCCGTAAAGAGTTGGAACCGTATCTATAACGAACACACAGAGACACAAATAGGTCTGTTGATTTGATTGAACGGTCATCCAGGCAATCACACCAAGTTAGGTGAAGAACCAGAGCCGCTCTGATCAAATTCAAAGTGTACGTCTTTCAAGGCTGCTGCTTGGGTCTGCATTGTAACGTCTGCAGTGAGCAGATTTCAGATAGAATTGAAATGATAATTGTTACCGCATTATGCTAATTTAGTAAACCAAAATTCACTGTCTGACTGACAGTTTTTGCCACAATGCAGGGAGTCAAAGTGAAAGCGGGGTGCGTGCACCAAGGCACCTGTTTCTGCAGGAAAACCTTTGGCTACTGTTCTCAGAGCATTATGCTTTCTCTGCCTATGATCTGCAGCTTTTCTCAAACTATGGGCCTCCTCAACAATGAACCTACTACTGCTCCACGTAGCCGCGAAATTAAGTTATGCCCGGTGCTTCACACATCTGCTCATTTGCAGCATACTGTAGTGAATGGCTACTTGCGAACGTTGTGGATTACTTGCGAACATTGTGGATTACTTGCGAACACTGTGGATACTTGCGAACTCTGTGGATTAGGCTACTTGCAGACTCTGAATTATCTCTGGACACTTACGGTCAGTCTCATAACGCTCCAGGCTGGAGCTGCTGTACGGACTAAACCAGTACTTTCTCAAAGCCGGTCATAGGACCCTGTGATCTAGCTCAGTCTATTGATTGCCTTGTTATTGCAGTCTAGTGTGGCCTACTGTGTGTGTGTGTGTGTGTGTGTGTGTGTGTGTGTGTGTGTGCGCGCGTGTGTGTGTGTGCGCGCTTTGAGTTTAGCCCCCGGCCGGGGTTAATGGCCAGTCCCTTCCCCTAGTTTAACTCGGCCATAGAGAGGGCTAGTTTAAGCGGGTTGTATGAATGCGGGGTGGTTGTGTGTGGGAGGTAGTGGTGTATTAATTAATTCTTGTGAATAAACTGTGAAAAGTAAATCCCGAGTTGTGTGTGTGTGTGTGTGTAACTCCTCCTCCGACTACCAATAACATAATTTCAATACTTATTCATTTGGTGTCATCAACTATATAGACATAGCCCAGTCATCACACATACAGTACGTCTCCAAGACGCTTGGAAAGGAACAGCTTAATTACATCGCGTTCCATTTAGAACGTTTTATTTGATCTGATCTTACAAACGGCGGCGTCAAGACACATTTGAGTTCTACATCGGAGATAGAACGCTTATGATCGATCATGCAATGTGTGCGTCCCTGCAGCAAGTGAAACTGGAGGTAACGTGGGCTAGAAGCAACAATAGTTTAAACAAAACGTGGCTTCCTGTAACTATCAATGGAAAAATGCATAGAAACTGCTCATAATCTTTAAATTGACATTAATTAAGCTGGCTATATGCAGCACAATTTATATATATTCCCTTTGCATATGTTTAGGTAGACTTCAAACGTTTTTGAATTTGAGCTTACAGTTCTGTGTCCTTTACATTTATTTAATAGGTATTAGTGATACCCAGGGTGCGATTTGTGTAAAAAACAGAGGGGGGGGGTTGAATATGTTACCTTGAATACCTTTAGCTTAGTTTTAGTTTACCGTTGTGTATGACTTTAAACAGCGAGTGTGCTCAGCTCCTCTAATGCAGGGTTGGACTACGTTTTGAGAAACATACAAATTCACCTTGTTCTTGACCCATCTGAAATGACTACTCCTCTACCTTTGCTGCCTCCATCCTTTCTGTATTTGTTATGTAAAATGTTGTATATGATGACACTGAAGTCTTGAGTTAGTGAATTGGCTAACAGTGTTAGTTGGTATACAAATAGCCTACACATTGCGCTACACGCTGCGTAGGCTGCGTGCATTCTCTCTCCTGCAGATTTGCATTCAGTAGCCAAGTGCGTAATATTGTAAAAGTTGAAAAAATAAATGTGTTTATTGAAGCCTACAGAAAATAAATAGCTTACTATCATACTGTCAGTTAATTGGCTACAGTGCAGTGAAGAGTTTGGAGAGAAGTTATAGGGCAACTTGAAGTTTTATGAAAATAATTTACGAACCAGAACATATGGGCCATAAGCTTCTATTTCTTGCAGCTGTTAAAACACCCGCTAGATAGTTTAAATACCCACCAACATGTTTTTGCTGTACAGATTATTTCTGTAAGTTATTTGTCTACAAGGCCTAGCCTGGCGGATTTATCAAACGAGTGCTTTCTCGTTCGTCCTCCGCAAACTACTAGGTGTTTAAAGTAAGACGATATGCTGCTCTGAGCGCGTTTCATGTTTGGTTCAGCTGTTTTCCCTGCGGAAGTTCCCGCACTAAAATGTTGAGAGGGACTGAAAATGCTACAATGTTTTTGTGTTCGATGATGTTCAGAAATATGCGCCATCTGCCAGAAGGCTACTGAATAGCCTACTCTGATGTATTGACACTGAAGATCGCTAGATTTCAAGAGTTTAAGTAGGCTAGCAGTTAAGTTGCATTCATCGCTATCAAGGGGTTTAATCCTTGTCCCCACCGGAGATAAAAATAATTTAGCAGAGGTAGGGATAGGAAAACCAGAGTTGGGGAAATCCTCACCATCCCCCCCTACAAATCGCACCCTGGTGATACCTCGAAATTAGGCTGCTGTCGGTTAGGCAATTTATTGTAGCCTGCTGTGTGTGCGTGTCTGCACGCAGGTGTCTCCCTCTCCCTCCCTTGTCATAGGCCTATGTAATGTGTCCAGAAAACCCACAACACGCAACAGTGATAGAGCAATCAGAGTATCATGATACGATTGCCATCTGGCGGTAGTGGTTTGTGGGCCTATTGGGGTCAAGTAGGAAGCCCAGCAAGTTCCAAAAGTAGAAAAAAAGTTTTGCGAGATCTCGCAAAAGTTTTGCGGGATCTCGCAAAACTTTTGCGGGATCTCGCAAAAGTTTTGCGAGATCTCGCAAAACTTTGCGAGATCCCGCAATGAGATCCCGCAAAAGTGCATCGTTTTTTTTTTCTTCCTCATGTTTTTTTTCCCCCACTACTTTTTTTTTTTTTTCTAACCCATGTTTTTTTTTCCCCATGTCACCCGGGGGGCTCCGTATGAAGTCAAACCTTTAAATGAAAAACACTCTTTAATAATCAATAAATAAACCGCTAATGAAGTAAACTTGTGACCATCAGAAATCGTTTATCGCCTGTAACTCCGTGATAACAGGACGTAACAGAATGGCATTTGGCTGAGCAACGGAGGTTCTACTGGCGCTTGATTTGCTCACCCAGCTGTCCAGTGCACGTTAGACTATATTTCGTGGCCACAAATGACTATTTCGTGGGAACGAATTAATATTTCGTGGCCTCAAATTACCTATTTCTTGGCCACAAATTACCTATTTCGTGGGAACGAATTACTATTTCGTGGGAACGAATTAATATTTTGTGGCCACAAATTAGTACTTTGTGGGAACGTTTTGCTATTTTGTGGCCACAACTTATTATTTTGTGGGAACGAATTGCTATTTAGTGGCCACAGCTTATTATTTTTTTCCCCTTGATATATCCGGGGCTCCGTACCGGGGTCTAGCTTGTAAAACAACAAATTATGGGCAAATTGTAGGACTCAGCAGGTTAGAAGAGAGGCCTACTATCTTTTGTTTTTGCAGTAGATCTATAGTCTGTTATTTTGTCAAATTTCAGCTCAGCAGATGTTTCTGTAAAAATGAATAAAAGTCATTTGGTGTTTGGTGGCTGGAAACTGTCACTGTGACTCATATGGTTGAGTGTGTGTGTGTGTGTGTGTGAGTGTGAGAGAGAGAAAGTCAGAGAACGAGACAGAGATATTGTGTATCAGTGTGTTTGTGTGAGAGAGAGGGACAGAAAATGAATGTGTGAGTGTGTGTGAGGCTAAAACAATGATTGCTGTCCAACCGTCTGAGTGATTCAGCTGTGCAGAGTTTTAAAATTCAACAGAGACGTTTGGCACAGACTCTGAGCTCGATAACAGAAGAAAAAAAAAACAACACTATTTGGAATGCAGAAGCGGATGCATGCATTTGCAGATGATTAAAAGTGAACGGGAGATAAAACAACTCCGAATGTGCTAGTGCAGGGCACAAAAATGAACCAGGCCACCTTCACACAAAAAATCGTTTTGCTATCTGGCTCTGGAAGCCGCCCAGTGATAATAAGAACCTTTGTATTAATCAACTCAGCCAGTGTTCAACTTCCTGCAAAAGAAAATGAGCTGCCTTATGCCATGGGAAGAAAAAAGAGAAAAATAAACTATGTTCCAAGGTCATATGGTAGCAGAGCCAGTGGCATTGCACAAACTCTGAGTAGTAGATACTGTAAGTCACGTTTAAGAAGGTAAGACATTGTGTAACATGGTCTTCATAATCAGTCGACATGATAACATGTAACATGACATATAAGCTCCCAAAGCATCTGCAGAGCAGTCAGTACTAACGCTAAAACCAAAGTGTTAGGTCACTACACCTGATACCACACATGATAAAAAGACAGGACAAGGCACCTGACATACTACAGTGATGACCATCATGCTTGGAGAGGCCGGAAGTACAGTAGAATAGGACCCAGAAGTAGACATGATACTAAGTAGCCTGGAAGCCAGCTTGAAATTACCCTGCCCACAAAGTATCCACCCACTTGGCATCACTTGCTGTCATATCGCCCCATATTGGCCTAACACATTCATATTACATGGTCGCTCATCATTTACAAAACCTAGCCAGCCTGTCCCCCAAACCATAACAAAACTGTCCCAGCCAATTATCGAAAGTTTGGGGAAATTAATCTTCATTGGAAATCTTGTATAATTGGCCTTCAGCGATTCTGGATGATGTCACATCTGATATTTAAATCAAACGCCAACAATAACCGAAACGACTTAAGGCATAAAGTGCACATTAACAGTGTTCCTACTATATGAAAATACTTTGAAGTTCCCTTTGAGTTGGATCTGCTCCAAAAATGAATGTGTTTTCCTTTCCTGTGCTACACCTTTCCACCAAGTTTAGCAAAAATTCAGTTCAACAACTGTTCAACAGCTGTTTTTGCGTATTTGTGTCGATGGAATAATTATGCCATACGGAGGAACAATCAAGAATTTCAGATGTTGTATGTTGGCTGTCTTTGTCTTGCCAAGGTCAAATGGGGTGACTCTCTACAACAAAATCAGAAATTACACCCATAACAGGAGGGTGGGCACACAAAAAATGACTGCTTCTGCCAGTGTACATCATGTGTTTGTGAGCAGGTATGTGTTTTCCTTTCTTTCTTTCTCCAGAAAAGAGAGGGAGTCGGCTAGTAAACTGTAGTTGAACACACTTTAGAGGACAGCAGGTGATATAGAGAATAATAATAATAATTACGGCAAAAATCAATACGATTACGGCAAAAATCACGATTATTATCACGATTATTTTTGTTCAATATTGAGATCACGATTATTAAATACGATTACTCAGTGATTTTGGAACCATCATCCATTTTCAAAAATAAATATAATCCAGGAAAAAAACCTGTTGTTTTCATAATCGTTGGAAGTCATAATCAAGATTAATCTATTCATTCGATTAATTGTACAGCCCTACAATTACTTTGACAACTATTCATTGAGCATAACGAGATAACGAGCATAAGGATGACATCTGCAGTGGTCTCTTGACTTTTTCCAGAGCTGTTTCCTCTCAGGCTTTTGACTTGACTGCTGCCGCGAGGTGGTTGGAGGTGATGTAGTAATGTGAGAATACTGGCAGCCTCAGGTAGCTCTTCCACTGCTCTGCTCACCAGGACTGTTTGACTGGATCAAGTCTTCAGAGAGGCAGATGAGTTAAGAGTGTGTGTGTGTGTGTGTGCGTGTGTGTGTGAGTGTGTGTGTGTGTGCGTGTGTGTGTGTGTGTGTGTGTGTGTGTCGGGGTATGCGAGATTGATGTGTGTTGGTGAGAGAGAGGTGGAGAGAAAAAAGGAAAACAGGTAGGAGAGAACTCTGTGTATCAGAGTGAGAACAGGGTGTGTGTGTGTGTGTGGGGGGGGGGGTTGAACTGTCATTTGTCACTTCTGGAGCCTAGTCATCGGTGATGGCCAGAGACATTAATACAGCGGCTATTAATGTTGCCAGATCTCATTCTGATGATGAAACAGCCTGTGCAGCATTCCTCACAGGCATCAGCTTGTTGCCTGCTCATTCATCAGCCTATTCACCTCTCTTTTTTCATTTCCTCCCTCCCTCCCTCTCTCTTTCTCTTTCTCTCTATCCCTTTCTTCAGTACCTCCCTCACTACCTCTCCCTACACAATCTCTGTCCTTTCTGAAGCACTGGTCTTTGTCTTTCACTCTTGCACGTTGGCCCCCTCCCAGTCCTTCTCTAAATATTTCTCTCTTGCTCATATTTGTTTCTCGCTCTTCTTCTGTATCTATTGCTTTGTCTGGCATTTTCTTTATCTTTGTCTCTCTCTCTCAATCTACTTCTCTTTGTTGTGCATCTCTCTCATACTCTCACCCCTCTCCTTCCTCCCTCTCTCTCATACTGGCTCTCTCTCTTCTCACTCTCTCTCTCTCTCTGTCATACTGGCTCCCTCACTTTCTCTCTCTCCCTCCCACTACTTCTCTTTGTGGTGCATTTTCTCTCTCATACTCTCTCATCCCTCTCCTCCCTCTCTCTCTCTCTCTCTCTCTCTCTCTCTATCTCTCTCTGTCATACCAGCTTCCTCTCTTCTCTCTCTCACTTGCTCTCTTATTT
This sequence comes from Alosa pseudoharengus, assembly GCF_046254945.1. Classification (NCBI taxonomy): domain Eukaryota; kingdom Metazoa; phylum Chordata; class Actinopteri; order Clupeiformes; family Clupeidae; genus Alosa; species Alosa pseudoharengus. The sequence goes on along the minus strand of NW_027468689.1, from coordinate 18,548,876 downwards.
TCTCTCTGTCATACTGTCTCTCTCTCTCTCTCTGTCATACTGTCTCTCTCTCTCTTTCTCTCTGTCATACTGTCTCTCTCTCTCTCTCTTTCTCTCTGTCATACTGTCTCTCTCTCTCTCTCTCTCTGTCATACTGTCTCTCTCTCTCTCTCTCTCTCTGTCATACTGTCTCTTTCTCTCTGTCATACTGTCTCTCTCTCTCTCTCTCTGTCATACTGTCTCTCTCTCTCTCTCTCTCTCTGTCATACTGTCTCTCTCTCTCTCTCTTTCTCTCTGTCATACTGTCTCTCTCTCTCTCTCTGTCATACTGGCTCTCTCTCTTTCTCTCTGTCATACTCTCTCTCTCTCTCTCTGTCATACTCTCTCTCTCTCTCTGTCATACTGTCTCTCTCTCTCTCTCTTTCTCTCTGTCATACTCTCTCTCTCTCTCTCTCTGTCATACTGTCTCTCTCTCTCTCTCTCTTTCTCTCTGTCATACTGACCTACTCTGTCCCTTCCTTTGTTTCCACTCAGATAGTGTCATCTCCTCCAACCCTCCCCTTTTCTCTTCAGCTCCTTGACTGCCCCACCTCTGCCCATGACATGTACTTGCCTCTACATCCCTCCCTGCTAGAGTGCAGGAGGATGATGGTTTTTGCCTGTTTCATTATATGTTTATTCACTTACTCTGTACAATTACAGATGTGGTATAATCATATCATGTTTAGTTATGTCCAACATTAACATGAACACTGGTGTATTTTCACTGAGCTCAATTATGCATTAATATACACACACAGAAACACAGACACATTTGAATACCATAATACACACACACACATGCATACACAAACACATGCACACACCACACACACACAAATCTTCTGAAAAATTAGACTTTTGATCGTCTCCTGCTGTGATTCAATGGCTTTTAGTTGACTCCCGCTAAGAGGCTACTGGGAAGCTCTTTAAGCTTGCCACACTAATTGGCCCTCAGTTTATTATCTCTGATGAGTTATCTCTATAATGAGTTGACTGGCTGAGACAACTGCACAGCTGAAGTATGCATGGATTTTAGACTTGTGAGTCAAATTCGATTAACACGTTTTTAGCATATGTGCGGTCAATTATGTTTTTTGAATTATGTTTTTGTGAGACAGAGACAGACATGTTCATTTGTGTGTGTGTGTCTGTAAATCTGTTCTCTATCACTGCATCACCAAACCAGCAGAGAGACGGCACAGGAAACCCAGCTCTCATATTTCATTATGCAAAATCCCCATAAAAAAACTGGGAACGCTATAGATGAGCGTCCCAAACAGCTGCTCTCTCCGCAATTTCAATTTACGTTTTGGAATAGAAATATCACCCTCGGTGCTGTGACACAGATGAGGCAGCGACACGGCGTCCCACTGATAGCAGGCCCGACAAGTGCCTGCCTGCAAATGGATGCCTAATTTAACTAATTAATCTGATTAGCTGGTGGCATCGTTGGGTGTCCTTTTGCCGTGCAGCCGGGATACTGAGTTTAGGAGCTCATCATAAAGGCAATTAAAGCTTGAGTGAAACAATCCCAGCCGGAGCTTACACACACACACACACACACACACACACACACACACACACACATACACATGCACACACACAAACACACACACACACAGTAAATGCAGAAAGAGAGAGAGAAATTAGAAATATTTTTATATTTCAAAGAGATGAGTTGACATAGTTAAGTCATGATCAGTGTATTTATTTATTTATTTATAAAAAAAAAACACACAACAGGTCCAGAATTTAAACCCAAGTTGACCCTGTTGTGGTGGTGAGGCAACTGCTGCTGCATGACACCCATCACCCATAGTCATCAAAACCACCATGGTGAACTAGCCTGGAGATTCCAGACCCTGGTAATCTAGAAAGATTAAGGGTCTGGCCACGAATAATGTAATGGCCCAACTCGAGGGACGCCACCAAGCGTGCATTTGAAAATCTCACTGCACGCAATTGGTTAACACAATACGACCAATGTTTACTGACTGATTCTGGACTTCGACGCAATTGGATAACACTACGACTGTCATCTGTTTAGCTCGCCTCTGGCCCGCCTATATCAAATACACAGATGTGATTGGCTCCCCGCGATACAAGTGGCAAAAGTACCGTGCACCATTACTCATTGCCAGAGTGTCTTGCAGAGAAAATTCAAATTGTGCTCTTGCGAGAACTCTGGAGTTTTCAGGGTAATGGTGAACAGCCATTAGAGTGAGAGTGAGGATGGGGGTGGGGGGTAGAGAGGAAGATGGTTAGGAGAGGAAGATGAAGATCCCCCCAACACACACACCAAGACCCCTGGCAGTTGGGATAGCCCCTTGAGCCGTGGATATGCCCAAGGTTTCTTCCTTGGTAAGGGAGTTTTTCCTTGCCCCTGTTGCTCTTGGGTGCTCCTTGTTGGTGCCCCCCCCAATCCCAATCCTCCCCCACCTTTCTTATGCAGCCCTTGCCACTTAATCTACTAAACCCCTCTTCTATTGCACTTCCCCCCCCCCCCCATAAATGCACAAATAGGCTCCCTCCCTCTCTCTGTGTCATACAGGCTCCCTCACTTTCTCTCTTATTTTCTCTCTGTCATACTGTCTCTCTCTCTGTCATACTGGCTCTCTCTCTTTCTCTCTGTCATACTGTCTCTCTCTCTCTTTCTCTCTGTCATACTGTCTCTCTCTCTGTCATACTGGCTCTCTCTCTTTCTCTCTGTCATACTGTCTCTCTCTCTCTCTTTCTCTCTGTCATACTGACCTACTCTGTCCCTTCCTTTGTTTCCACTCAGATAGTGTCATCTCCTCCAACCCTCCCCTTTTCTCTTCAGCTCCCTGACTGCCCCACCTCTGCACTGTAAAGTATAAAAATGGAAGTCTCTGTGTCACTGAAATTTTGGTGTGGCTGCACTGACAAATCAATATGCTTGTAGAGATAAACACAACACATTGAAGGGAGTAGAAGACTCTTATTTGTGTGTGTATATGTGTGTGTGTGTGTGTGTGTGTGTACTGTACATCTGGCATCCAGCATCTGTCTACTGTCAACTATTACAACAGCAGATAAACAGGCCTTTTGTGGATGCAAATTAAAAAGGTATGTGTGCGTGTGTGTGCACGCGTACATGCTAGTGTGTGTGTTCATCAGAATCAGGCCATTCCCACCCTTGTGCAGCTAGTGAATCGTGAGGAGATGATTGCAGAAAGTGACACATTTTTTTTATGGAATTTCAATTGTGTACGACCGCTGACTGCACCTGTGGGGTGTACTACGAATCTCGATTAGTGGGTTAGCGAGGTATGTTGCGCTCAAAGCCAGGCTATGCTGTGACACGAAAGTGGATCTGTTTTAGTGTCGCTATATCACCATGGTATCTTATGCTGTCAACCAAACCTGGTCGGGAGGAGGTTATGTGCTAAGTTATAGCTCAAATCGTGTAATCTACCGCACACTGACCAATCAATTGTCTTAAAAACGAAGTTATCTCACGTGTAGGATTCTGTCATATATCTTACAGGTGGAGCTCCGCCTCTACTAACATTTTGGATCTCGAATGCGCTTTAATAGTGCTGTGCGTGCAAATATCCCGCTATGGACGTGCATACCATACAACAACTGATGACAATTGATTTATTTGATGTTATAGGTTGGACACAAAAAAAGACCGCAGTGTAGATTAAGCTATCGCTCATGAATGCGGAAGTAATTGTTTTTAAATAGAGGCGGTCTTGTGCGTCTCCACGTTTCACGATTGGCCAACGTCATCCCAACACCGAGAACGTGCACAGATATGAGCTGAAAGCCTAGTTTGACAAATATATCACATAACTGCTATCGTAGTATCACTTAACGTATACCGCTGAGTCAAGGCTTTGTCAAGCCTCGATATGTCTACATAGCCTAGATATGTCTAACGTGCTTCGTAGTATACCCCACTGTAAGGGTCTGTTCCTGTTGTGTTTTCCCTGTTTAGTGTTTTTCCATCATGTCCGCTCCTCTTGTTTACTTCCTGTGTCCTGTTCCATGTGTTCCTTTGTTTGTTTTGCCATGTGTCTGTTTCCTATGCCTGTGTCTCTGACCCTCACCTGATCCTCATTAGTCTGTTAGTTTAATTATGGTTTCCACCTGTCTCTTGTTCCTCGTCCACCTGTGCCCTGTTAAGTGCGCCACATACTCGACGCACCCGACCTGTATGAAGGTATATTGGGTGCAAAAGTGGCGAGCACATTTAACTGCAGATTTTGCATGTGCACACTAAAGTCGTAAATGTGTAACAGTAAAGTTGAAGTTGTACATATTTTTTTATATCTTGTTAACACAAAATAGGGGCTACGGGTTCACAAATCCTTTTTACAGGTACACAAATCCTATCCTGTGAGTCACAAATTTCAAGAGTCATGCACTCGACACTTTTGCTCCAAACGTTGCAGCGCAGTTGGTGCGAAACACATTTGCACATCCGTGTTTCATAATCTGAGAACATGCACAACATTCGTGCATTTGTAAACCCAAATGTGAACTAATGCATCCGAAGTTTAGCATCTGTGAAATAATTTCTCATTAATAAAATTCTACAGATCGCTTTGATTTTCTTGCACGACTACAAGTCAATTGATACAAGTGCTCGAATCTGCTTCTACGAGTGACGAGTGACTTTTGCTCCTGGCTAGGTGATATAATAGGAGCAAAAAGATTTGTATGTGTGCACGTCGAGCAGTCGATCGAGAAAACAAGGCGGCCGGATCTGGATCCTGGATCGCGCTCAGATTACCATTGCCTGCTCATAAAGTAGAGCTTAGATCGGGCCCAAACAATCAAGCCCGACCCTACCCGAGCCCGACCCGGCCCGACACATTAACTGTAATTATGAGCCCGAGCCCGATTTAAACCCGACATTTTTTTTTAAATACGTGGGCCATTAGCCTATAACTGACGTTCTCAACTACAATTCCGAGCTGTTTGAGCTACAGAAATCCGTTAAGAATTATATTAATGAATAATGCAAAGGAGGATGAAGAATGTAGGCTAAACTATGTTTGTTTATTCAGAATGGAATGGATTGCAAATGAATCTGAATGAAGAAACGTAAGCCACTTACAACGTAAAATGATGTCCCTGCAGCAAAACTCAACGCATTTCTCTGTGAGGGCTTGCCTCGCTCTCAGGTGCAGGCCCTATGCTTGGAGAAGTGACAACAGAGGACATTGAAGGCTGGCTATCATTATTTCTGCCATGGCAAGCCTGCTTCATGTTCATCTTAAAGTATTTTTGCTGTCATAGGTGAACATCGTGCGCACTTAATGCACGCAACAAAGCATAGCCTACCTGACAAATGCATATCTCCGACTTTTCTCCAAACTTGCTCGAAGTTATTTCTCCTGTTTTCATTTTTTTTTCTTTACATCTTCAAGCTTCACGTTGCACTTAAGCTACACAATACAGCACAGCAGGCCCGGTATGATGCGTGCGAGTAGAGAAGCTGCGCATGACACGTGTTGCGCAGATGACATTACAAATGACATTTTGTAACTCTGAGCCTAACTTGTATAACTTTGTATACACTTGTTACTTAGGCCTACTTTGATAAATATATAATATTTCTGAGTCTGACTATGGCATAGCTTTAGCTCCCCACCCAAGTAGGCTAATGATTTAAAAAAAAAAAAAGCTTGATCAAGGACCCGGCCCGGCCCGGCCCGAGGATAGTGGCTGGAAATATCGGCCCGAGGGTCGGGTCAAGTTCTGGCTCGGGCAGAGAATCTAAACTCTATCATAAAGTAAGTAACCTCAGCATGTTTCCTTATCAATGAAGGACACACGATTTATAGTTTTTCTTTGCAGAAAGCGAGGAAAAAATATTTGTTGCGGTGTGTTCGAAAATTGAACGATTGTGTCAGATTATGTGTCCTAACGATTTTGGACGGGCAGTGTTATATTTCTGTACTTCTAAACTAGTTATTTATCTAGCGATAGCTAGCTAGCTTGATCTGGCACTGGAGGATTTAGCAAGCAGGTAAGCTAAGCTAAACATAGCTGTCATGATAATGTAAACCAACAAACAAGATAACTTTCTTCATATTTTTTATCATGTTACTTACCTTATGAGCAGGCAATGGTAGTCTGAGCGCGATCCTGGATCCAGATCCGGCAGCCTTGTTTTCTCGATCGATTCGCTCGACGTGCACACATACAAATCTTTTTGCTCCTATTATATCACCTAGCCAGGAGCAAAAGTCACTCGTCACTCGTAGAAGCAGATTCGAGCACTTGTATCAATTGACTTGTAGTCGTGCAAGAAAATCAAAGCGATCTGTAGAATTTTATTAATGAGAAATTATTTCACAGATGCACAACTTCGGATGCATTAGTTCACATTTGGGTTTACAAATGCACGAATGTTGTGCATGTTCTCAGATTATGAAACACGTGCAAATGTGTTTCGCACCAACTGCGCTGCAACGTTTGGAGCAAAAGTGTCGAGTGCATGACTCTTGAAATTTGTGACTCACAGGATAGGATTTGTGTACCTGTAAAAAGGATTTGTGAACCCGTAGCCCCTATTTTGTGTTAACAAGATATAAAAAAATATGTACAACTACAACTTTACTGTTACACATTCACGACTTTAGTGTGCACATGCAAAATCTGCAGTTAAATGTGCTCGCCACTTTTGCACCCAATATACCTTCATAGACCTGTAGCGCGACAATGTGACGTCACAGAAGCGCCATAACCATTCATACTCGCGCGTCGTGGTCACAACACTAGTTGCAATATTCTCCTGAACAGAGGTGTCGCTGTTGTGAAAAGATTAACGCTAACTACCTTACACAGCAGAAGAAGCTGCATTAAGAAACACTAGTAGCAGAGAATGTAAACGGGCTCTGCTATTAGCTAGCCTCTGTGATGGTACTTCAGACTTTGGTTGCTACTATTCACAACTACCACCATCATTATCATCTAGTTTCCAAGGTGTGCGCACAGGTAGATAGATAGATAGATAGATAGTGTTGTGTATGTGGTTTCATGCACTGTGTGTGTTTATGTTCTTGTTGTATTGATGGTATGGTTGCTGCGCATTGGTGGCGTTAATGTAATTGAGACATGCGCATTGAGTATGTAGTTGTGTAACTGATTGTCGTTGGTAAAAAGAGAACTTACGTTAAACCCTTGTCTGGTCTTTATTATCGAATGTGGTATTACTGTAAGGTTGAATGTGTGTATGATAGGGATATACACAACAGATAGATAGATAGATAGATAGATAGATAGATACTTTAGTCATCCCGAGGGAAATTGTAATAATTTAAATAGTTTAGTTAGCTTGCTAGCTAGCTAGCAGCTGGCTGAGTTTGTGTAATTTCCTGAAGTGGAAAGAGATTTTGTTCAGGCCTTAATAGATATCCTTTGTTTGAAAATAAATCGTTTCTATTCTTTCTTCTTAATTCCATGTGTTGCAACTCTCGCTGGTAACTTTGTTAACTTATCCAGCAAACTATTACAAATTCACGACTGTAACAAAACACTGCAACTCTCGCTTGCCCTCGAACTAGTCCATCTTCCTGTTTCCGCTTTGTCACGCTCGTCTGAAAAAAAATGAGTGGTGCGCTACCTCGCGCTACCTGGCTAAAATCCTGGCGCGCCAGCAAGATCTACGTCATTTTGACGTCATGGTGTCGCGCTACCGGTCGGGTGCGTCGAGTATGTAGAACGCCTTACCCTTGTGTATTTAAACCCTCTGTCTCCCCTCAGTCTTCGTCGGTTATTAGTCGTTTTGTGATGTTGAATGTATGTGGTTTGCTGCGGCCTACTAACAATTCCTGTTTGCTCCTTAACTTGCCTTGCGTTTTGATCCAGCTCTCCCCTTGGGGGCAGCCATGGCCTACTGGTTAGGGCTTTGGGCTTATAACCAAAGGGTTGCTGGTTCGATCCCCGACCAGTAGGAAAAATGTGGGCAGGGGAAGTGGTTGATCACTGCTCTCCCATTCCCACATCCACGGCTGATGTGCCCTTGAGCAAGGCCCCTGAGCACTGCTGTAGCAGTGTTTCACTAATTCACGGATTGGGATAAATGCAAAGACCAAATTTCCCTCCCGGGATCAAAAGAGTATATATACTTTTTTTATACTTGCAACCGTGACAGCACCTTTAAAATTGTTAATGATCTAGAGGAAAAGTTTATTTTTGAGGGGTGGAGGGACAAAAGCAACCTTAAAGCAACAGCAAAGAACTTTCCTCTGTCGCACGCACGCTATTTGTTTATCCAGCACCGGCTTTGCAAATAACGATGTAGAATATGTTGCATGATTGTATGAAGGTACGATGTATTGCGACATCAGATGTAAGTCAAATTTGTAGTTTCTTATGTCTCATTCCATCGAACTACAGATCCGCTACCCGATCTGGCAAACTTACATAGTGCGGTTAAAGCCGATAGAGGGCCGCGAAGCGAATGCAGAAGTACCGTTCACCCTGTTACGAGTTGATGAACCACTGAAACAATTTTGGAAACATTATTTTAAGGTACAAAAAACTCTTTGGTGTTGCTTTAACGGTTTCTGCATGTTTTCTTTCATGTCATCTTCAATCTCATCTTCAAAATTCCAAAGTAGAACTGTACACTTAAATGTCTTTTAAAGTTAAAAATAAAATTTACATGATCAATTTAGCGGGGTCTTTTTTTGCATTCAACATTCATATTCATTTAGCAGAGGCCCTGCAATTGGAACTGTTACAACGTCTACATTCGCACATCTGACTGTCGTGTAGCACTATTCTCTACATCTGACTAACTTATGTATTTATCATGTATACAGACCTTACTGTTCTATAACTGACCCTAGGCATTTGGGTCAGGCCTTTGAGTCGTGGATCTGCTCGAGGTTTCTTCCTATATCTCCAATTCTAGGGAGTTTTTCCTCGCCCCTGTTACCCATGGGCCTTCTTTTCTTTTCTCTGATTGTCTAACACTCTGTAAAGCGCCATGAGACATGTGTAATGTTTTATTTTCTATAAATAAAATTAAATTGAAATTGAACATTCTCTGTCCACCTGCAATCTCTCTTGAGGCATCAGGGCATTTGTAGGATTCAGTACCATGGACAGCAGCTGTTTATTTAATTCATGGTGGCTTTTAAAAAAAAAAATGCTTTTGACTGACAGGTAGTTATCTAGCACCCGATATGTTTGAATAAAATCAATTTTTAAGATGACAAGCAATTGACCAGAAGAACTTTTGTAAACACGTATCACATAGGGCTGTAATGAGAAGCGTTTTTGCATTTGAACATAAGGGTCCGTATGAATTCAGTTTAATACACCCACATAAATGGCAGTTGTCATCATAACCTCTTGCTAAGGGACTGCAGATAACATGTGAACAGCACTGGTGAAACATAGTCATTTACATATGGGTGAAAACCAATCTATTTCCCTGTGCATATGATTGAGCTCCAATCTAGTATTCTATTATTACTGCACTTGTAATTACATTACTTATCTTTCAGTTATATTACTTCTTTATGTACCATCTTGTTAATTATATTGTATATATTATATATTCTTTTTAATCAGATTGTATATTTCGTATAATATTTGATTTTAATTCATATATGTTTATTTCATATTTGTAAAACATTTTTTTATGGTCTTTCAATTTGTTTTCATTTTTCTTTTCTTTTTGTTCCTTTTGTAGTACCGTATTCAGCGGAACCTGACTTCCTCACTCAGATTTTTCAGAATGAGGCTGATGAGTGCCTTCTCAAAAGTACCGGTAGATTCTTGACCATCAGTTCCACCATAGCAACAGCCTGTTTTTCAGCCCAATCCACCCATTTTTCTCCAGCCATTATACTCGCCTCCTGAGCTCCTTGAAGATTTCGCCCTTGATTTTCGCAAAGTACCTGCAGACAAGTTTCATTGAATTAACATCCATGACAAAACATGAATTCAACTGAATTTACTTGTTTTGATTGTTTCACAGACAGAACAGACCCCTTGAAAGAGGCAGACAGGGTCTGTTGCAGGAATTAGCCTCAGCACCTACAGCCAGGCGGTATGCTAATGCCCCCCCCCCCCCCCCTCTGATGTGCTCTATGTCACGTTGGACACCCTTATTATCCCCTCAATGGGAATACCTGTTTCATGAGCTCCTATTAAAGAGAGCATCTTCAAAGGACAGAGCACAGTCAGAGAGAGGGAGAGAGACAGAGAGAGAGAGAGAGAGACAGGCAGCACAGGCTCTGGCTTCAAAGAGGACCTTTCCAAGAGATAGGCATTATGGGGTTCACTCTGGCAGCACTGCAGCGAATGGGCTGCACAGGAGAGCTTGCAGGAAACATCTGAAAACCCCAGTAAACAGACACCTCTAAAATTCAGCAAAATCGATAAACTTGGAAGCTTTTTCCAAGGGGGCTGCCCCCATGCTGTGCGGGCTGGTCTGGAGTAGAAAAACAGTCCTTGATCTGTTCAGCTCAGATAACCTCACGTGTGCTAAGTTAATGATGAGGCGCTAACACGTCCCAGGAGAAGCCCTTTGCTGTAACCATGCCATACTGTGGACCTCCATGAGAATTGTAATACTGAGTGTAGCTTTTAATTAAGGCCGTCCATCTTTAACCTTCACCCTTTCTGTTTCTTTTTAATGGGCAAAGCATGTTCCTGTGTCTCAAATGTTTTTTTTTTTAACTTTTTTATGTGATGCACAGGCATCTAGAGACATGAGCAAGGTGCTTAGGATGCGTAACGAGGCATGGTACCTGACTGGTACAAGACTGGAGAGATGCTAAACGAGAGCCATGGCTCACTCTGATTACTGATTACTGAAGACTGCATTTGGCTCAGACGACCACACCTGAATGTGTAAGCTCACCAGCTGTTATTCAAAGAAAAACTGACGCCATTCCCTGTGGGGCTCACATTTCATGACTGGGCAATGACTGGGCAACCCACAAAGTTAGGCAACAAGCAACAGGAACAAACCAAAGGAGATTAAACTAACTAAAATAACTTGGCAAAATCATTTTGCTATGATTTAGGCTTATTCCACGAGGGAGACCCTAAACGCAGACATGGGTGGACTGGCACCATCTTACTACATGCCACAAGATAGCTTTAGTTCATGTAGTACCATTGCTATGTCAAGATATTGTATCATATACGTGGATATCAGATGACCATGGGAGACTTTGTCAGATTGGGTTATAAGAGGCACTTTGAAAGATCCAGGTAGTAGCCCTATAATCTAATTCAAAACTGGCTGCCACCGGTAACATTAACGCTTAACACAGTTGACTTCAGTTAGCACTGCGCGACTCATCTACTGTAGTGATAAATATAGAAACTCATAAAGCTGTCACTTGTGATCCTGTTTGAAGAGCCAATCTGCACCATCTCTGCTGCTTCTTCTCCCGCCTTCTCTCTTGCGGCTTTCTTCCTCTCCTGTTTCTCCCTCTTTTTTTCCCCTTTACATTTGATTGAAAGTTTAACCACGCAGCCTAAGGGGCGTAGGCCCCCTCTGACAAATTATCATTCAGTGGCGGTTTGGCACACGTATCCTTCAGCAAATATCTATTTAATTGGACACATAGATGTCTGATCAGCTCCCGGCGCACTGTCACAGACATGGAGATTAATCTGGCATGCGGAGCCACCCAAAAGCTCCCAGTCGCATTGACAGCCATTCAATTCAAATATGGGACATAATCGACTTGGATTTACATGTTTGTGTTTGGTGGATGATGTTGAAGTGAAATAAAATGGAAAATCTACAAGAGAGAGGGAGAAAGAAAATATGAAAAAAGAAAAGAAAAGTTTTACGCAGACATACAAACTTATAAATAATGCATAAATCAACACTTGACTGATATAACATGTAACCATTGCTATCTGTGTTGTATATTGTAGGGGATGGCTTTGAACACAATGCTTTGAAGAGGCTTTCTTGCAAGAATGTAGTGTTTGAAGTTTTAGGAGAAAAAGTCTCCCCTGCTTCAACTTTCTGTATTTTTCTTTCACACATTCTCTCCTTCTTTTTCTCACTTTTCCTCTCCTAGTTTCTTTCTCCCTCTCTCTTTCTCCCTCTCTCTTTCTCCCTCTCTCTTTCTCCTCATCCACAGTGTCTCACCTCAGGCAATCCAAACAGTTGCTGCTGTTGCCTCCCACATTCTCTCTCTCTCTGTGTGTGTGTGTGTGTGTGTGTGTGTGTGTTTGTGTGTGTGTGTGTGTGTGTGTGTGTGTGTGTATGTGTCAGGTTCAGGTTGCCTGAGGAACAAATGTCTCTATTCCTCGTGGGCCACTTACAGGAAGAGGCGTGGAGAGGTAAACAACGCTTGTTGTTTGTCATGCACACCAACATGGCCCCACAGGCCAACACTTACCATAAACCGCCTTGAGTGTGTTTGTGTGTGTGTGTGTGTGTGTGTGTGTGTGTGTGTGTAGGTACTTGAATTGTTTGTCTGTGTGTGTGTGTGTGGGGGGGGTTATGTGTGTGTGTGTGTGTGTGTGTGTGTATGTGTGTGCGTAAGTGTGTGTGTCTCTCTGTGTGTGTGTGTGTGTGTAGGAGAATTAGAGCTCGGAGCACAGACCACAATCCAGCCAGCCCCCCCAATCTCTGAGTCCATCCATCATCACTAGGCTCTACAGTACCGGGAAAGGAGGAGAAACAAGGGAACTCAATCTGGGCGAAGCTGGTAAGGTCTCGGACTGGGTCCTGGACCTCATGGAGTCATTTACCAGACTGACCATGAAGGTGAGATGAGAGATGAGCCAGCAGGAAACCAGGAGGTGTGGACAGAGAAGGGTGTGTGTGTGTGTACTGTGCACTGTGCTGATTCATGTTTCAATATGACTGCACATTCAGAAAGAAACGTGAGCTTTGGGTAAGCTTGCATCGCCTTACTTGCCATCCATATCCAACGTTATTTGTTGTTTGTAAGTTTGGAGCAGAAATGGACACTTAGTTGCTTTTTTCCCCTTTGTGTGCCATTACACACTAAATCAAGTTAATTAATCAATCAATCAATCAATCCATCAGTCAATCAATTACAAAAGTCTGTAAAGCAGACTTTGGTCAAGGTCAACACCTTCTCCCCCTGAGGATGCCTACACATATAGGCAAAGGAAAGAATAAAGAAAGAAAAAAAAGAAAGGATGAAAGGAAAAGGAAGCATGGGGACGATAGAAGATAAGTGGTGGTCCTTGTGACGGAGAGGGTGTTTTCAGTTCGACCTTTGCCTGAACGGTGGCTGTGATTGGCAGGGGAAATGGGCTGTAGCATCATCTGTAATTGCTTTGCCTGAAACTCTGTCTGTGAGCCCGAGCAAATTGGCTCACAGTTATCAGTGAGACCCAGGAACTTACAGGTTCACAGGTGTGAGTCTTCCTCAAAGACATCAACCACAGGAAAACCAGAGGAAAACGTCCTGTTATATAGCACTCATTTCTCTAGAACTCTACCTGTACTAACTCTGCCAGTAAGCACAGTTTTACAGTAAGTCCTCAGTGTCCAAAATTACTAAATTCCCCATTGACCCCATGTTAACCACAGTAACATTAACCCTGAACCTATTTGTTTTAGGTAAGTACAAAAATCAGTTTGCTTTTGTTTATAGCACTGTAATAAGTAATGTAAGTACATTGTAATAAATGTTGAATGCTCATGCATATTCACACACACACACACACACACACACACACACACACACACACACACACAGACACACGCACACACACACACACTCAAACACATCGCTCTGTTCACCTCTTCTCTGGATATCAACAAGGCTGCCGCGTTATTAGTTCAGCTCGGACTGAGATGTGATACAGATAGATAGCACACACCGATAAATGTTCAACGCACCTAAACAGGCTACAGTAATGAATGTATTATTATTATTTGTAGATGATTTATCAGGACCTGTTATCTGGCTCACTCATGTTTTAAATCCACCTTACGTCATCAGAGGAAGCGTAGATGAAAAGTTAGCGTGTATGGCAAGAGGGAGTGAGATGTGTCAATTGTGTGAGTTTCCTGCTCAATGTGTGAGTGATGAGTTGGCAGCCATGCTTTTACAGGTAGCTGCTCTTCTCTCTGTCTAGTATAGCATACCGGCACTAAATCATTTAGTTGTACACAGAACCAGACCATGCCAGCCTGTACACACACATAATACACACAGTTTCACATACAAAGGCCTTTCATGTCATATTGTGCCCTATCTGCAATAACTTTGGACTGTCCTCATGCTCTCTCTCTCTCTGCCCACACACAGGCCCACAAATATCCACACTCCCTCATGACAGTCGCTTGTGTCCATGGATACCACCTTTATGACAACACTAGGTGAGGTCATAAGGTCAGCAGCCTACCATCCATCAGACCACTCATCCTGCTGTCACAAAGCCCAAGGACCCCACACATTTGCAGAGACAAACTGAAGCACATGCACACACATACACAGACACACAAACACACACAGAGACACACACAAACACACACACACACACACACACACACGCAACCTCTGTATTATTTCATTGGGAGCACTTTGCTGAAGGTGAAGTTGGTCTAAAGCCAACTCTGAAAGGGTACAATCAAATGATGATATAGCCTCTGAGTATGAAGCTAAACCCTCTCTTCTGCTCTCTCTCCATCACTCACTCTGTCACTCTCTCCCTTTCGCTTTTATATACTCTAAATCAGAGGTCTCAAACACCCGGCCCGCGGGCCAAATCCGGCCCGCGTCCGGCCCAATTCCGGCCCGCGACGTATGTCAAAATAATAATGTAATCTGGCCCTTGAGACTATTTTTAATTGCGACAAACAACGATACTGATTAAAATAGACGATAGTTCCAAGTACGGTGACAAATCTCATTTGTACTCTGCTCCACTATGTGCTAGACATCCAGAGCTTCATTCAAACCCAAAATCGCTGCGCAAAGTTTTCAGGAAATACTTGTAGGCTATTACACGCGAGAAACACAAAGACGTGCATTTGTAATGACGCAGAAGCGATGCAGGCCATAGTGTTGCATAAATTGAAGCAGAAATTAAGCAGAAATAGGCCTACACCAAATGTTGAAAAACGTTTACGTGTGATGAAGTCTTAGGTAGGCTATGCTATTCACCTATTCTAAATCTGAAGGAGAATATCCTTTTGGAGATTATGATCGATCGATCGTCTATTGAATGGAGGTGCTGGGTGCTGTCTGCGTGTATACGACGGTGTCCACTAAGCATACCATGCTTATTTCGACCCTCTGCCCAACATAGCTTGGAGGTTGCAGTGGTAATCGTGATGATAGTGTCCGTAATGGACGTGGTACAGACAGCAGGGCTAGTAGAAATAGGGCTCTAAACTACAAAGTCACCCTAATATGATGCAAACTTCTGATTACCCGCAATAGGAACTGATTTGACCAGAATACTTTATTGTAGGCCTTGTGGTTTAGAAACCATATACATCTTAGGTGTTGGTATACATCTTAGGTGTTTTCCTGTTAATTTGTTATGTGGGTAATATGAAAAAAGGAAAGTAAACCTGCTCAAATATGTTCATCCAGTATTTAGAAAGGTGCATAATTTGAGGTGCTTGCCATCCAGTGGCAAATTAGATGGGTAAATTTACCCCCTTCATAAACTTTTGTTTTACTCAAAGATTTTTACATTTACAGTAGGACTTTATCTCAAGCCATGGCCTTTTGACATTTTGATATAAAAATCCAATGGTGTTGCTTTCTTAACCCTGACGCCTATAGTTTGCCAGGTTTAAAAAAGTTATGAGAGGAAAATATTTTTATTTGGTGTGAAACACACACATACCTGTTTTTATGCTTTTCATTTGTTTTATAATTTGTATTAATATTTATTTTATCATTATTTTATTGGTGGTATTTGAAACAAAAATAGGGCATTTGTATTGCCAAAGCAGTCATACATAACAGTGTATATACATGTATAAGTAACCATACATGTAGACTTAAAAAAACCATTGTATATTTACATTACACTAGTGTCCCTCAAGTTATGGCATAATGATATATATTTTGCTGCCAAGGCAGCTGAAGGACCCTCTCCTGAGAGGATAGCCTTTTTTTTTAATTTTTGTTTAGCTCTTCGAAATTTAGGTAGGTGGTTTTAAATTTATCGAAAAAGGGTTTTCTTAATTCTTTATACTTTTCACAGTAAAGAAGAAAGTGCTCCTCTGTCTCAACCTTCTCTATCTGACAGTGACCACATGTTTTCTCTCTCTCTCTCTCTCTCTCTCTCTCTCTCTCTCTCTCTCTCCCTCCCAACCACATCAGCCATCGGCATTCAGGCTTATGCCACCTATGTTCTCTGTATGGACTTCTGTGGTATATTTACACATTGTCTTTCTCTGAGCCCCCAGTCCTTTCTTTATAATAAAACTACACAAACATGAGTGAATTCTTTTAAAGCTAGATACACTGAAAAACCCCTCCCCTCATTATGGAACCAGTTTTGCGGCACTAAATTGTGTGAATGAATCCAATCTCAGATCTGCTGTGCTTTTATACAAAACTGTCATCAACCAGCCAAAGCTAAGATGACAGAAGAGACACAATCAGATTGTGGAGCAACACAGAGAGCTTGGCAGTGCCTAAAGACACACAGAGGGAGATGGTGTGGAGAGATTGTGTGTGTGTGTGTGTGTGTGTGTGTGTGTGGTGGTGGTGGTGGTGGTGGTGGTGGGGGGGGGGCTTCTGTAGCGGGTCCATCTGATTCCGGCCCACAGATGTGGGGGTTTAGAGCCGAAAGCATCTCTCTTCTCTCTGACAGCCTCAGAGCCTTTATGCGGCTTTCCTTGAGCTGTAGCGTGTAAATCAGAGCCTGGGCCCCTCACTGTTAAATCCATAAACATCAAAGAGGCCAGGCGCTACACGGGCCGTCATAACCGCCGTATGTGCCCGCTGATAGCCAGTCACCCAGAGTCGGGTCCGGTCATGTTTACCAGGAGATGGGATCGGCCGACGTTTGATGCCGGGGGCCTTCTTTCAGCGAGCTCATATCGCCGTATCTGGACATGATCTGTCAGCGTGGACTGGGCAAGTTGAGCCCAGTGAGTTTGAGACAAGAGATGGGAAAGCAAAACTTTAAAGAATACAGCGTTTCTTGGTGTTTTATGCCCCCAACGTTGTCTTCAAGGCAGCGCTGCCTGGAAGTCACTAGGATTAGGCATAGGTTAAGGTTAGGGTTAGGAAATTAGAATTAAAATGTATTTTGGTGAGTAGTTGTATTGACTATTATGCACTGGCCAGTTGTTCTCGCCCCACTATTCCCATCTAAAAGTCAAATAAAATAAAATAAAAGTTAAAAAGAAGAGATAAAAGAGAGAAGCTATAAAAAAAGACACAGAGTGGTTTAAAACTTTAGTTTAATTTTTCATTAAAACCTTTTGGATGTAGTGTTTGAAGTTTTAAAATCCACAATCTCTCTGCTCTTTTCCTCTGTAAAATGGTCCAGCCTGGGTTCCCTTCAAGGCCACAGACCCTTAAATGTGTGGTGTTGTGCGTCTGGAAGTGTGTGACGAGGTAAGTGTTGAGTGTATTTTTGTGTATGTTGTGCAGATGTTGTTTGAGGCGTGTGCGTAGTGTATGTTCAGTTTCCCCGAAGTACAACATGTGACAGTGAGTGCAGGTGATAACATAAACTAAATTGGGAGTGTCTAAATTTAATCGGTTAATGGGTGCAGAACAGTGACTGGATATTGGTGATGAATAAGTGAGGGGTGAAATGTATGTTTTCTTTAGGGGGTGGGTAAGTGACGGGTGAAGGTGGTGCGTATGAGGAGGTCTTTGAGGTTTTTATTGCGTCTAAATGCGGAGATGAGTGTGTGGTGTTGGAAGGTGGGGTGTGTTGTTTGGAATTCAGTATAATGTTGTTTCAGTGTGTGGTGTAGGTGTTGTATGCCGTGTAAATAGGTGCTAATAAGGGGCAGGAGATGGGGTGGGTCAGGGTTGGGGTTAGGAAGAGGGTTGGGGTTAGGGTTAGGAAAAGGGTTAGGGTTAGGAAAGGGGTTGGGGTTAGAGTCAGGGTTAAGGTTGGGGTTAGGGTGGGTTAGGTTTAGGATTAGGTGCCTTTAAGTCAGTGGTGGCGACGTTGCGGGCATTAAACACCATCGAGCGAATACAGCTGACATGTTGGTCAACAGGATGGCAACACGTGAAGTTTGGAAGATGTATAATGTGAAGTAGCAATTTCATCTGTAATTGAAAAATCTGTGCGTACATGTTAAAAACTGCATCACCTCAATTATACAGTGGCACGTAATTATTATAAAGAAATAACAATCAGAGTTGTCATTATAAAACCTTTATGAAAGTCTTGTGCTTTTGTGCATCAACACAAACAACAACATCATATTAAGCAGATTATATTTAGAGTTAGAGATGGGCATTTAAGCACAGTATGAAGGTGTTAAATGAAGTTGATTAACATATTTTATACTACTACATACTATACTTAATGATGTGGTTGCAATATTTCAATCATCATTATAATGTATGGATATAATGTTTAAAGTAGGGCTGTCAATCGATTAAAAAAATTAATCGAATTAATTACATACTCTGTGAATAATTAATCTAAATTAATCGCATATATAATTTTTGCTGTGAAAGTATTTTAAATATTTAAATTCAAATTAATCATTGAATAATCAGCATCAGTGACATTAAAGTTTAAAAACTCATTTATTATTATTTTCACTGTTATGTAATATAATGGCCATAATAATCTATGATATGACCTAATATGCTGAGGAAATCAATTCAAACGTGGAAGAAGTTTTTTTTCACATACAAGGCATTTCAGGCCACAGATATAACCTAGGGGACACAATGAAAATAAATTAACACTCCCCTGAATGTCTACACTATTTCTTTGCATTGATGTGCGACTTTAGAGTTTACAAACTCCGGTGATATGCAAATTCCTTGATGCAGACATTGCAGAGGCCTTTATTTTAATCAACACTTTATTTTTTATCAACATCAGGCCGTTTTTTAAAAGTAAATGTTCCAATCAATGATCTAGGCAGCACATTTTCTTCTCTCTCCTTCATTTTACAGTCTAATGGTTACTGACTAGAATGACTTGGGGTCACATGGAATCGATTAATCTGCGTTATTTTTTTTAATCAGTTATTTTTTCTCAAATTAATTAATCGAAATTTTGACAGCCCTAGTTTAAAGTATATTTAATGTATTAAATTGTATCATCATGTATAATGTATTGGACTAGACTATGTCACATAGTAGTAATGAAAGAGTTAAAGATGACATAGAATAGATGAACCTATGAGTATTTTATCTTGTTTTCTGATGTTAACATAGAAGGTATTCAGTTTTGGTCTGTCAAAACACATGCTCAGATGCTATTTTACAAGCCCATTTAGGTTGGGGGAGAAAATGTGCCATGGACTGTGGTTCGGTGTCACACTTTTTGTTTTTGTTCAGATTCTCCTGTTTTCCTTTCTAGCCATCATTTCAAAGTCAGAGATCTGCATATGAAGGAGGAAACAACCGTGTTTCAGGTTCATTGTAGTTTTGTGGCCATGCACCAAACTCTCCTTATTCAACAATTTCTGCCTAAGGACACTTAATAGGAAATGTTCTTTAGCCTTATAGTCTCTCCTATGTAAATGAAATGATATCTGTCTGAATCAGATACAGTCTTCCTTATTTCCACCACTTACTGTCAATCAGCGCTCTGAGTTGCTTCCCATTCCGTTCATTACGACACCTTGTGATAGGATGTGACATTTACCACCTAATTATGAACAGAATTACTCGGATACTGTGCCATCTGTGGGAAACAGTGTATGTGTGTGTGTGAGGGTGGGTGGTGATGGTGGGGGTTGTCTGAGTGAGTATGTGTGTGTGTGTGTGTGTGTGTGTATGGATGTGTGTTCATGTGAGTTTGTGTGTGTGAGTGAGACAGAGTCTGTGTGTGTGTATGTGTGTGTTGTGTCTGTGTCTCCTAACTTGGCCAGTTTTGGGACATGTGAGTTCCATTTGCTCACTTTCAAATGAAATCCAATTTAGCAATGTGAGGACGTCTGAGTTTGCCGAGGGAGGAGTGTGGGGTGTGTGTGTGTGCGTGCGGAGGGGGCTGGGTGTGTGTGTGTGTGTGTATGGAGAGGGGTGGGGGGTGTGTGTGGAGAGGAGGAATGGGGGTAGTAACAGTGAGGACGGCCGGGCAAACTGACAGATGAGTCACATGCTCTGTGCCACAGCATCAGTCTCCACTAACTGACCTCCCACCCCCCTGCTTAGGCCTAAAATACCCCACTGAAATGCACCAGAGCAGGGTCATGCTGGACATGCTCGCGCAGGAGGGGCAGTAAAACACTGCAAGGAGAGAAAAGAAGAAGAGAGAAAATCAACAAGGGATGAGAGGAGAAGAAAGATGAGTTAGGGTCTGCGGTTGGGTTTGGTTAGGATGATATTCAATAACTGTTGAACAATCATTTTAAACCCATAACTTGAATCTTAAGAAACCATTTGTGAAGTCTGTGTTGTCAGACTATCCAAGCACAGCACACAATGTTACTGACAAGTGAGGAGAAGAGGAGAAAAGAAAATGAAGAGATGAGGAAAAAAAACAAATGAAGAGAAAGGAGTGTGTGTGTGTGTGTGTGTGTGTGTGTGTGTGTGGAGTGTGTGGGTAGACAGTGCGGCAACTCAGTCTAAAAGTATACGCTGAATTAATTCTGGTAGACCACATCAACACAAATACAGACAGACACACATACACGCACACACACACACACACATGCACACAGAGTGAAACTACAAAAAGAAAAGCCTTTGATGTCCCTTTAAATGTGTTGCCAATTCAATAGCAGAAAGATATGTGTGGCAGAGAAAGAAAATCAGAGGGAGGAAGTGAAAGGAAAGTAATGAAAAAGATGGAAAGATAGAGACAGAGAGAAAGAGCGAGAGAGAGAGAGAATGCAAAGGAAGTGGCTGGGTATCGCATCCTGTACTTTTTGGCTCTTTGACCATCAATGCATCTCCTCACCCCCAGCTAAAGTGGCCTCATATCTTTAACATGCATCTTACAGCCAGCCAGACCGCAGCCTACCCTGCCACAGGCCCGGCCCTCATCCGGCCGAGACGTGGCCTGGACCCGGCAGTCCTTCCCCCTCTCTGATGGAGGTAGGCAGCTTGAGAGATGAGGTGTTGGAGCACTCAGGGCCCTAATAAGATAAATAAACCCAGAGCAGCTCATCTGAAAGCCAATCTGGGCCTAATGGCACAGCCTTTGTGCTAATTAGGACTAATAGCCCTAAGTGCACAGGCAGAGTGCTTTTTAACACCTCATTGAGCACAATAACGATCAACCAGAGAGAAAAATATAAAACACACACACACACACACGCGCGCACACATACAGACACTCACTCGCAAGATAGGTAGGAACTTTTCCGCTGGGATCGAAAACTATCTCTCTCACGCTCTCTCTTTTGCTTTCTCTCTGTATCTTTATCCATCTCTTTCTCCCTCCTTCTCCCTTTCCCCATCTCTCTCTCTCTCTCTCTCTCTCTCTCAATTTTAATGTTCCCTCCCCTTGCCAGTCTATCATTTGTCAGGCGGAGGGACAGGAATAGCCGTGGCTATTGTATTTGCCGGACTGGCTTCGTCTCCCGGCAGAGCTAATATGAGCAGTAAACATTAACGTCCCCCCAACCCCCCTGCCTCCTCCCGCCCCATGAGAGCAGTATGCTCGCTGCTTACGTGTCACTCAGGAGAGATGGGTGGGATGGATGGTGCTGGTGTGTGTGTGTTTATGTGTGAGTGTGTTGTGTGTGTGTGTTTATGTTTGAGTGTGTGAGTGTGTGTGTGTGTGTGTGTGTGTGTGTTTTTATGTGTGAGTGTGTGTGTGTGTGTGTGTGTGTGTGTGTGTGTGTGTGTACGTGAAAGGCTGGGGTGGGTATGGCCAAGCAGATGGGAAACACTAACTAATACTGTCATTCTCTCTTATTCAATGTTTCTTTGTCTGTGAGGCTGTATTTCTCAATCATCTAGCTAGCTAGATATATTTAGTCATCCACTCCTTTACTATTTTTCACTGTAGTTCTCTCTTTTTCTCTCTTTCTTTGCTCTCTGCATTCAATACTTTGATTCTCTATCTGTCTCCCTCCCTGACTCTCCATGTGTCATATATCCATTTGCACATACACATCTCCTCTTCTGTCAATCTTTCTCTTTCTCTCTCTCACTCTTGCTTCCTGTCTTCCACTCCTCTCTTCCTGTTCAACTGTCCTCCCATCACTCTTTCTCTCTCCTTTTCTCTTCCCTCTTGCCCTCCGAGCTAAAATGGACATCTCAGGTGGCTTTTGGCTGGTCATATTTCTTCATTTGTGATCCCAACCCCCCCCCCCCCCCCCTCCTTTCTCCATCCTTCCATTTCTCTCGCTCCCTCACTCCTTCTCTCCGTCCCCCTGTCATTCTCCTCCCAGGCGCTACCATTATCTCCGCTCTAAGTCGCCCGTGATTAGGGGATCAGGTTGCGTTGCCGCTCGCTGCGATGCGCTGTGCCGCTCCTGTTTCATATTTCACATTAAAGCTTAATGAGAGGGGAGGGGGAGGAGCGCTGTCACTCACACGCCAGACGGGCCGGGGAGTTTCATGCACTGACAAACACACACACACACACACACACACACACACCCAGAGAGAGAAAGAAACACACACACACACACACAGAGAGAGAAAGAAACACACACATGCACAGAGAAAGAAACACAAACACAGAGAGAGAGAGAGAAAGAAACACACACACACACAGATAAAGAAACACACACACACACACAGACACACACACACACACACACAGATAAAGGAACACATACATACTGATCACACACACACATACAGAGATACACACACACACACAAACACACACACAGAGAGAGAGAGAGAGAGAAAGAAAGAGAGAGGACAGTGACAATAAGGGACCAAGAAAAAAAAATGCAGAAATGAGGTAAAGAAAAACAAATCATCACCATCTTCTGACTAGTCTGTTGTTCAGGCGCATGATGGCTTTAAAGCAGCCACATTGCTCATCTCTTCAAAGAGAAGTACTCTGTGCCTTATAACTGATGGACTTTTAAGTGTTTAGCAAGCAAACATGAGGAGTGTGAGGACGGGGCCTTTTTTCTCAGCACTCTTTTCATTTTTCATCTCATAACAAGCACAGACTCGCTGTTTACTTTAAAGCTCCTTGTTTGTTTAGACTGAGTGAACGTTTATTTTTTAATGCCACTTAAACCAAAAAAGTACTCAAGTCTGTTGTTTCAGAATATTTGCCTCGTTTCAAGATGATTCGTCTTGACTTTAAGTCAACGCTTAAAGATGTCATATATTTCAGTCAGAGGTGGAAAAAGTACTAAAATATTGTACTCAAGTAAAAGTACCAATACTTTGATGAAATATTACTCAAGTACAAGTTAAATTACCCATCTGAAAATGTACTCAAGTAAAAGTAAAAAGTAGTTCATTTAAAATGTATTTTAAGCAAAAGTTACTTAGTTACTTTTTTTTTTTGGGGGGGGGGGCGAAAAAAAGAAAATCGGTTTTACCCAGCTCTAGTGGCTGCAGCCAGCAGCTAAAGTAGCCAGGCAGCTACCGCGCTACATTCTGGGGGCATGTTCGTGAGCCCCCATGTTCATGCCCCCCAGAGTGTAGCGCTGCAGCTGTCTGGCTACCTTAGCTGCTAGCTGCTGAAACGGAGATCTACAGTATGTGAAAAATCGCCGGAGTTCTCCTTTAAGTTTGAGCAGCAGTTGATTTTCAAAATTAGTTGTGCTCATCCTTGCTCACTTTGCAGTGAACAGTAATCCAGCACAACTGAAAAGCTGCTCACAGGCATCTGAGGCAGGCAGGCCCATGTTGAGTTTCAGAGAGAAACTCTATTTGTAAAGGAGTTCAGCAGATCCAAGGGCCTCGGACTGTGGGAAGAGTGGGATTGATTACAGGGCCCCAATGGAGGAGAAGGCCCTTGAAAAGTCTGGAGTATATCTTATTATACCTGGATATTTTAATTTCCAAATTAAATGTCAAAATGAATGTCAGACAAAATGTTTGACTGACTAAATTTTGTATACAAAAAAATAGTTAAGACTGTATAAGGCAGGGGTGTCAAACATCAGGCCCGCCAGCAGGTTTCATACCCCAAATGTTTTTGGTAGGAAGGGGAAATTAGAAAAAAAAAAGAAATTCACATCCAGTTGTCTTCAACAATGTGTTATAAGCAATATTTCTATGATATGACAAATTGATTAAACCTACTGTAGCACTACAAACCATCCTCAGCAAGGATTAGCAGAAAAACTAACATGGAAGTAGGGCATTTCAAGAGAGAAAGAGCAGTATATGACAGCAGAAAAATTATAATGACCATGACAATGACAGCCCCCCACAAGGTTTCATTTCAACAAATCCGGCCCACTACCTAATATGAGTTTGACAAGGTCTAAGGTCACTCTCACTTGCTAAAACGCAAAATGGTTTGGTCTGCCTGCACAACGATTGATAAGGTATCTCATTTTGTTTACGCAGTTGAGCATCGCTAGTAGTGGACAGCTAATTGTTGTGCTGCTGGTACAATGTCTTTCTCCAAGAAAACCAAGTCGGATTACCAAAAAACAAAGGCAAAAACGAGAAAAAGAGAGATGAAAATGAGGGGAAACAGATGCTAATAAACCTCTTTCCAAAGAAAGGTGAGCACACACGTTAAAACACAAAATCCCATGGTGTTAAACTGCTTGAATATCTCCGCAATAGAACTGAGGCAACCCATTGAAAGAGCGGAAAATACAAAAAATGTCCTCGGTTACACGGGTAATCTGAGGTAGCCTATCTCGTGATCCACTTCCATCTCCATCTCTTTCAGAAAGACTTGGTGCCAGCTTGATTCATGCCCTATGCTACATGCTGATCATTCTAGTGGTTCCGGGCGCAATTTCCCCCCTTCCTTTCGGTTGTCGTTAGTCTTAACTATTTTTTTTTTTACTCGGTAACGCATGGGATTTGTGATGTAGCGAAGTACAATACTTAAAATAAAAGTCAAGTAAAAATAAAAGTACTAATTTAAAAAACTACTTAAAAAATACAAAATACACAAAAAACTACTCAATACAGTAAAATGAGTAAATGTATTTCGTTACTTTCCACCTCTGATTTCAGTGAAACCTTATTCCGTCTACCTGTCTTTGAGAAACACACAACAGTAATTCTTACACAACAGTAGTTCTAACAGAATTCTTTGCAATGCCCCTCAGCCAGGTCTCTCCCCATTGGCCCTCCACAGACCGATAAAGATAATAATCATTTCATGTGTGTTTGTGGGGAAGGGCAGAGAGAGAGGGTGTGTGTGAATGAGTTGAATGAGTTGCGTGCGTGTGTGTGTGTGTGCGCGCATGCGTGTGTGTGTGCACGCGTGTGTGTGTGTGTACGTGTGCGTCATCATCCTTCACCGCTGCAAATGCGTTCATCATGGTGATCAGTGTGATCCCCTCTGATAGGCTCCTTCCCATAAGACAATGTTATTTTCCTTTATCACACTCTTCCTTCCTATGAGATTAGCCTTCAACTCTTTTCATCTCTCCCTGTCACTCTCTCTCTCTCTCTCTCTCTCTCTCTCTCTATCTCTTCTCATGTTACCCTCTCCTCTCCCTGTCACTCTCTCTCCCTCCTCTATCTCTCTCTCTATCTTTTCTCTCTTTCTCTTTTTTCTCTCTCCTCCACCATTAAAAATTGCAGTGAGTGTGGTGCTAATGACACAGGCTAATGACACACAGACTTGATAAAAGCTATAAACTTCTCTGTCTTTCTATGTCTTCTGCCTCCTCCTTCTCAGAGGCCCTAAACAGATCCCACGCTCAGATGTCTTCCTGACTGATCCGGGGGTTGTTGGGGATTGAGTGGTGTGCATGGGCGGACTGGCCATCTGGCATACCGGGCATTTTCCCGGTGGGCCGACGCACCTATATAGAATAGGCTATATATATATATATATATATATATATATATATATATATATAATTATTTTGGCCAACGATCGGCCCAAACAAAGGACAATCAGCGGCCCATTGGTTACATTTCAATATTGACACTGGACTGATCCAATAACAGCTCACGTCAGGCCCCACCCCTCCCATTTTGGCTCAGAGCCAGGATTCTGTGAGCGCATCAAAAGTTAATCGAAGTTGCCTACACGAAATTGCGGCGGGTGCCGGTAGTAACAATTGTGCAAAATGAACACCAATGTAGAAGCTTCAATACAATATAGTAGGCTAGCATATGTCAGCAACATGTTGAAGTTCGTTGAGTTTGAACGAGGATATACAGAGCAAGGGACAGTGAGCAGGTGGTGGAGAGTGCGAGCCTAGTTGTTGAGGCTACATGATAAGAACTCAGTGGTGGAGCAGGTAGGTTGTGACATGCCATGCTGACTATGATGATTATGATGACTTATTAATTGCGATAATGTAATGATATGGTTGCCTAATGATAACATATTAGTAAAACCGTGCTGTGATTATGACAACATAGCGCAACTTAAATTTTCTAAATGAATGATTTGCAAACCCGGACAGCAAAATAGTGTCAAATCGACGTTAATTGTTGGTTAGATTGATCAGTTTCCGTCAGACGCCCAAAAATCAACATCAATGGCATGAGTGGTGGTTCTATCTTGGGAGGGTTATCATGGTAAAGAAGGGATAAAAGACTGTAGACTGACGGAAACGTAGGTTACAAAACGTCACGTCATGCACAAGCCAACTAAGCTACAGTAGCCTATATATATATATATATATATATATATATATAACCTATAGGCCTAGGCTACTGTCAGACACTAAAGACAATTAGTTCATGTAGCTGTACCAAGGCCGTAGTCATGATGTCAACATTGGGGGGGACCAAATCTGTGGTGGGGTCTGAGGGACCCCCAAACAGAATTTCAATACATTTCCTACCATGCAAAAATATTATTAAAAATCACAAACAAGTCGTTAGTTAGGTCAGTCAATTAGGTTATTCCAAACATTTGACGGACACAGATGCCCCCCCCCCCCCCGTGAGTTTTGTGAAAAGAGAAGGGTGGAGAAGAAGCAACTTCACTGGTCCATCCTAAATATCTTATGATAACCTCTATATTACACAGAATGTGGTTCTTTGACTTATTACTTACACCTGAAGCCTTAGACTGATAGGTTTGGAGCCTAATAACATTTTGTCTTTTAATTTAGATTTTATTATGCTGGCGGCTAATCACACAATTTTAACGTAGTTTGAAAGGGACAGGATTCAGGAATAGGCTACTAAGACAGGCCCCTCTTCTGTCTGACTCACCTCATGTTACCCCTGTATGCATTATAGACTGGCTTCTGACAGAAATGACGTTTTGTGCCAACATGTAGAAACACTAGGCCTACTACAGCCTTTAATTGGTGAATGGAGGTGCAAATTCCTTTCTTTGGTTATCGTCCGCGATTCACATTAACTGTAGGCTATCACATATTGTAAACGTCACCACATTTGATCACGTTTTGCCTGCATGGATGCGCGATTCAGTGCGCATCTAAATAATATGCAAGATGCAACAATCATTTCTAAGAGGCCTATACATGGTAATTTCTGGCATTACTACTAGCATATGAATGCATTATTTATGTTGAAAGATGTGAAAGAAATGACACAGGCTTGCACAAATTCATCATTTAAAATAAAACGTTTCACTTTCGCTATCATTGCGAGAATAGGCTACAATATGGAAAATGTTCCCTTTCAGTCTGATCGGCTCCAAACATGTATGGGATTTTCTTAGACTGTGCTACACCTTTCCAAGAAGTTTTGTGAAAATTGTACCGGTAGCTTTTGCGATATTGTTGACAGCCCTACCTCACCGCAGTAGGGTGCAGTAAATGGAAGCTTTTGATAGCGCACGCCACTAACGAAAAACGGAAAATCACCAGGACAAACCAGGGGTGTAGGCTACTCTGGAACCATAGGTCACTAATTTGTGCGTTATTTACGTTTGATTACATTTCAGATACGTGTTGGTTTCCTGTAGGCCTAGTATAGCGCTTTATTCTTTCTTTATTTTTCTATGTCCGAATATTGGGGGGGACATTTTGGTCATATTTGAATATTGGGGGGGACACGTCCCCCTCAATGTCTATGGTGACTACGGCCCTGAGCTGTACTGTTCCAAAATGTACCAGCAATGTAGGTAGGAAGTATAGCCTACAGGAATAAAATATATCCCTGTTTATTTTGTGTTGTTTCAGTTGTCCTACAGTGATAACTGGTATAAATTACATTAATGTCTAAGACAATCTGGGTAATTTAACTCTTTACACATAGGCTTCAGTAATTTTTGGTGCTGCTGTCAATTGTAGCCCATTGAATAATTTGAAATGATACTTTGAATTCAAGCAGAAACTCTTCTTTAATAATTGCTTGTTAGTCTACTTGAATATGGAGATCATATACTCCATGCCTACCTCTGATCAGTCAGAGAGATAACCAATGAGGCCTATATCACTTTCAGTGCTCCATGACAGTTGAAAAGATATGCATATTTAAGGGTAATGCAAAGATTTTGTATTTAATTAGGTGTGCCCGACCGATTTGAGGGCCGCTTGGGCCAAATATGCCAGGGCCGATTTTTGGTGCCAGTCCGCCCCTGGTGGTGTGTGTGTGTGGGGGGGGGGGGGGTGGGATTGAGGGGTGTTGGGGGAACATGGCTAAAAAAGACTTGATTTTTACCAGCCAAATACCAATGCTGAGCCCGGTGTGTTACCTGTCATCAATCCGTCTCCAAAACGACAGGTTGAATTATATACAGCGGGGAAAATAAGTATTGAACACGTCAACATTTTTTTCAGTAAGTATACTTCCAATGAGGCTACTTGCATGAAATTTTCACCAGACATTAGTATTAACTCAGATAATCCACCCATGTAAAAAAATCCAAACATTAAAGTCCATAGGTAGAGTTATGTGTAATAAAGTGGAATGACACAGGAAAAAAGTATTGAACACGCCTGCTGAAATTTCTTGTGGAAAAGCCTTTATTCGTAATGACAGCTTCAAGGCATTTCCCGTATGACGAAACTAAGCAGTTACAGTACTCTGGTGTGATTTTGGCCCATTCTTTTCAACAGATAGTCCTTTAATATTGAAGATTCCAGGGGTCCCTCTTGTGAATCCTGATCTTTAGTTAACTTCCAAAACTGTTCAATTGGATTGAAGTCAGGGCCTTGATTTCCTTTCTCTGAAACCAATTGAGAGTTTCCTTTGCTGAATGGTTTGGATCATTGTCCTGCTGGAAGGTCTAGCCATGTCTCATCCTCATCATCCTGGTGGATGGTCAAGATTCTCCCAGACCAAAATGACTCAATTCATCATTCCTTCAACTGTATGAAGTCTGCTAGTATCATGAGATGAAAAACAACCCCACACCATGATGCCACCACCTCCAAACCTCACTGTTGGTAGGGTATTTTTAGGGTGATGCACAGTGCCATTTCTCCCCCAAATATGGTGTGTAGTATGACATCCAAAAAGTTAAATTTTGCTCTCGCCTGACCAGAATACATTCTCTCAGTTTTCATGAATTTCATAGGATTGTCCAAATGTTGTGTAGCAAACTTTTAACAAGCTTTGACATGTTTTTCTTCAGCAATAGAGTCATGCGGGATGAGCGTGCATAGAGGCCATGGCAGTGGAGTGCATTACCTATGATTTTCTCTGTAACAACTGTACCAAGTCTTTCTGGAGCTTTCTCCGAGTGGTCCTTGGCTCTTGGGCTACTCTTCTGACTATCCTTCTGACTTCCTGGTCAGAAATCTTGCAAGGAGAGCCTGTGCATGGCCAGTGATGATGCAGTGATGTTCCTTCCACTTGCAGATAATGGCTCCAATACTGCTTGCTGGATGCTTCGGAGGTTTTGATGTGCATCTGTAACCAGTTCCATTGATATGTTTTGCAACAATAAGGTTGCAAAGGTCTTGGGAGAGCTCTTTGCTTTTACCCATTATGAAATGTTTCTTGTTTGACACCTTGGTAACAAAAAACCTTTTTATAGCCCACCAGTATGTACTAACCCAGCTTATATCAATTTGCACAGATAGGAGGGATAATTTCTCTAACTACTTATAGATTCCAGTTTGTTCCTTGCCATTTCTTGCCTTTGAGTACTGCTTTATCTTAGCGTGTTCAATACTTTTTCCCTGTGCCATTCCACTTTTTTACTCATAACTCTACTTTTAGACATTAATGTTTGGGTTTTTATATATGTGTGGATTACCTAAGTTAATACTAATGTCCAGTAAAAATTTCATGCGAATAGCCTCACTGGAAGTATACTTACTGAAAAAAATATTGACGTGTTCAATACTTATTTTCCCCGCTGTATATATATATTTTTTAAAACAAAATAGTCACACTCTCACACGAGGACAGTTTGGTAGAAGTTATTTACTGAGTTCCTTTGGTGACAAAGGAAGAAAGCAATAAAGATGATGAATGCTTTTAAGCAAAGATGAAAAGAACGGAGGAAGAGAATACACAAGGGAGGAAGAGAAAGGGGCAGGGAAAGAATAAAAGACTGAAGAAAAGATCTCGGAAGAAAACTCGAAGCAGGTACCTGACCTCACAAATTCTCTTTTCTTGGTGTTATGTGCTTGTGTTGCTGTCACAGCTATCAGAACATGAATTAATACATGATAATGATCATGATGTTTTTATCTATCTGAAAGTAGGAGAAAGTGTATGGTTATGCTTGGCTTTGGGTTTTGTATGATACAGAGGATATCTGAAGAACTTTAAAAAATAAAAAAAGTCTTCAAGCTGCCCTGCACCTGTACGGACGGCTCTGGGTAAACTCTGAAAAAGTATTTTTTAAAGACACTGAACACTGAAGCAGAACTGTTAAGGAACTTGAGTGATGTTATCAGCAGAGAGCATATCATTAGAGAGAAAGATAATTCAACACAGAGAGGGATAATGAAGGAGAAATAGAGAGAGTGTGACAAGGAATGGAAGAGCAGGACCAAGAAAGACAGAGAGGTGAGAAAAAGACAAGGACAAAAGGTTAGAGACGGAGAAATAAAGATTGACATGGAAAGAGAGAAGAAGGAGTAAAGAGACAGAAGATGGAGTGTGTGTGTGTGTGTGTGTATCTGTGTCTGTGGTGTGGTTTGGTGTGATGTGATGTGATGTCGTGGTTAAGACTTCAGGCCTAAAGGGAAAATGTGAATAATTTAAGGACTTAGAGCTCATTTAACTGTGACCTTCTTACAAGAGATTACTCAATACCATGAGTTTCTGCAAGACCAGAGACAGAGAGGGTGAAGACAAAGACAACTGTGCTATAGCTGCACGATATGTTCTCACCTGCCACGACCTGAGGTTGAATGAATGAAATGTACTGAACCAAATGATACAAATAGTCATACATATATTCATTGCCCTTTGTACACAGTAGCCCAACACACACACACACACACACACACCAAAATATTATGCCTATTTATCACACCAATAGAGCATGAGAAGGGGAGGGGGGGGAGTGAGACCTTACAGTACCTTTATTTCTCTTCATACCTTCATGCCTTGCCCTGTTTTGATTATTCCATGTTGTTTTTTGATTTTTTTGATTTTTTTTGTAATGCTTTGGCAATATTGTAACTTGAACAGTCATACCAAAGCACAATGAATTTAAATTAAATTGAATTGAGAGAGAGAGAGAAGAAGACAAGAAAGTGAGAATAAGGGAGAGAGAGAGAGGTTCATCTGGTCAGGGACAAAAGACAGTTATGATGTGTGAGACATTCTTATGAATTACTCTGTAGAGTGTGCCACGGGTTGCAGGAAAGGATTGCATTGTGAAGTGAAGATATACTCCTACACAGAATTACAGTGGCACCAAAAAAAGTTATTCTCCACAGTACTTGATTTTGGTGTCAGAAGTCATACACTATGTATCTGCTAGTTTCCTTAAAGAAAGTGTACTTCACTGTATTATATTTACACGTTAGAGAATATTTCTCTCCGTGGGAATATCCCCCCCTCTCTCTCTCACCCATATACACACATTTCTCAGACAAAGAGGGAGAGAGGATAGAGAACAAAGGATCATTAAAGGAAAAAAAACAGCATCTCCATCACTGATGTTTGTTTGCACTCTTGGTTTACATTTGTTTTTGCTCACATGCATCATCTCTCTTCTCCTCGCTCTCTCCTCCTCTCTCTGCTCCTCACACTCATCCTTTCTCCTCCTCACACTCATCCTCTTTCTCCTCCTCACACTCATCCTCTTTCTCCTCCTCACACCCACCCTCTTTCTCCTCCTCACACATCCTCTTTCTCCTCCTCACACTCATCCTCTCTCTCCTCCTCACACTCATCCTCTCTCTCCTCCTCACACTCATCCTCTTTCTCCTCCTCACACTCATCCTCTTTCTCCTCCTCACACCCACCCTCTTTCTCCTCCTCACACTCATCCTCTCCTCACACTCATCCTCTTTCTCCTCCTCACACTCATCCTCTTTCTCCTCACACTCATCCTCTTTCTCCTCCTGACACTCATCCTCTCTCTCCTCCTCACACTCATCCTCTCCTCCTCACACTCATCCTCTTTCTCCTCCTCACACTCATCCTCTCTCTCCTCCTCACACTCATCCTCTCTCTCCTCCTCACACTCATCCTCTTTCTCCTCCTCACACTCATCCTCTCTCTCCTCCTCCTCACACTCATCCTCTTTCTCCTCCTCACACTCATCCTCTCTCTCCTCCTCACACTCATCCTCTCTCCTCCTCACACTCATCCTCTCTCTCCTCCTCCTCACACTCATCCTCTCTCTGCTCTATCTTCTCTATCATTCTTTCCTCTCATAATGATAAATCTTCTACATTCACAAAACCCATGCCGTAATCCCATGGGTAATTTCCAAGTCCCCAAAAAAGTGTCAAGGTGTTCAATCCCTAGGAACTGAACCCATGTTCTTGGCCATGATGTCCTCAATGGAACGACTGAAGCCAAGGAACTCTCAGACCTGATGGGTTGCTTCTCTAAGGCTGTGATGCAACTCATTGGAAATATGGCTTCACCAGCACATCTGCCCTATTTTCCTCTCTTACACTCTCTTTCTTTCTTTAATCCACCTTGTATTTTCTGAATTTCCCTGGGAAGGGGTCTGATCTCTCTTTTCCTCTCTCTCCCATTTTTATTTATTTTGTATTTCTTTCTTTCTTCTTCCATTGGATTGAGCTAAATCCTTCTGTAACAAAAATACCACCAACATTGTTGTGTGGCCATAAAGTATCTATCTATTTATCTATATATCTACAGTATCTCCTTCTCTCTCTCTCTCTCTCTCTCTCTCTCTCTCTCTCTCTCTTTCTCTCTCTACCAAACCCTCTCTTGTCTGATCATCCATTGAGTTCTCTCTCTTTCTCTCCATCTCTGCAAGTGCCTCCTCCAGGCAAAAGCCAGGCATGTTCACCGGCAAACTTTCTGTAACTCTGCATGGCAAACGGAGGGTGCTATGAATGCATCTCTTAATGGTGGCGAAGGCATAGAAAGCAAGCAGAGCTCTAATGATGATTAATCAAACTTCAGATCCACAAATAAAGCTTATTTGAGAGAGAAACAAAGCCTGACAATCCCTTTTCTCTCACACCATCAACAAGAACATCAACAACACCTGTGCTTTATTTATCACTGTCAACAACAGTTTTTTGTTTGTGATGTTCCTGTAATACTAGGCAGCCCAAAACCATTGACAGATGTTATCATTAAATATCTCTTAGCCAAATTATAGCCAAGCTTCCATTTTGAATACTGACAAACCTTTCAACATTCAATTCTGTTATTTAGATATTTCAAATTGGTGTTTTATATGGTGTATTACTATTATCTTTGTTTTAAATTGTTGCATTTCATCTTTTATTGGTGTTTCATAAGGTGTTTTATGCCTTCGTGTATGCTTTATGTGAGCAACGTAAAATGTCATTTTATTGACATTTTATTCTTTCTCGTTCTTTTCATAATTGGAATCGAAAGAGATGCCTTACAGTGGAATCAGTGGTGTGAAGTGAACACACTTTATGAGTCCAGTCTGCTTTCAGTTTTTAGGGAGACTGTGTCTGCAGGCTTCGCCAGGGTGAGCTCAGCGGCTGACCCTGGCCCTGTCCGTGGTGCTGAAGCCAAGCTTCAGTCCTGAACTGTCTCGGATCCTCCTACTCCTGTCAGTAACTGGAAATTCATTGGATATAATCCCACTGAAACCTGAACAAGAGAGGCGGAAGCCATTTTTGTCAGGCAGGTGTCCAGTGGTTTAAGCTGTCAAAACGGTATCTAATGAGACTCCACACTCCTTTTAGGTATTAACAGCTTGTGTGTGTGTGTGTGTGTGTGTGTGTGTGTGCGCGTGCGTGCGTGCGTGTGTGTGTGTGTGTGTAAGCGTGTGTATTTCATGCATATGGAACACACCATTCCATACAGAAAATACCATTAAGCTGGTAAGACAAGAATGTATTTGTACTGTATGTTCGTTGTATACATACTTTCACTAAGGGATCTTGATTGTTTTTATGCACACATGAGTCTTTATGAGTCTTCCCTCACAGTCAATTTACTGTATGTACACAGTTTGTACTTTGCTTTGTATTCTTTAGGCCTGTTTGTCTGCACCAAATACGTACACTGCACATAAACACCCTTCTGCTTCCAAGATACTGTACATCCATGCTTACACACACACACACACACACAAACAATATTATTTCCTCTGGTCAAAGTTTTTAATGTTGGGTCTACTGCACAATGTCACATTTCCCCTTGGGGATAAAGTGGGAAATACACCAACTGCTACACACACACACACACACACACACACACACACACACACACACAATCAAGCAGACAATCACAACAGCACTAACAGTTGCCCTTTACCATCTGGGGTTAACAGAAAAAATAAAAAATAAAATTCAGTTTCTTGTCTGTTTTTAACCTGCTAGCTTGTCCCATTAATTCACACCTTATCCTTGACCATTGTACAACAGAACTACAGATGGCCTCCAGGTCAACCAACAGAAAAAAATGGGGACAATAAAAGCATGATTTAAAAAGGTAATTTCCTTTTCATTCATTCTGAATGCGCTTTCAGGCACCGAAATGGAGGTTATTGAAATGGCACTTCAGGAGTGGAGAATAAGATGAGAGCCTGGCCAGTTTTGCTTTCACTAAATGAATGGATGTTACAGATAGGTCTGACCATGCAGGAAGCCAACAGAGGTTGCTTTGGGAGGACATGCTGTTTTGAGATTGTTAAAGCATTGTGTACTTTTACAAACATTACTTAGGTACACAGGTGTATGTGTGTGTGTGTGTCCGTCTCTCTGTGAGTGTGCATATACATGTAACTGTGTATGTGAGTGTGTGTGTGTGTGTGTGTGTGTGTGTCTGTCTGTTTGTGTATATGTTCATCCGTCCGTGAGTGTGTATATATCTGAGTGTGTGTGTGTGTGTGTGTGTGTGTGTGTGTAGACTGTTCTGGTCAGCTCTGCTGTGATGTGTGAGTATGAGAGAAAAACGGGAGTGTGAGAGCCATGAGGACCGCATGACCACACGTCTCTGAGGAGGGCTGACTCACCCTCACAGCTGGTTAGCTCAGCCAGTGAGACAAAAACACGGAACTACAGAGAAAAATACATGCAGAGAGCAGAAAGCAGCACAAAGTAGAAACCAACACACACACAGACACACACACACACACACACAGAGCTGCCAAGTTTAGCAAGTAAGGCAGTTCTGCAAAGCACACAGCTGTCTGTAAGATTAAAAACTCCCAATTCTAACTCACAAACACACTCTTTCTCTGTCTGACCCCCCCCCCCCCCCCACACACACACACACACACACACACAGAGAGAGAGAGAGAGAGAGAGAGAAACAAACAAAGTCCCACA
>NW_027468689.1:18507848-18510348 GCF_046254945.1 Alosa pseudoharengus | reverse complement strand
ACACACACACACACACTCACAGACACAAACGCGCACACACCCACACACACACACACACACACACACACACATACACATACACACACTCTTTCTTTTGCTGTCTGTCTTTCTTCCTCTATCATTCTCTCTTTCTCTGTACATTCGCTCACTTTTTCTGTTTCTCCGCACCGGCCCCCAGCTCTATTTATAAGGTAACTTCCATCACCCTCTTTCTCCTCCTCCATCTTTGTTCCTCTTTGCTTAGCATAAACATATAAGTGAGTGAGAGTGTTGCTAGGCAACGACACACTCGGCAAAGACTTTAAATGCACTCTCTGTCTGGGGACAAACGGGGGAACAGGGGGGTGTTTTATTTGCGCGAGTACTGTATGCATGCACACACATCTGTTACTTTTAGTCATAAACAGTAAATACCATTTTTATTTTGAGCTACTGTACATACACATAGGCCTACATACATTAGGTGCATTCCTTGTAGTGGACTGCGAATTGAACTGTACAGGGTGTTCAGCCATGTTAAGTGATATTCCGTGGAGCGACGGTGTCCAGTTCGAAGTGAACTGTACAGTATGTAGGGAGCTGGTGAACATAGCTACGTCACTTCACCGGAAGTTACATGGCACTCGGAGTTCAGTAGATGGTCGGAAGCGGCCGTATTGGCAGATAAACATTATTTGTTTGGCTTTTTTAATTTGTGATAATAGCGAGAAATAGACCCTGTACATTCTAAAAAAGCCATTATTGTAATCCCAAAACACGTCTGAAATGCTGTGAGTCAACTGTTTTAGTGACCGAGTTCCCTGTGAAGTCCCCTGTGAATGTTACACCCTGTGCAGTGGGTAGAGAGTAGGGAATTCAGCG
The DNA here is from genome assembly GCF_046254945.1 of Alosa pseudoharengus. Lineage (NCBI taxonomy): Eukaryota > Metazoa > Chordata > Actinopteri > Clupeiformes > Clupeidae > Alosa > Alosa pseudoharengus. The sequence continues at coordinate 18,509,487 of NW_027468689.1, read as the reverse complement.
TAGGGACCCTTGTAATCGGAACGCAACCTTTATTCGATTGTGAGTTCACTTTTCCACAACTCTGAGCAGAACAGCAAAGAGAGTTTTAAACGGTGGAGACACTCATTGTATTTACTGTGTGTGAAATGCATCCACATCTCTCATAATACCACATTGTACCTCAAAAGGCCCTGAGTGGGAAAACATGCAAGTTAATGGGGTGGAGTGTCAATGAGAACATCTTGGTTCGCTCAACGCACCTTGAGTTCTGCACATGGCCCCTTTAAAACAGTATCTGACTCTCAGAAAGACTTGGATAAACTTGTCCACCATGTCCCCTTCTGATGACCCAGACAGGCCAGTATTTCCATTATCTGATAGGATGGAGACAAAGCCATTTTGCCAACATTTGAGATCTCACCCCTCACTCACTCACTCACTCACTCACTGACTCACTCACTCTCTCTTTCAATTCAATTTCAGTTCAAAGGAAAAAAAGATGTAAGATCTCAATGGGACTCTGGTAAAATAAAAGATAAATAAAAATGGAATAAAATAAATCAATGTATTGGCTTGACTCTATGAAAGCGGTGTTGCCATAACAAACATATTTTAATACAATACAGTAATACTAACTTTTTAATATGGAGAGAATTACATCTCGCTCCCTAGGTGAATTGAAGCCAGTGTTTGTACAATGAGATTAATACAATTAAACACACACACACCAGTGTTGCGCGGGTTTGGTCACAAGCGGCCCGCGGTCGCCCGATATTTGAATCAACCCGACCGCAACTCGGACCGCGAATATTAATTAGGACAAAATTATACCCGACCCGCGATCCGACCCGCTTATTTACAAAATGTGTGCTTTTGGTTATAGGCTGCATGCAGTGTGACAGTAGGCCATTTCTGTAAAAACAAACTAATTTATTTACGAAACTTGATGCAGTAGAACTACACGCAGTAAGCATGCAGGACATAATGTTTGCGCAGGAGAAAGAATGAGAATAAGAGCGCAAGCACGCACGCAACGCACAAAGGATAAGAACACTAGGATAAGATTTGAAGGCCATATGGACATACATCTTTCTTTCGAAAACAGAAATGGTGAGGCGAGGTAGGCAAGAGAGATACATTGCTGGTCAAAACGTTAGCGTAAGAACTGGTTTATAATGCTGAATGAAACACAAAGCTTTACTAAAGCACATCCACTGTTTAAAGTCACAAACACAACGAACTAAGGTAACTTTTATGCATGCGCGAACCTATACATACCGGTAGATATGGCTGTGTAGTCTGTGCCATAACATTTATTCCTGCAGGCTGCCCGTTTTGGCTGTCATACTTTTAAATGGCTTCGCAAGAAGTAGGCCTAGACCATAACCATAGCCTATATCGCTTTTCCTGAAGGGGTGTCTTTATTATTTTAACTCGCGTCTTGCTTCTTTACTGTTGACTTTACTGTATTGATGCTTTACTGTATTGATGCTAGCTTTCTCGTGATATTTTAAGTAGGCCTATTTGTAGAAAATATATATTTAATTAATTTTAACTGACCCGCCCGCAAATGACCCGAATATCATTAAAATATTTTGTTTATGACTCATAACCGCGGGTGACCGCTTAATTTCGGGCAGACCACGCAACACTGACACAC
>NW_027468689.1:18487848-18505348 GCF_046254945.1 Alosa pseudoharengus | reverse complement strand
TAATTAGCACGGAATCCCATCACCTCTGTGCCACCTCTCTGTTTTTTCAACTGATGAGCCTATCTTCGTCCTCTTTCCACTAAACACCCACATCATGTCTATGGGTAGTGCCTGTGTAAAAATAGGTGTTAAGATACATTTCATTTCTCAAAGATTATTATGACCGCCGCGCAGCGAAGCGGCGGTCATATAGGTTTAGTCAGATTTTTTTCTTTTTTTTTTTTCTTTTTCGCATTTGTCCAAATTTCCGTCAAGGATTCCCGGGACACTGTAAGACCGGGGTACACGAAACTTGGTGGGCATGTAACCCCACATGGATAGTATGGAACCATCGTTTTTCGTTTTGATCTGTAGCCCCACCGCTGGACTGGACCCCCCCGAAAGGAGGGTAGGGCAGACACAGTTTTCTGTGAATATCTTGAGAACCGAAGGGCCGTATGTTTGCCTCCAGGGGTCATCTTAACCCATTCCATGTGCACACATGTGCATAAACAGATACACACGCACACACATACATTCACAGTAATCATACGTATGACACATACTCACACAGTAGAGTACGCATGCATGCACATGCACAAACACAGGCACATACGCAGGCACATACGCAGGCACGCACACACACACACACACACACACACACACACAAACATAAACATGTACACGCACACATGCACTCAAGAATTTCTCAGAATTATGAACAGGCAAGATGGGGGTGGGGTTGTATAGAATAAATTTTACATGTGAAATCTATGAACTAATCATGTTTTGGTACTTGTTGTCTAGCAGATACCAGTGAGAATTGAGTGTGGATAATGCAATTTAGTGAGACAGTTAGAATCATATAGGCCTTTCAGTGTGATTTATTTTTGTGGACAAAATGTGCTGGACTGGGCGGCGGTCATATTTTGTACCGCTCTGCGGTACATCTAGTTTTAAAAATGAATAACTTTACTGTGTATTGAGGTTCAACTTATTTGGCCCTCTCTTGGTTTAGTCCCAGAACAGTTCATGCTTCACTTGTGTCCTTGGGAGAATAGGGAAAATCCGGCATCAAGTTCAAGTTCCGCTTTAGCTGAGGACCATTCTATGTTTTGAACAGAAACATTCTGTTCTCCTATACAGGAATGTCCAGGACCTCTTTCAATTTCATTAGAGCAATCATGTTTCAGAATCCCATCTAACTGCTGGGAAATGTTTTCTGATTTGATGGGATGAGAGGAGGCCAACTCTACGTCTTAGATTCCATTTTACTAAACGCCAGTCTGAATCACACCTGGTCACTGTGGTGTGTGAAATATAACTCAGCCCATTCATCCATCTGGCCTCATTCAACCACATTCATGAGGCATTTTCATTCAATAAAAAAATAATCTTATGACAGCATGTTGGCAGGATGGATTCATGAAGTCTCCTTTCAACGACAGATTAGATTTTTGCATTATCTGTCCACTCTCTCTCTCTCTCTCTCTCTCTCTCTCTCTCTCTCTCTCTCTCTCTCACACACACACACACACACAAGCACACACACACACACACAAACACAGTCACCAGACGCACTTTCTCTCACACTATCTCTATTTCTCTCCCAACATGAAATAACAACTATATTCAGTACATGTCTGTACAACAGCCAGGTACAAACATCCAAGGAGCGCCTGCTGAAATGTTGAACAGTGTAAAAGTGTGTGTTCCTTCACACACAGGGCCTGTGTTATGTTGAACAGTGTAAAAGTGTGTGTTCCTTGACGCATAGGGCCTGCATTGGCAGCCTGGGGTTAACTGATGAAACTCTCTGGGGCCACAGTGATGCTGTCTGACTCCGCAGAGTTGCCAGGTCCAATCAGACACATCACGCACACTTTGAATCCAACCTTTGTATGGAGGTGTGTTTGTGTGTGTGTGTGTGTGTGTGTGTGTGTGGCAGGTTTGCAGAGGTGAAAAGTAATGAAATACATTTACTCATGTTACTATACTGAGTAGTTTTTTTTGTATACATTTTTGTATTTTAAATTTTACTTGATTACATTTTGAGTAAAGTATTGTACTTTGTACTTTGTTTGCTACATAGCAAATCCCATCCGTTACTTGAGTAAAAAAAAAAAAGGCTAAGACTAATGAAAACCGAAAGGGGCTGCCCGGTACAGTGCCAATGATTGGCATGTTGCCTACAATAGGGCATGAATCAAGCTGGCGCCAAGTCTTTCTGAAAGAGATGGAGATGGAAGTGGATTACAAGATACCTCAGATTACATGTGTAACCTAGAAAAGTGTATTTTCCACTCTTTCAGTGGGTTGTCTCAGTTCGTTTTTAGCACTAATGATTGCAATATCCAAGGAGTTACATCATGAGATTTCGTGTTTTGATGCTTGTGCTCACCTTTCTTTGGAAATAATTTATTAGCAGTTGTTTACCCTCATTTTGATCTCTCTCTTTTTCCTGTTTTTGGCCTTTGTTTACCTGGCTTGGCTTTCTTGGAGAAAGACATCGCAGCAGCACAACAATTAGTGGTCTAGCCTACTAGCAATGCTCCACTAAATAAAAAAAGATAGCCTACTTTGTGCAGGCGGACTAAACCATTTTGTGTTTTAGCAAGGGAGAGTGAGATTGACCTTAGACAGTCTTTCGTCTGACATTCATTTTGACATTTCATTTGGAAATGAAAATATTCAGGTAAAATAAAATGTACAGTGGTGGAAATAAGTATTGAACGTGTCAACATTTGTGGCTATTTGAATTTTTCACCACACATTAGTATTAACTCAGGTAATCCACACATATAAAAAATCCAAACATTAATGTCCATAGTTATGTGTAATAAAGTGGAATGACACAGAAAAAAAAGTATTGAATGCACCTATTGACATTTCTTAAAAGTACACTATGCAAGATTTTCACCTTTACAAAGCCAATTTGATGGTAAACGAACTTGTAATAGGCTAATCATTCACCTAGCAAACTCGCGAGAATCGTAAAACATTACCTTGTCAGTAGATATAGCTTTTAGGAGATAGTTTGTTCCTGTTCTTAATCCTTCACCTCGACAACAAAAGCATTTCCATTGTCTACAGGGGGATAAGTCATGAGAAGTTTGCTATTTACAACAGCAGGGTAAATATAAATGTGTCATGACTCAAGAGGGAGCTCTAGTCACAAAAAATACCTAAACCTGCATAGTGTACCTTGATGATTTGTGGAAAAGCCTTTGTTTGTAATGACAGCTTCAAGACATTTCATGTATGACGAACCCCCCCCCCCATTTAACTTGTTGTGAAAAAGGAGTCCTCTCCTAGCCTGGCGGGCCATCCTATATCATTAAAATGTATAGTCTGGAATCAAACCATTCACCTCGCTTAATCCAAGGGGCGGGCAGAGAATTGTCTTTCAAACTGCCTAGGCATGCAATAGGCCAGCGCAGCGACCATATTCATATCCTTTTGGCAAAACGGCAAATACATCCTTCTTCGAAAGGAATGACTTAAGTGCATTGTGTTGCTCAACTTTCAAAGAAAAGCACAAGTCCAACTCCTCTAAAGTTGACGCCAACGCCGATTCAAACAACTGCTCTTCGTTCGCCATAGCCACCTTCCTTGTTGTTCACCGTCGCAGGACTGTCGTCATCCTGTTAAGCCCGCCTTTTTTTTGCCGCCGCTAGGGTGTGTCTAGATTTCTAGGCTAGTCCTCTCCTTTTCCCCTACGACAAGCATTTGAAAAACTGCCTTGTGCCACACCTGCATGGACTGCAGCCAAACACACTCACCTGCACTCAGTTTGTTTTATTGCTGTTTATGTCTTGTGTATGTAGGTGTATGTATGTCTTTATACTGGGAGATTTTAACTGTGATTGGGTTAATGGTACAGACCACCACCACCCCCACATTCCCTATAATGGTTTAGCCCAGACCTAATTGGGTAATTGCCTAGCCTATTTAAAGGCAGGCTTATTTCACACGGGAGAGAGACACAATAGACTGGAGACGCAGGAGAAACAGGAGGACACATGGCAGTGCCAGAGATCCAGGGCCAGGGAAGTTAAATGTTTGTTTGTTTTCATGTAAAGTTAACCCTTGCTTGTTGTGAGGCAAGGGGAGAGTAGGTCCAAAGTTGCAAGGTCGCCTTGCTTGGACAGGGAGCCTAGAAAGTAGGGATGGGCAGAACGAGGCTTTGTGAAACAACGAAACGTTCGAAGCAATTGCGCCGGAATGTGTCGAGGTTTCGAAACAATCCGACACCCGTAACTCCATGTTAGCAAAACTAGCCACTAGATGTCACCATCACATTTTGACCGTGAAGCACAACTGCTTCAGACGAAGAATATAAATAGCCAACATGGAACGCACGATTTCGTCCACAGCTACGTGGTTGAGTGGTTAACACACTTCCATTCGGCCGGAGCGTCCGGTGTTCGATTCCCTGCTGGTGCTTAGAAATTTCAGACTATATGCCTTCAATAACAAGAATATTTTTATATCTGCCAGTTAGATGTTTTGTTATTTCAGTTTCATAGTACATTATCCTTTGGAATATGCTGGAGAGGAAAATGCTACAATGGTTTTAAAATGTAGGCTATGCTTATGGCCCAGGGTTTTTTTGGGAACATGTTGTAGGGAAATAAAGGACTAAACAGGTACAACATGGGAAAAATAAACAACACATTTTTTGTATGTCAACATACATTTTTATTTAGGAATAACAGTTGTTCTGCCGTCTTGGCATTTAATCTGTTTCTTGTTTTTGAATAAACCTCCCCAGCCTTGGAAAAAATTCTTTCACAAGGCACACTTGTTGCTGGCATGCACAAATATTTTTTGGCCATCACAGTTAGGTTTGGATAAACCACTCTCCTTTCCTGCCAGTATTTCAAAGGGTCAGCTGTTCTTGAAATAAAGGCATCAGTCATATATTTTTTTACTTCTGCTACTATCTAAATATTAACGTCACTAGACTATATCTATCTAAACTATCGCTCACTGTCTGTCTCTAGCCTGTCAACTAATATATCACTAACCTATCAATCACAAGAATGCACTATAAATCGCTATATCTCTATATGTCTCTATGTCGCTATATCTCTCAAAATCTCTCTCCTCACAAAAAACCCACAAAGATAGGATGTGTTTGAATGACTTTTAAGCATTCTGGAACTTTGTAATTTAGATCAAACAGGTGTTTACTCGGGTAATTGGCTCGCGCGGTAAGGTCCAAACCAAATTGAAACACCACGAAGCCATGGTCACGTGACATGGGCGTTTTGAACCACACTTCGAAACACTGTTCGAAACACTTGCGTTTCGGAAGCTCGACACTGTTTCGAAACGTCAGCTTCGAGCGTCACATCCCTACTAGAAAGGTTAGGTTCCTGGTGCCTAGTTTAATGGCACGGTACATGTTTGTTTGTCTACTGAAGATCCCTGGATTTCATGTTTGGACTCTTAATTGTGCTTCCTGGATCTGCCTGTTTGTGTATGGAAAATAAATTATATTTTTGTATGGAACTGCTGTCTCCTGTCTTCCCTCGACACCACCTAATCCAGTGTTCGCACCTCCCTAAATGTGGGGTGGTCGCCTCGGTCCCTCACACTTGTACTTGTACTTATATTTTATTATTATTCATTTATTATATATTTTTCCTCAAAGTATATATAGGTACTTTCAATATTTTAGTACTTTTTCCACCTCTGCAGGTTTGTAAGTTGATATCTATATGTGTGTGAGTTCGTCTTAGTATGTATGCTTCACACATGTGTGCATTCATGCATGTGTGTGTGAGAGAGAGTGAGCGAGAGCATGAGCGTGAGCGCATGTTGCACACACACACGCACACACACCTGTGTACATTGTTACTCCCATGTCTCTGTGCATGCCAGCATGTCTCTGTGAGTGCATGCAGTGTGCATACAAGCATTTGTGTACAGAGCTTTGAGTGTCATGTACTGTATGCGTGTGTGTTCGTGCATATGTGTATGGTATGAGTGTATTAAGCACGTGCATGCGTGTGTATGAGTGTTGAAGGGTGGAAGCTTTCTCAGACAATCCTCCCTTTCTTCTTCTAGCAGTCTGCAGAGGGAGCCGGAGTGTTGATGACCCAGTTTAAGCGTCTGTATGGTGGACGCCCGCATTACTCTCTACTGAGCATTACAATGTCAGCCTCCTCAGGGTTTCACAGGAGAAGATTGAGATCCAACAAGGCAAGCGTCAAAAGTACACAAACAACATTAGTGTGTGTGTGGGACAAAGTTTGAGTGAGAGAAACTAAAAGAGAGGGGGGAGAGAGAAAAGGAGAAAGAGGGAGATAGGGGGATGAAAAGAGGACATGAGAGAGATGAGAGAAAGAGAGAGTGAAGGAGATAGGGAGGAAAAGAGAGGAGGATGGACAGAGACTGATCCATTAGTACTTCTCTGTGTATGGAAGACAAGAGCTCTGTGTTCCCTTGCTGATCATTAGTGTGACACTACCTGAGTCCTCTCTTCTCCCCTCCTCTCTTCTCTTCTTCTCTCCCTTCTTTTCTTTTCTCATCTCCTCTTTTCTCTCTCCTTTCCTCTGTTCCTGTCCTCTTCTCTTCCCTCATCACCTCTCCAGTCCCCCTCTTTTCCTCTGCCAACTTCTCTTCTAGTTTTCTACTAGAAAACTCTCCATTACTTTCTCTTCTCTGTTCTCATATCTTCCTGTTTCCTCTCCTCTCCTCCCTGTCACTCCTCTCTTCTCCTCTCCCCTCCTCTCCTATCATCTACCCTAAATCTCCCTATCTCTCCCCTCCTCGCCTCTCCCCTCCTCTCTTCTCCTCTCCCCTCATCTCCCTCTCTTCTCCTCTCCCCTCATCTCCCTATCTCTCCCCTCCTCGCCTCTCCCCTCCTCTCTTCTCCTCTCCCCTCATCTCCCTATCTCTTCTCTCCTCTGCCCTCCCTTCCTTTTCTCTCCTCTGTCCTTCTCTTCCCTCCTCTTCTCGCCTCTCCCCTCCTCTTTTCTCCTCTCCCCTCATCTCCCTATCTCTCCCCTCCTCGACTCTCCCCTCCTCTCTTCTCCTCTCATCTCCCTATCTCTCCCCTCCTCGCCTCTCCCCTCCTCTCTTCTCCTCTCCCCTCATCTCCCTATCTCTTCTCTCCTCTGCCCTCCCCTCCTTTTCTCTCCTCTGTCCTTCTCTTCCCTCCTCTTCTCTCCTCTCCCCTCCTCTTTTCTCCTCTCCCATCCCATCCCTCCTCTTTTCTCCTCTCCCCTCCTCTCCTCATCTGTCAGGTGTGCTGTGGGTTGCTCAGATACTTCCTGCATGTAAATCCCTGTATCCAGGAGGATCGGGGAGTCTCTTCAGAGGCTGTTTACGCGGTGGCCTATTTTTGTATAAGCGATGGCGCTGTGCTTTACCTAATGACCTGTCGCAGTGTGTTTCTATCCCCATTCATCTGTCTGCATGGCCGCCCTGGCTGTGTGATTAAATTCCCTCACACACCCTGTGTGTGTGTGTGTGTGTGTGTGTGTGTGTGTGTGTGTGTGTGTGTGTGTGTGTGTGTGTGTGTGTGTGTGTGTGTGTGTGTGTGTGTGTGTGTGTGTGTGTGTGTGTGTGTGTGTGTGTGTTTGTGTGTGTGTGTGTTTACTCCAACTGTTGTGTGAGGAATGTGAAGCTCTGTGTAGTCGATGGATTTGACATACCAATGTGCAGGACCAGGTGGGGGAACTGACAATCATTTGACCATAATGGGCATGTTAACAGACTAGGGATGTAACGATTACCGGTATAATGGTAAACCGCGATAAAAATGTTGACAATAACAATTACCGTTTTCTTTTCAAATATCATGATTATCACGGTTGATTACCGCAGTGTGGAAACCGTGTGTTTAATCCTTCCCAGCTACATCCGAGCCTGTTTTTGACATACAGTAGGCATGGTACAATGAAATAAAACTGGTACACTACTGATTCTGTTGTCTAATTGATGGTTTTAACTACGATTTGGATTAGGCTACACCTGAGTTTAAGAGGCGGAACATTTTCACCGCAAAATGTGCACTGTATCATGTAGCCACTCTGCATCTTTTTATGTTCGCGTCCACATTAAATCCATTTCACTCACGTTGTCAGTAGAATACAGTAGTCTAAAGTTTTATTTCGAACACTTACTTTGGTTTCACTCATTGGATCCAAATAACAGAAATAGCAAACTGCAAGTTATGGTAGGGTAAGTTAAGCTATAAGCACATAGCCAATTAAAGATGAAGAAAAAAGTAAACAGGACACTTTTTGAAACTATTTCAGCTTGTGCCTATCAGTGCTTTCTGAACATATTGAACACACTTTTAGAAATACCGTGATAATACCGAAAACCGTGATAATTTTGTTCACTATAACCGTGAGGTTAAATTTTCATACCGTTACATCCCTATAACAGACTAACAATTATGATGGGCAGGGCTATGCCATTTCATATTACGAATTCAAACACATTTTTACCAAAAAAGGGAAGACATGTACATCGAGAGACAGAAATCCATGTAGACAGATGGACAGACAGAGAGAGAAAGACAGGATGAGAAGGAAAGAGAGAACAGAGGAATATAGGGAAGTATTCATCAAAGCTGAAGGTCTTTATTATCTTCTTTTTTGTTTGAGACGCAGGTGTCTCTCATCTCTTCATCCATCCTCTCTCTCCCCCGCAGGGACATCTCAAGCTGTCTCCTCACATCGCTTAAACGATCCACCAGCTCATACTCCTCCGATGGCCCGCCGTGTGCTGACCCTGTCTGTTTCTCACTCTCTCTTCCTCCCTCTCTCTTTCTCTGTCTCTCTCTCTCTCTCTCTCGCCCTCTCTCTCTGTCTGACTTTCTCTTTCATTGTCTCATGTCATCACTCTTACTCACTATCTCAGTCTAACTTTCTTCCACTCTCTCTCTCTCTCTTTCCCTTTCTCTCTCCTTCTCTCTCTCCTCTCTTTCTCTCCCTCCCTCCCTCTGACTTTCTTCCACTCTCTCTCCTCCTCTGTCTCTTTTTCCCTTCCTGTCTCTTTCTCTCCCTCACTCCCTCCTTCTGATTTCCATCTGCTCTCTCTCTCTCTCTCTCTCTCTCTCTCTGTGTTTTGGACAGGTCGGCAGCTGAGGTCACCGGACCCCTGGTCATGCTGCGGCCTTGGAGCAGTAGCAGCACAGTGGGACCAGGGGTGGGGGGTGCAGTGGGTTTCCTTAAATAATGGAGACCTTCTTCAGACACGTCTGTTCAAGGATCCTCTCGCCACTGCTTGATCTCTTCAGACCTGAGGGGAGGGGGAGGAGGAGGAGGAGGAGGTGGAGGTGGAGGAGGGGAGGGTGCTGGTTTGGCAAGCTAAAAAGCTGCCTGTCTGGATCCATAATTTAGAGTGTCGGTCGAGTCCTGGCTTCAGACCTGCTCAGTAGACGAGACTGAGTGGGTTAGATGGAGGAGAGAGAGAGAGAAAGAGTGTGTGTGACTGTGTGTGTGTGTGTGTGTGTGTGTGTGTGTGTGTGTGTGTGTGTGTTTAAGTGAGAAGCTTGTTGAGCCACAGAGTTAAGGCTCACTCATGAGCATGTGCATATGGGAAAGAGCCAATGGGATGAGACACTGACACTGACAAGGGACACAACTGAAGACACGGGCAAACACACACAGTAGTCTCACAAACATTTGTGTGTTTTTACTTGTACAAAGCCAGCGTACCAGCTTACAAAGCCAGGCACACACACACACACACACACCAACACACACACTCATTCAAAGAGAAAAACAAGAAGAGAGAGACTACGAGAGAGTAGGTAAGAACAGATGGGCAGAGAGAGATAAACAGATAGAGGGCTAGACAGGTATAGAGAGAGGAAAGAGGGAGATAGAGAAAGATATGGAGTAAGAGAGAGGGAGAGAGGCAGATACAAAGTGAGGAAAGAGAGAAAGAAAGAGGTAGATAGAGAGGGTGGAAAGAGAGAAATAGAGAGGTAGCTACAGAGGGTGGAAAGAGAAATAGAGAGGTAGAGAGAGAGGGAAGAGTGAAAGAGAGTTTTGTCGGCTCCAGCTGTGTTCAGAGCAACAGTAAGAGAAGGAGGCAGTCTCAGCACTGAACACCTGCTGACCGTCCATCATGGTTCTTCTCCACATGACTCACCCACTGTATCGGCTCTCTCTGTCATAAACACAGACACACACACACACACACATACACACACAAACACAGACAGACACACACACAATTGGCCTGTGAGAGAGACTGTTATCTGTTATCAACAAATGGATCATCACTATTATTTACTTCTTCTCCTAAGCCCATCTCAGAGCTTTTGTCCTATAATCAGCCCTCTTAGAAAATGGCCCCTTTCCCAAACAGCTCTCTGGACGAGCCCATCCACTGGGGTCTGGGCCACACCAGGGCCACATCAGTTGGAGAGTCGGTGTAGCGAAGGGAGAGCGCAGTGACCGCACCCAGTCTTGAACCCAGGTCTCCGGGGCACTACACCTGCAGCTTGACCGCAACGGTAAAGAGCCAGGCCCGTTGGTCTGGCAGTCAGAGCGCATACTCAACTGTAGCACTCCTTCACACTGCCCTCCCCTTCGGGAAGCTTGCCCATGCACTTCACGCACACTGGCGTCCCTTGCGCAACCACCAGCCGTACTTCTCCCATCCCAGGGTGCCCCACACATGTGCTTCACTCTGGGGGATCTCTGGGGTCCCTCACACTGGGGTCAACCTATCCTGGGGGTCCCTCATACGGCTCACACACTGGGCAAGCTTCCGACGACCTCACGGCAAGCCATCCAACATCAGACACCATGAACCAAGTTCAACGTTCAGCTTGTTCAATGCTAGCGTTACGCCAGCGTTGCCACCGTTCCGCTGCCGAACAATAGAGAACAATAGGAAACCTGCCGCCTGCCGCTGGCCAGTGTGATCCCCGCCTAAACCTGGAGCTTGACCGCAACACCAAAGACCCAAGCCTGTTGATATGGCAGTCAGAGTGCACTCCGTCACAGTCGGCTACTGCCATTTTAAATCCCATAAAACCCTGTGGTCAAGATCAACAGACCTAATAAGGGAGTGCAGGAGAGGAGAGCAAGATAATCTCTCTCTCATACACACACGCACTCACACGCATGCACACACACACTCAATCATATTGCACTGTATGTATGGACACATGTACTGTATAGCACTTGATATATATATTCAGTACATACTCATCCATTTATATACACACACACACACACACATACACACACACACACACACACACACACACACACACACACACACATGCTTGTGGATATGTAATAAACACATCAAGTGAAAGTTTTGAGTCTGTAATGGATGCATAACTAAAGAATCTCTTGAACTTACATGAATCACCAAATCCCCAGGAACCAATCACAACCGCCTTTCTGGCACTGGGAGGGCTTCAAAACGCCATGTTATTTCCCATAGACATTCGACGCCCGGAAGTTGGGTGGACACGACTGTTTCGGAGGCGGGACTTATTCCGGACAGGTCTATTGTACACAAATAAAGTTCTAAAACTGTTTAAGTGGATAACTGGAATCGCACATGGCAGAGTTGTGAGGAAAATCAAAGTATTCTACATTTCTACACTTCAACTCGTCACTAGACATTCAGTTGTACAATGCAGCATCAAGAGTACTTTCACCAACACCTAATAAGAGACCTCCACCACCTTCCTTACCAATCAGTAATCTGTATTACTACATTACTACAAAACTATTAAGATACTATTAAGATAACATCTCATTTCTGTGTTCTGGAAGTGAGCGGAAAACTCCCAGACCCCTTCTCAATCTCTCAGATTTGAAAGGGTGACCTGGTATCAGCCAGGCTAGTCTTGAACATCACATGATTTGGCTTTTTGAAAATTCCCTGCGATTCAAAGATGACTATCTTTTCCTGCCTTTACTGTCAAGAAACCTGATACTGAATACAAGGAGGCTTGTTTTAGATTTTTGGGTCCGGCGTGGAGTGGCGTGATGCAGCTATCCATTCCAGCTCCTTAATGAGCGGCGATGCGCGCTGCCAGAAAGAGATGGCCTATCTGATCAGGAGGAAATGTGCCACAGATCAACAGGAAATACGCTGATTGCAAATTGGTGTAATAACGGCGACATCTCTGACAGCTCACACTTCCTCTCCATTATCGCCACGGCTACCGTTTACATAACACACTGTCATAGTTATTAATTTATGTATGTTGTTGGCTATTTAGATAAATATACATGCGTTGCTGACATGCTCATGACATGACATGCTCAGTCTTTCTGTAAAATGTCTATATTTAGCAATACCTGAGGGAAAATATGAAAATATAATTGTCAATTTTATTGCATAGTGTAAATCAAACCTTTGAAAAAGTTTCACTGCAGAATACCCTAGCCCTGTGTTTCAGCAAATAAGGACAGGTTAACTCTCTCTCTCTCTCTCTCTCTCTCTCTCTCTCTCTCTCTCACCCATCCTCATCCCTCCTGAATCTGTCTGCTTGGCCTTGGAATCTGACACCAACAAAATTTGAGAATGACAGAATTATCAATGACAGCCCTAAGAATCTATCAGAAAATAATTTTGCCTGCGGCCCAAGTACCTGATGCCAGAGCAGCAAGTGTGTGTGTGTGTGTGTGTGTGTGTGTGTGTGTGTGTGTTGTTTGTGTTAGAGAGACGGACAAATTAAGAGAGAACAAGATAATAGATCTGAGAGAAAAACACAGAACTGAGAGAAAAACACAGAAGTTTATCAGAGTGTGAGAGTAAATTGAGAGTGAACCTGTCATCTCAGGGTCACCACCACAACATGAAAGAGATGAGCAGAGGAGGAGATCTAAGCAAATAGGAATATATACTGTATATAAATAATAATAAAACTTTCACACACACACACATACACACAAAAAAATATGCACACACGGCACGGTGCTTACTCTCTCTCTCTCTCTCCGTCTCACAGACACACACACACACACACGTACAGACCCAATTCTTGTGGACTGGAAAATTGGAAATGGTATCATTTTGCTGATACCTTTGTACACAGCACTTCTCCATCAGATGGAAGCATAGGATGTTGAAACCAAGGCTATTAAAGCAAAGTTGGAAGGTCAGATCTTCTTTGTCTGGGTGTCTGATGTGTAAAACTGCAGTAGCAGTGAAGTATTCTCTTTATGGATGCAAAATAGAATGGAGATTGGCTATGAGGATATAATGACAGCGTAAGACTCAAATCTAGCTCTGTGTGTGTGTGTGTGTGTGTGCGTGCATGCGTGTGCGTGCGTGTGCTTATGTGGGTGTGTGCGTGTGAGTGTATGCACCCTGCCATGTGTGCATATTTCCGTCTGTGTGTGTGTGTGTGTGTGTGTGTGTGTTGGTGTGTGTGTGTGTGCTTGTGTGTGTGTGTGTGTATGTGCGTGTGTGTGTGAGTATGTGTGTGTTAGTGTATGAGTGTATGCACTGTGCCATGTGTGCAAATTTGTGTGTGTGTGTGTGTGTGTGTTTCTCCCTTGCCTTTCCTGCGAGCCTTGGGCCATTGATCATGGCTGAGTTTTCCCTGAGGGGCAATCAGTGCGGACAATCCTCCTTGCAGAGAGAAGATGGAGCAGGCCTCGCTCCAAATCAAATATCCAATCCCCTGCTTCAGAGAAGGAATGGACAGAAGCACTCTCTCTCTCCCCTCTCTCTGTCTCTCTTTCTTATTCTCTCTCTTTCCCCCTCTCTCTTGCTCCTTCCCTTCACAATGACTGATATTATTTTATTTTAGTTTATTTCATTTCACCCCCCCCCCCCCCCCCCTCCCCAACTTCTTTCTTTCTCCAAGCACAATACTCCAATCAATAGACATCTATCTTCCACAGAACAATGAAATATGATTAATGATGTTGCTTACACCCCAAACGGAAGACAGATGGGGACATTATCTTCTGGTTGGAGGATGATTCGTCTGTGACAGCAACATCACACAATTGACCCTGTGCTTGGAGATGGTCATCTGCTTCTGAGTTTGCGGCAGGTGACAGTATCTAGTAGGGATGCACGATATATCGGCGGCCGATATATTATTAGCCGATAAGTGAAAAAATGAAAATATTATTATCGGTCCTATAACAGAATTCTGGCCGATAATTTGCGCCGATATTTTTTAAAGTCCTAATTTAGGCCCGTCTGGCTACACTGAGCTAGCCTACTTGAGCTTGTTTGGCTATACTTTTTCCTCAGTATAATGTCAGCGGTGTGAATGTATTTCACCACTCTAACAAAATCTGTGGATATGCGTTCATTTGGGAATCTGTGCATCTTAAAATCCTCTCGTGAATGATCCGCCATTTAACCTTAACAGAGTGGAGCTCAGCCCTATCTAGAGCTGTCTTGTGCTGGTGTGTTTGCACTTTACCGCGCTGGTCGGGGAAACAAATAAACAAACTCGTTAGTGGGATGAGTACATAAGTAGGCCTAGTTCTAAGTTGTGTTTTAGTATTATATTTGCATTACTTTAGCTTGGGTTTTTTATTATTACCTAGAAATATGCTAACCATTCGTGCTTCAGTTCCAGACAGGTCATCATAATAAGTTATTAAAACCTTCGGGGCTAACGCCTTTCATTTCTGCTGCAGCAGGTTGTGCGCAACAGAGTAGACGGACATAAGATACGTAAGGGATAATGTATAGAACGCCGGTCATTACTGGGAAAATAAGTCCCGACAGGGCGAACCGAACCCCGACGCGCAGCGGAGGGGTCTTGTTCCGCCCTGAAGGGACTTATTTTCACAGTAATGACCGGCGTTCTGTACATTATCCCGCTTATTATACGGCTACTTGCCAAAACGAAATAATAAACTCCCCACGATACCACTCAGCCTACATAACCTAGCCTATTTGTTACCGTTCATCGTAGCATTTGCTGAGAAACAAATAGTTCGCAACAACACACGCTGCTGAAATTGAATCAAACATTCTTTAGAACACAGCTGATCAACCGTCTGCTTTCACGTTTGAATGAAGTTCCAGTCCTTGCGTAGTGATATGAAAGACGTATCAGAAGCACAAAACCCGTTGCCATTGACAGCGGTAATTATATGTTTGCAGCGGTAATTACATGAATATATCTTACCGCTAGAACTTTGGGAAATCCCATTCAAGTCAATGGAGCGTTCTACTAGCATTGTGAAGAGCCGTATAATAAAGTCTGAGAAGTTGCAGCTTTATTCAGTTACCCGCAGTTGAAACTAAACCTAAGTTTCCCTCACAAACTCTGATTTGGTCGCTATACTTATTCCAAGCTGAGCCGTTTATGAGCGTTTAGTCCTAAATGAAAACGATTCAAACTCTCTAGCCACTCACTCGCTGTTGCTAGGTTACGGGGACGCTGGCGAGACACGCCGCTCCGTCTGGCATTATGTTTTTGTTTGTTTTTATGTAATGTTTGTAATTTTATGTAATGTCATGTTTATTTTTTGTATTGGTTTGTCTAGTTAAATGTTTTCCCTATTTATTTACGCTATTTTTGATAGTTTTCATGTTATTCTTAGTCCTTTTTACTGCTTCTAAGTCAGCTGATGTCATTGACATTTGTCCATTGGGAGCTTGCTATGGCTAGCTTTTGCCCTACCTTGGCATCGGACATCCTTCCATCTATCCGTGAGCGGTGCAGCACTTCACTGTCTGGTCGAGGGGACCTCTCGGGACAGTTGGACCTAGGCTACTCTGCGAAAGATCTGCCGTGGCCGCCGAGCTGTTGCTGACCTGCGAGATGCCATGCCAACTGCAGACTCTGACATCCTTCCATCCATCCGTGAACAGTGCACTTCACTGTCTGGTCGAGGGGATCTCTCGGGACAGCTGGACCTACGCTAGCTACTCTGCGAAAGATCTGCCGTGGCCGCCGAGCTGTTGCTGACCTGCGAGCTGCCTTGCCAACTACAGACTAACGTTAACGGTGAAGAGCTGCAATCTCACGGAGCAACAAACGGTCGCTGTTAAGTCCACCGAATTGCGGATCTACACGATCGCCCAGTACTTTGGACTGTGCTTCCAGTCATCTCCAGACTGCAGTCTACAAGGCCTAGCTTCTAACGTTAACGTTATCTCCAGACTGCCAGTGAATTCACCGGGTTGCTCAGTTGCTAAAGAACTTTGTTGGCATTGCATCGGTTGTGAAGACACAGCTCTGTGCGCAGTTTTCACGGATCATCATTGCCCTTGGACATTTTCAGCTGGTTTGGAAATTGGACTAATTTTAACATCACTTTTCCCCCTTTTTAAATATATCTTCTTTTTTTTATTTGTTTATTTGTTTTGTTGTCTGTCTTGTATGTATTGGTGTCACGGGTACACTGGTGACTACGCCGCTCCGTCCGGCATCGTTTGTCTTGTTGTTATGTGTCTTGTTTGTGGAGCTGTCAGGGTTCTGGCTTGAATTTCTACTTTTCTGTTATGCCCCTGCAGGTCTTGTCTGGGGCCTATTGCACAAAACTAGGATAAGGGATTAAGCCGGGATATCTTGGTTATCCTGGCTCAATTTATCCGTGATCCAGTTGCACAAAAGCGGGATAGGGGGCAGCAGGATATGTTATGGTATAAGTTACCATGGCGATTTATTCTTTGGAGCTAGCCTGCTCCAGACCAGGCTAAGTTCCAGGATCTATTTAATCTCATCCCTTATCTCAGTCAGCAGTCACCACAAACGGAAACCAATAATTATTCCACTGCCCACTACACATTGTTATCACATATACCTAGACCCATTGTCATTATTTAAATGTTTGTGATCATTAATTAACTTTTACATACTCGCCATTACCGACCTGTCATGCGACAATGTGACATCACGGGAGTGCCTAACCATTTCGCACGTGGTGGTCGCGGAACTAGTTGCAATATTCTCCTAAACAGAGGTGTTGCTGTTTGTTGCCTGTTGTGAAAAGGCTATCGCTACCTACTTCACACCGTAGAAAAAGCAATGAAGCCGCTAGTTGCCATGGTAAATCAGTGAATCTGTGATCGGTGGCGGGGTCTATTTGAGGGAGCCGTGAGCGCGCACTTATCCAGGATAGGTTTCACCTGGCTTGATGAATCCGTGTCTGCTCATCCTGGCTTGCTCTTTGTGCAACCAATTAAGCCTGTACGATCGTGTTTTGGATTCATTGAGCGCAGCTCAGTAACTTATCCCGGATGTCTTAATTCTGCTTTTGTGCAACGGACCCCTGGTCTTGACTGCCATTTGCTTTGTTTATTTTGCCATGTGGCAATGTTGTTGTTTTGATCCCGCCCTCACCTGCCTTGTGTCACTTCCTGTAATTGCAGTTCCCTCCATTTTGTCTGTGCTCACCTGTTTCTCATTGTGCTGTCATTTAGATCCAATCACCCAGTGTATTTATACCCTGCTCTTTTCAGTTCAGTTTGTCAGTTCGTCACAGTTGTGTCTGTGTGTCGTGCTCTTTCTCTGTGACTCTTGTTGTGGAGTTTTTGGACTATTTGCCTGCCTGTTGTGTTGGACTATTGTTGGACTACTCCTGCTTGCCCT
>NW_027468689.1:18480348-18482848 GCF_046254945.1 Alosa pseudoharengus | reverse complement strand
CACGGGGAAACCAATAGAGTTTGGGGACTTTGAATGACAACTGTGTTACAGTTTTTCTCAGTCGCTTTGGTGCTTTTCTCAGATCAGGATGAAAATTCTCATAACTATTAGTTCAACCTCCACAACATTTAGTCATTTGTGCACATCATAGTAGCAATTTATCCTTCCTCTGAACAAATTGCAAATGATTTTGGACATGTATCAGTTCCTTTGTCATGTCAGTCAAAATTAACTATACTTATGGATGCTGAATAGTCGTTCCCAATAAAACTAATAGTCTTCATTTCATTGCTTGAGTCATTACATACAAAATTGGTACTACTAGTTATCAAATTCTGTCACAATGCTGTAGAACTGCAAAGAGCATACAGTAAAAATGTGAAACGTACATATTCAGTGTCTTGTACTCACTTACTCTCATAACTACAGCAATTTCTAACTTTACTGTAGTTTTCAAATGGCTGTACTGTATAGTGCTGTCTTGAGCATGTTCAGGTAGTGTCACCGAGTTCTGACCTTTTTTTTGCATGGGAAAACACTGAGAGAATAAACTGCCATAATGAAAACATGACAAAGCCATTTGACTATCTTGTTCATAAACGATGGTGTCGAGACTTCTCATTTTGATGACACTGGCAGTTTCATTGACATAAATGTACTTGATTTGAGGAATGGACTACTCATTTTGAGCAAGTGCCATGCTTTTGCAGGTTATCCACTAGGTTTTGCAGTTTGCACTAATTGTTTTTAGAAATGCACTAACTGCTGTGCAAATGTTAATAGTGAGTGATGTAAGAAAAACACCAAAGTGACTGAGAAAAACTCTGTTTTGCAAAAGGGTGTGCGAACTGTGTGAACCCAATGAAAACGTGTGAACATATTAGAAAGAGATGACTTCTACTGTGCAAAGAAAGTGTTCATGAAGACCAAGTGGATCCCAGTTTCCTTAAGCAGTTCAAAGCAATCAGGAAAAACTGTAGTGTGTCTCGAATGGAAGAGGAATTAGATAGATAGATAGATAGATAGATAGATAGATAGATAGATAGATAGATAAATAGATAGATAAATAGATAGCGTTCTCTAAAAGAACATTCAGAATGTATTCACCACTTCTCATTCTATGCACTCACACAATGTGTGTGTGTGTGTGTGTGTGTGTGTGTGTGTGTGTGTGTGTGTGTGTGTGTGTGTGTGTGTGTGTGTGTGTGTGTGTGTGTGTGTGTGTGTGTGTGTGTAAGAGAGAGATAGAGAGTGGGGCTGGGATTACACTTTACAAATCAAAAGGCATCTCAACACTCTATGGGTACGCCGTGGGGAGCCTCTTCCTGGATTCAAAAACAGCGACTTTGTTGCTGTGATGATATGATTTGTTTACAAAGATGACACAAAATTCATTCAGGTCTCCATCAGAGAGTGTGGGAATCGGAGACACATGGCAAAGTGTTTTATTGAGGAGCTTTAGGCAAAGCTTACAGGCCTTTTCAACGGTGAGAAAAAAGCAGGAGAGTGGCAGAAACCAAAATAAAACAAATAACGAGATAAAACGATGTCTGTTGATTTTAATCTAGTGGTGGCTGAAATAGGAACAGACAGTGTCCAAATGTGTGAGAAGCAATCAAAAAAGACATATTGATTTGGCAGGAAATGGAGTTGGCCGAGAGGGGAGTTTGGCAGGGCACTGATGGGTGGTTGGGGTGGGGGTGGGGGGGTGGAGAGAGAGAGAGAGAGAGAGAGAGGAAGGAAGGGAGAGACAACCCAACCTTTTTTGGGAGAACAGAAAATTCTGCACTCTAGTTTACTGCTTCTATAGTATATAGACAAGTAATGTATACAACTGTATACACAAATGCATGCACACATGAAAAGGAGCTCTGTCCCATGCAGATGCACACATGGCTTAATACATCTATGCATTTCCAAATGTTCCAAAATGTCCATTTTGCACAGGAAATCAGGGCAGAACACATTCTAAATATAAGATGCTGCAATGACAGCTCCGGAGAGAGTGAATTATAACGTTACTGACAGTTTTTTTCAGTCGCTAACAAGCGTTTGTCTAACTCTAAACACAATTAGCACAGCATGGTTTTTTTTGTGGCCATACCATTCACACATTTCATGGCGTTTTCACACAATATGCAGTCAGTGAACACATTTCCACAATGCTTACATTTTCTTAACAAACAAGCTACACCTCCCAACAAAAGTATGGATTGTTTTTGCAGTATTTATGTATTGTTACCCACACAACATCCCACAAAAGCAAAAACAATATTCCAAACATTAGCTACAGTATAAAAACTTCTGCTTTTGCTCTGCTTCTGCTGCCAAGCGGTTTTAGCATCGCCTTCGATACTGTAATATCAGATGCGATGTTGATGAAAACATGTGGCCTAACCTAGCGTTCATGGGCTTCGTAAAAACCTTTCTCCGAGTGAAAACATCATCATTCCGCATCATTCACGTCACTTAATGTGTCAGAGTCAGAGGTCGGAAACTG
>NW_027468689.1:18467848-18475348 GCF_046254945.1 Alosa pseudoharengus | reverse complement strand
AAAAGGAATTATAAGTAATGAAATTATTGTGCTCAAGAGCCAGCTCAAGTTTTAAAGAATTAAATGTAGTAATTGAAAAGGTATATTTTAAAGATGGGGGAGGTATTGGCAAGTTACCTCAGGTCAGAATCAAATCCAGGTTCCAGTGGATACTTATTCAACAATATGGCTGGGATGCTGCCCCATGCATCACAGTTAATCCCAGCCAGTAGCAATCTATGCAATGGATCAGGCTGAAATATGTAGAATTGCCTTTACTACAGTGGCCCAGGTGAGACCCAGAGCTTGTAGGGGAGCAACTGGTTATGGTGGCATGTATCAGAACATTTTGCCTATTATAGCACAAACACTTTCATTTTGCTCAGGGCATTGTTAAAGCAGTAAACTATGCAGCAAAGTGCTACTTTGTTGTGCATTATGATTGTCAACACAACTAGCATACCATATAGTACAACTAACCATATACTGTAGTAACAACTAAGATGAACAATGATAACGATGCTGCTATTACAGGCGGCCTTTTCAGTTCTACAGTCAACTTGACACCATGTCGAGTCACTTTTTTGAGGAAGGGTGATATTACATTATACTCTGACATTCTCTTGGTTGTAATGACATCAAGAAATGACAGTTGACCTCAGTGACAGTATATTTCTGGTATGTCAGACTGACATCATACTGATCGGGGCGAAAATGCAGTTTCTGGAAGACATTTTCTTTCATTAATACAGCTACTAAATATGTCTTGTGAACATGTTTACACAGATTGTAATACTATTATGGCAGAATTGTAATGCTGTCAAAGATATGGTTTGTATGCATGTATGGTACACTGTTCCTTACAACACACATTTCACCATTTGTAAAATAAATGCCTATTGTGTCTTATGAAGGCTATGCTTTCTCTCATAAAGAACAGACTACAGTATGTGTGAATATGTGAAGTGGGCAGTAAGAAGTTGTGTGTTAGTGAAAGCTTAGGTGTGCCACTTTATGCGCTTGTTTAAGTATGTGTGTGTATACTTGTATGAGAATGTGTTTGTAAATGTGTGTCTCTCTACCTGGCTACCTATTGTTGCTCTTAATGCATCCTCTACTGTGTGTGTGTGTGTGTGTGTGTGTGTGTGTGTGTGTGTGTGTGTGTGTGTGTGTGTGTGTGTGTGTGTGTGTGTGTGTGTGTGTGAGTGAGTGTGTCTTGTTTTGTTTGCTTTGTTTTGTGTCATTGTTGCAGACATAGCATTAGATGAATGGCAGGGAGAGGTGAAGACAATCCTGTCACTCTCACACACACACACACACACACACAGTGCCTGTGATCCCTGAAGCCTATACCTCATTGCTAGGGGCCCACTTATTAAGTGAGGCACTAATGATAGTGTGAATTCAATTATGGGAAGGCTAATGTTTCAGTGGGGCTCCCCTCAATCGGCTTACTGAAGAGTTTAATTACAAGCCAGAGTGGATGTGTTGAACATGGGGTCAACAAATTGTATTTTTATTGCCTGTGTGTGTGAGTGTGTGTGTGTGTGTGTGTGTGTGTGTGTGTGTGTGTGTGTGTGTGTGTGTGTGTGTGACTGACACAATAGGAGAAAGAGAGAGAGACAGACAGACAGACAGAGAGAGAGATAGAGAGAGAGAGAGAGATTGACAGATATGAAGATTATAGCACATTTAATATACAGATGGAACTTGAAGTGATTTACATACATAAAAGCAAAAGGAACATCTCAAGGCAAATGAAAAACAAATGTGAGGGTAAAGCAATAAAGACATATTAACAGATATATAATTAAAATAAAGTACAATTCATGAAGCAGACATTAAGAGAACTAGATGTACCGCAGAGCGGTACAAAATATGACCGCCGCCCAGTCCAGCACATTTTTTCCACAAAAAGAAATCACGCTGAAAGGCCTATATGATTCTAACTGTCTCACTAAATTGCATTATCCACACTCAATTCTCACTGGTATCTGCTTGACAACAAGTACCAAAACATGATTAGTTCATAGATTTTACATGTAAAATTAATTTTATACAACCCCACCTCCATCTTGCCTATTCATAATTCTGAGAAATTATTGATTGTTTGTGTTATGTTTATGTTATGTGTGTGGGTGTGTGTGTGTGTGAGTGTGTGTGTGTGTGTGTGTGCGTGCTTGTGTGTGTGCCTGCGTATGTGCCTGTGCATGCAAGCGTACATATGTCTACTGTGTGAGTATGTGTCATACGTATGATTACTGTGAATGTATGTGTGTGTGTGTGTGTATCTGTTTGTGCACATGTGTGCACATGAAATGGGTTAACATGACCCCTGAAGGCAAACATACGGAAAAAAATGGTCATCCTAGGCCCTACAGTTCTCAAGATATTCACAGAGAACTGTGTCTGCCCTACCCTCCTTTCGGGGGGTCCAGTCCAGCGGGGGGGCTACAGATCAGACCTTCAGATACTGTACAGTGGATCCCATTTAGAAGTGGCCACTTCATTCGCGTTTTCTGTGTGAAATGTATTACAACTTTTCGCCAAGACGTGGCAGCTTAAAGGGACACCAGGCAACGTTTTGATGTTAATTACTCATCTTCGTAAGTCATAATGGTTAAATGGCTCATTACAGGGCGAATGAAGACTCTCTCGCCCGCCCCTAGGCTACTGCCTGTAGGAAGAATATCCCGCTTGCAAGTTCAGTGTATCGTACCCGCCGACCGAAGCAGGATCAGTTTACATCCTCCATCCACAGCACAGAGGCAGGCTAATGAAACGCTAGTAATTGTTGCAAACGTGTGTATAATGGCAGAGCCGGCAAAGAAGCAGCGAAAACACTTGACGGAAGATGTAAAGAAAAGGAAAAGAGCTTCAGACCGAGCGAGGGGGGGTTTCGTAGAGAAAAAAGCATCAGGCTTGCCTGGTGTCCCTTTAAGTCTTCTTGATACTGTAAGCCAGGTGTTTTCAACCAGTGGTCCGCGGCCCACTTGTGGTCCGTGAGGACATTGCTGGTGATCCCTGACCATGGATTCAGTAGTTGCAATGTAGAAATCAGTATTTTTCCCACGAACAATAACGGACGCAGCTCTCAAATTGGCCCATTAAAATGTGAACAGTCTAGCGACGCATTTCATGAAGGCCCTTTTGAACATGTCAGTTATTTGTACCACTGGTTAGATGTAAAACTGCATTTCATTTTAGACTATTGGTATTTCATTTGTGCATTGACAATAAAGTTGAATATCATATGAACTAAAGATGACTAAAATCGTGCATACTGTATGTAGAAGAAGAAACATTCACAAAAATCCATGGCATGACCTCTCTTCTTGATAGCTGTTGAAAACTGCATGGAAATGACAGGGATTGTTTTGTTTAATAATAAATAAATACATTATGCTGCTACCTTCTGCTTTCCCCAAATACAATGTAGCCTACAGGTGTACATGACCTTTCATCTGTCCAGTTGCAATGGATGAACTGTGATGAACTGCCCTACTTGTGATTGTTTAGAGATTTTAAAGGTTTTATAACAATGCTACAATTTTTTTGGCTAGTGCTACAAATCTATTCACCTTTGCAGCGCCAGTAGGCTACTTTCTGTGCGGCCCGCCACACACACACAGGCATGCCAAACAACACAAAAGTTTCAAGAGTGGGGGATGGAGTAGAAGATGGAGACCAATTGATTAGTGTGATTTATGTTCGTGGAACGGATGTACACGACTGAGCTGCGGTCATATTGTGTACCACTATGCGGTACATCTAGTTATAAAGTTGTAATCAATGTCCAATCACCAACTTCTGAGTTGTTCGGAATGCAGCAGAAGTCTTTCTGATGCTGCTTTCTCCTCTCACACACAAGCCCCTCCACCTCCAGATTAGAGAGACTCTCTGTCAGACAAAGGCATCGGTTGTGAGCCGAACCATGACCCGAAGGGGTTGCCTTTTATCTCCATTTATAGGACAAGAGGAAATCTATCAATTAAACAAATTCTCTAGTGGGGGTGAAGAAGTTCTGTGTGCCTCCGAGACACGCGACACAATGTTTCCCCACAGGAATCTGAGTTTTCTTAAATTTATGGATTAGCCACATGGGTGAGTGTTTTACTACGAGTGGCTACGAGTGGTTTTACTACAAGTGCCTGCCACAAATTAAGTCTGACGTGGAATCACAGGGAACTCGTGGCCATGACAGTAGTTCGCCACTTTGCCAAGTTTGGTGGGACACGCAAGGAATGTGTGAGGGGGGGAGGGGGGATCACGTCTTTCTTAGGCCTGTTGAGAAGAGAGACAATCTGCTCTGTGTTCTGAAGTGTAACGAATGGACCGTGGTGTGGTCCATAAATATGTTTTTTTCTCCCCAGAAGCCATCGCCTCTGTCAAAAGAGATCACATGAGGGCCGCCTCTAAAGGTTGAGCCCTTGTATGTTTTTGTTTGTTTGTTTGCCTCCCTCCCTCTCTCTCTTCCTCCCTCTCACACAGTATCACTCTCTCTCTCTCTTCCTCAATCTCTGTCTCTCTATCTCTCTGTTTGTGTGTACAGACATAGCCATTTGGTTTTGCAACCCTGGAGGCAGAACAGAGAGTAGCTCAAACTCAGATACACACACACACACACACACACACACATACACACACTCTCTCTCACACACACACACACTTGTACAAACACACACACAAACCTGATAAAGAACAAACCCTCAAACAGATTAGATCACAGATAGTCATGGGATTGTCATTACTTAAAGGGTTGGTTCGGAGTAATTTCACTCTAGGGTCCTTTGCACCATGACCTCGAGCCAAACACCCGAGTATGATGGACAACGGGATCACAGGATAACACAACACAGTTAACTTACCATTACCTTCTCTATCCTGATCCCTCCTTCTGCATCCGTTGACTTTTCTTGATCCATAACAGTTATTCTACTCTTATTACAGGGTAATACTTATTGTTACACTATTGTGTACTATTCACACTGTATCTTGATTGTTCCCTATTTTTGTAAGTTGCTTTGGACAAAGGCATCAGCTAAATGAATAAATGTAAATGTAAATATTTTTTTCTGAATAAGGTCAGTTAGTCAATTATTTTCTTTTGAAGGAGATTATTTAGAAAAAATGAAATATTTTTAAGCCCACTGGACTTGGTCAAGATAAACTAAAGTATCTGGCAAGACCAATTTCCGAGGTCAAGTATACGAGTAATGTTATGTTGCATAGCCTTTTCAAATTTTAGAACTATGTAGCTTATTAGACTTGTTTATATCTTAGATTTCTTTCACCTGTGACATGATTGTCTACATATAGAACATTTCACTAATGTGTTATGCTTTTTGAGCAAGAGAATGAAAGAAGAGGCTTATTTTTTGTGGTGTTAAAATTTATTGCGAAATGAGTAGTGAAATGTAGCTGAATATAATTTAGTCTACCTTTGTAGGTTTACTGAAGGAATGGGGAGTTATTATTGGCCCAGGTGCTCAAGTCAATTGAGCTGCTGAGCTGGCTCTATGCTTCTGAAGGAAGCCAATCAAGGCCCTTCTCTTGCTCTCCAAATCGGCCAGCATAAGAGACAGGCCAAGGCTGGGGTGATATTGGGTCATATCAGGGGTCAGAACCAGCTGCTGGTGCTGGGCCACGTTGTTCTCACAGAGAAGGGCTTTGAGCTGATCCTTCAACGTAGAGGTCGTCTGTGAAGCCAAGCCAACCTGCTCAGCGGCCAGCCGGCAAGGTGGTTTCAGACCGCTCATGGGGCAGGGTGATTGGATCGCGGGTCTGCGGGAGGTTGAGCTGGCCATTTCATCACGCAGCTTGCAACCATATCCAGAAGCTTTAAAACGTTCCGAATCAGCAACTGGGGATATTTCAGTAGCTTTGGTCCCTACGCCCTGCTTCAGCTGGGCCAGGAGGTGATCACACTCCCTCTGGAAGTAAGGATGGGCAAACACCTGTAGGGTGGGGGGAAAGGGAGGTGGGTGGCAGGTGAAAGACAGAGTTAGTGAGCACTCAAGTTCTACCAACTTACTTTTTTTCCATTAATTTTAATTTGCTTAATGACTAAGCAGAATGTAGTAATTCTGTTTAACTCAACGTTGTGCTAAAGTGGTGATACATACCATGACCTCTTTGGCAGTAATGTCCATGCTGGGATTTCCATGGTTTTCTAAGTTAAATCCAGGCCTGGTAAATCCATACAGGTTAAGCTGGCGATAGAAGTTTTTGATGCTCTTTGTGTTGAATATATCTCTTTCAAGGATTTCAGCAATGAACATCATCTCATGGATAACCACAGCAGTTCCATCAGCGCTCCACCATACGGACCGATAGGTGTCATTTTTGGCAACATTCCAAAATATATATGGGAATATGTCTGACTGACCTGTTGGTCTACACTTCTCAGTGTTCGGTTTTTGCGCTATTTGAGTTGGTCTCAGTTCAAGGCCGATTTTCTTCCTCTTGTCAGAGGGTATCAGAGACAAAAGCACCCGTGCCCTCTCTTTCCTCAAGGTGTTTAGGTCAGCAGATGCTGAAGATGAACCTTTAGTCGACGGGCGACTGTAGGGCTGAGGTTTGTGATTCTTTTGACTGGACATCTTCAAATTGATGGGTGACTGGTCATTGTGAAGATCCATCATTTCATCCATTACAATATCAGAAGACATCTTACTCTTTCGCAGTGTTGGCAGTGAATGAAACATTGGACCAGACAATGAGATAGAATTTTGCAAAGTAGAATCCTACCGGTATTCTTAATTCTACCGTTGCCAAGGTGAAAGACATCATAAAGAGTAGGCCTTTTTTTCTAGAATTCTCTCATTTGGTTGCATGCAGAGCCCTATTAGATAGATATAGATAGATAGATAGATAGATAGATAGATAGATAGATTCATCCCCAAAGGGAAATTATGGTGTTACAGCAGCAATTAATAATATAAACATATATCACACATAAACATACATACAAGTTAAAAAAAATAATATAATTGGATATAGTCTCTGTTAAAGAGGTTGTCAAGTCAAGTCAGTTTTATTTAGTATAGCGCATTTAACATGCACAAAGTGCAACCCAAAGCACTCCACATACAAGACATTGACAAAAAACAAAAGACAATAAGACAAAAAATGCCAGATGGAGCGGCATAGTCACCAGCATTGACACCACATGACACCACATTTTAAAAAATAACAAACACAAAAGATGCCGGACGGAGCGGCGTAGTCGCCAGCGTTCCCGTGACACTAAGACATACAAGACAGACAACACAGCAAATTGAAAATAAATAAATAAAATAATAATAATCATGTTAAAATTAGTCCAATTTCCAACCGGCTGAATAAGTATAAAGGCCAATGATGACCCGTGTGAAACTGCCAATGCAAGACCAACAAAGTTCTTTCACTGACCAACTCAGAGAATTTACATTTACAGGTTGTAAACTGCATTGACTCTCAGCATAAGATTTTCTCTCACGGCACAAAGGGGAGTTGTTGTAAATAGTTATGGCAGTGGGC
>NW_027468689.1:18442848-18462848 GCF_046254945.1 Alosa pseudoharengus | reverse complement strand
GATGTGTTGTGCGATGTCGTGTCGCGCGTCCGACCCTGCCGTGCCTTAATCCCTCGCTTTCGAGTCGTCTCAGCCCGAGCCTTGTCAGCTGTTTGCCTGAGCAAACCCACAACCGACGAAACTCACACGGCTGCCACGGAAAGTTTCCCAGCTCCAAAAGTAACCCCTGTCACCTCTACGCTCAAGCTTGGGTGCCATGGCAACAGTGGTGGTGGTGGGAAAACTGATACATATATAATAAGGTTACAGTTTGTGTTTTTAAAGGGACCCTTAACAAGATTTGTTCTCGGGGTCTCCCTACAGTTGAGAAGTGCAATGCTAAATGTACTAAATATGCCGCTATTGCCACAAAGTATGGACATAACTCTGATATAATTTAGAAGGAATGCACCGACAGCAGTCTGTAGAAAAAGATCTTGAATTCCTGTAGCAGCTCTTTTCCGTTTTCCGTTTTCCGCTGTGCTTCCTGCCTGGAACAAGAAAGTTGCTAGGATGGTAATCGCCTACAGAGGGCCTCTCAGACAATGGTAGAAGTGCCATTTGTCATGTTATGAGGTTACAGTATGTACCATTAAAATGATTTTGGAAACGTTATGTCAAGGTCAAAAAAGGTTAAGGGTGCCTTTAAAACCCAACATTTCTGTCAAACATAAGGGAAAACTACAGAGCATATGAGCAAGATAACACTCTCGCAAGTGTGGAGGTGAAGTTGTGTTGGGTCATTAAGCAGGGACCAACGATAAATTAAAAATACTTAAATTAAAGACAGTGAATAGCTCAGAAAACTGTATTTTGTCCTGCATGTATGGTAATGTATTGGCACCAGATCAGTGTTGGCTCATTTCCTGTAAATTATGTATGTACTGTATATGTGACAGTTCTGGTGGACTGCTATGATTGGATGAAAGGGCCTCTACGATGTATATGATATACACAATCACAGCATGGGGTTCTTTATGATACATATCATTCTGGTTGATGGTTGAGCTAGTATAATTGTCCCCCTGCTGTTGAGGGACCCTATAATGTTCTGAAGGTCCTACTGACACACACACACACATACACACACACACACGCACACACCATGAAGAGTACTGTTTCACCAACAGGCTGAGAGCTATGGAGGTATTCCACCATTTTTTTTAAAGAAAAAGAAAGTGTGTATTTGTAATGGTCTGAGGAGATTTAAGCTTGTGATAGAGACTATATATATTTATAAGATATAATCTTTCCCATCCAAACTGAAGGGCAGAGCCTCAAATATTTGATCAATATACAGTATGATGTTAGATGGGAGGCTGACTCATAGGGCTTTTGCCCTAATCTGCGTGTATTTATGAAAGGCTTTTGTCACCAGATGTTACTGAATGTGATGCCTGAGTCTGTTCTATACAACCTCCAGCTGTGACAATATTACAAGTATGTGTCGTTAACCATATGGGCCAATTTCAGGCTAATTTTCAAAACTGTTAAACAGAATGAATGGAGTATACTGTACAACTGTATGTGGTTTTATCCACCAATAATCCAATGGTTCTTTGCATCTCCTGCTGTTGCTGCTGCGGTTTCTTCTGCTGCTTCTGCTGAAGATATTCATTGAGGTTAAAGTGAAATTCTTGCCCTACTCACAGACATGTTTATGCCTGCAGCCTGAGCAGATCTCTCTATAGGCGGGCTCTGGTCACGGACACCCAGTGGGCTAATAATAATAGAAGCTGCGCTTCATAAATAGGGTGGCGGTGTCGTCTGAACTCCATCTGCTCTCGTTTCCATTCGGCTCCAGCCCAAACTAACGAGGAAACCCAGGGGGTTCCCTCTTGAGAGGGAGGGAGAGAGAGAGAGAGAGGGGTGGAGAGAGGTAGAGATAGAGAGAGAGATGTAAAGAGAGAGTGAAAGAGAGGAGAGAGAGAAAGTGGGAGGCGGAGACAGAGGGCGTAAAAAGAGACATGGAGCAACAGTGAGAGACAGAAAGAGTGGGGGAGAGAGAGAGGGAGGGATGGAGAGAGGGACGTAAAGGAGTGTAAAAGAGAGGAGAGAGGGAGGGATAGATGGAAAGTGAGAGAGCAAGGGAGAGAGAGAGAGAGAAAGAGAAGATGACAGAGAAGACAGAGAGGTGGAGAGAGGGAAAGGAGGAGAGAAGGAGGCCTTTCATCCTCCCCATGTCGATGACATGATCATTAGAAGCAGTGAAAACTACGCCTGCGGCAGAAGCCACCAGGGACGCGACACACACGTGACAGCACAATTAATTTTAGACCACTCGTGCTTTCTCTGGAGCAAAGCTGCATGGGAGCTCCTTGGTAGAGAAAGAGAGGGAGAGAGAGAAAGAGATAGAGAGGGAGATAGAAATTAAGATGTACAGAGTCTGGGGAAAAAATGAGAGAAAGAGAGTAAGGGGCAGTAAAGAAGGGAGAAGAGAGGTTGAAAGAGAGAAAATTGTAAAGAAAAAACAAAGAATGGTGAAAAAGAAAGTAAAAAGAAAGTAAAGAGACTATCAGGAGTACTCTGCAGTACCTGCACAACTGGCCACTGCTGTCCCCAATATCTGGTCAGTCTTGTATCTGTTCTCCATTCTTGTTCTGTTTCTCCATCTCTCTTCTTCAGTTTATCTCTTCATTCCATCTCTCTCCTTCAGTTCATCCCTTCATCTCCCTTCATTTCCTCCAACTCCTCTTTAGTGTTTGATCCACTCAAGTGTCTATCCAGCATGCCTCTGTTCTCTCCTTCCTGTCCAAGGTTAAAACGACACAATTCATCACCATAGCGAATCTCAGCTCTTTGGAATGATCTAGCTCTTGAGGATCTGACAGCCAATGGCCAAGTAGGCAGTGTGTCTACCAGATAGGGATGGGAACAAACATTCACAGACTTCTTCAAATAATTGTTTTGTTTGGAAGGGAAGAAGGCAGAGGGGCACATAACGGGGGTAGACGCCAGATGTTGTGGGCCTGACATCGAAACACCAAAGAAGGAGGGTGTCCACCTGATGACCCCTATGAAGCGCTCACCCCAACTGTTCGCAGACCTGCCCCACACTCAGGTCTTAGTGCTGTGCAACCATTTGGGATAACAACACCTCATCCTTATCTTCTCTACTGCCTTGGGTTCACAGTGAACATTTGTGTAGGAGGTAGTTTTTTGGCAAACAAACAAACGCTGGACTAAAGGTCACCGTTTACCATTAACAATATGGAATGTTCCCACAAAAACATTCAAATTTAAAATGTAAAAGAATTCATCACATTTATCTTGACCGTTCATCTCTGTTTGTTATATATTTTATTTGTAATGCACTTTACATTCCCAGGGAATCTCAAAGTGCTATGTCTAAATATAGTGGATTCATCTGTATTGTTTCCAGCCTACCTTTGGAAAGATTATTTGTGTTTTAATAAAGGTGCATTACAATGAAATAATGAATTGATGTTAGTAAACGGTTGATTTGGACTATGTCTCTATAGCATCATACGCACACACACATACAGAGAGAGAGTGAGAGAGAAGCGCATACAAAAACACACACACACAAACACAGACACACACAGACATACAGACACACATGAATGTCTGTATGCAAATATACCTTTCCTTTCTCAGAGAGAGAGAGAGAGATTTTATATGCATATGTACAGTACTTGTGTCTTTAGAAAGGCTTTAGCAAAACAAATTATTTTTTTCTCTCATGCCAATAAAGCTCTTTTGAATTTGAATTTGATGGAGAGAAATTTGATATATGCCTCTGGACAGAAATAAATGCGACCCAAAAAACCTGCATTTAAAAACCTGGACCTTTTTTAGATTTTTTGCATGTGAATGTTTGCCTCCTCAAAGCCACCAGAGCAGACTCGTAAACTGGGTTAATAAGTAATAAGTCTGCATTTATAAGAAGCCAAACGCTCGAGCCACAGGAATATTTCACAGGCGTGTGACACACAGAGAAAGTTTCTCTCACTCTCACTCTCAACTCTCTCTCTCTCGTCCTGCTCCACTCCCTGTGGCTCAGTGGTTAACAGCCAGTGCTCAGTGAAGCAGGACCGGGTCTTTTAAATAAGGCCCCACTTCCTCAGAACCACAGATGAAAAACCACATTTACACACACACACACACACACACACACACACACACACACACACACACACACACACACACACACACACACACACACACACACACACACATATCATAGGGGCCTGGAGAGACTGTCGCTTAAGACACAAGGTCTGAAGAAATGTTCCCCATTCTCTCTCTTTCTCTCTCTCTCTGTCTCTCTGTGTCTTTCCTTTTTCACTCCCTCTCTTTCTCTCTCTCTCCCTCTCTCTGTCTCTTTCTTTTACTTTCATTTCATTCCTCATCTATCTCCTCCGGTTCTCTTCCTAGATCCAAGATAGATAAATTCCCTGTATATTTGCCGCATGAAGATAAAGATGGACGTGCCTGCCAAAGTCAGCGTTATTATTTCTCCCTGCTATTGTAATATGCCAGGGAATATGCAATCACTCCTTGGCTTGGCGAATTGATTTGTTTGAATGTGCCTGTTGCCGTGGAGCCAGCTAAAGTAACTGTTGGCTTGCCAGTGTTATATATTTATTTGCTTGAATGTGGGGGCACATCGACAGAAGCGATAATATCCTTTTCACTATGCAATTATTTGTCCCCTCTGTGACCTGATGCCATAACTGGTGTAGACTTCTTTATAGTCTGATCTTCTGCCCATGCTCTGACCTTACACTGAGAGGGTCCGGACATGCATCACCCTCGTTATTCAGTTTTTTCTCGCATAGGAGGAGTATGCTAATGTACTGGTATTATTTCACTACCTGGAACTGATTAAGATCATATGTTTTGTCATACATGTAAAGATTTTTGTTTTATCAATTTAGGTGAGTAGTTGACCTGTGAAAGGTCTATGTGTGCCGTTTTGTAGTCCCCGTCTTGAGATCTCGATACTTCTTACTATACTGTATTACTAAGCTTATGGTATTCAGTGAAAGAAGCATTGAGAAAGAAGAAGCATTGAGATCTTGCCCTGGTTATTTCACTTAAAAATCCATGAAAAAAATATTAGATAATGTTAGATAATGTATTAGTCACCCTCCCTACCTCCTCTCTCCTTGTCACCTCGTCCTCTCTGCCCCCCCCCCCCCCCCCCCACACACACACACATGCACCCACACACCACCACCATCACTGCCACCACCACCTCGCAGTGTGATGGTGACACAGTCATGGTGATGACACTCTCCTACTTCTTCTCATTCTCTCTCTCACGTTCTCACACACTGTCTCTCACATTTGGACTCTCTGAACTCCCCCACTCTTTCTTAATTTCTTTTCAATCCCTACTACTTTTTTCTCTCCGTTTCCAAATCGGCATCTCACTTTATTCTGTTTCTCTCTTTTCCTCTCATTCGTTGTCTCTAAAACTTTCCCAACTCTCTCTCTCTCACCCTCTCTCTTTCACTCCCTCTCTCTCTCTCTCTGTCCTTTTTGTCCTTGCCGGAGTCTGTCAGTGAGTCCTAATCGCTCATATTTCCTCAGAGGGGGCCAAGCTGTCTGTGCGCTTGACCTGTGGGGGTTGGCAGACAGGCAGACAGGTGGGGGTGGGTGGCGAGGGAGAGGAGCCGAGTAGAGACGAGAGGATAGGAGAGGAGGTGGGAGAGGCTGGAGCTATATTAAAACACTGGTGTACCCAGCACGGCTGCACAATGGGCGAGGTGTGACGATGATGCTGCCTCTGCCGCCGCCCAATGCGACCGTATTGGTCACACTCCTACAATGAGGGAGAGTGAGGCAGTGTGTGTGTGTGTGTGTGTGTGTGAAAGAGAGAGAGAGAGAGTTTGTGTGTGGGCTTTCTCACAGCAGGTGACCCATGGTGACGGCTCTTTGCAGTTCCCTGAGAAAATGTTGGCAGAACTTTTCACAGACTAGGCGAGGAGACAACACCGGTGACTTTATCTGTCCGTTTTTTCCCCCCGACTTCTCCAAAACTTCTACTTTTGGCAGATTGTGATCGGACGAGGACAGTGCCGCTTTATATTTCAGCGATGAAGCTGAACCACAAGACAACGAGACTGCCACTCAACCAAATATTTTCCTAAATCAAGAAGACTTCAGGACTCTGGCACTTCTTATGAATAAAATAAAATAAATAAATCCTTCAGCAATCCTAATTTTTCAAAATTGCCTCAACACAACAAATGCCTGGATGTGACAGTCAGCAAACAGCACATGAGTAAGCAGTGATTCCAAGTCACTCAAATCTGACCAAAAATAATTGCCCTGCATTCGCCATGCCGATGCAGCTGCCAAGCCGACTCCCAACATTGTGAAGGACCTGCATATTTCTGCCTGGCTGGGATGTCACTCTTATTGTCAGTGGGGCTAATTGGATTAGGTGGGAATTGGGCTGGTTTGCTGGCATACGGGGGCATGACAGCTACAGCATGAGGCTGAAGGACTAGAGTCCCTCAGTCCTGTCCTGTCACCATGCACTCAAGAGAGCAGAGGATAGGACAAGGTGCTTGTGCTTGATAAATACACACACACACACATTGACACAAAGACACTCTACACACACACACACACACACACACTGACACAAAGTCACTCTACACACACACACACACACACACACACACACACACACACACACACACACACAAACCACTTACCCACCTGCACAAACATACATCATGACTGAGACTTGTATGTAGGACAGATCTACAGAGAGGGCAGTCATGGGAAAAGAGGAGGTGCAGATAGAGGAGGAGGTGCAGATATAGGAGCAGTGAAGAGGAGAGGAGGAGGTGCAGCTAGAGGAGCAGTGAAGAGGAGAAGAGGAGGTGCAGATAGAGGAGCAGTGAAGAGAAGAGGAGGAGGTGCAGCTAGAGGAGCAGTGAAGAGGAGAAGGTGCAGATAGAGGAGCAGTGAAGAGAAGAGGGGGAGATGAGGAGGTGCAGCTAGAAGAGCATTGAAGAGGAGAAGAGGAGGTGCAGATAGAGGAGCAGTGAAGAGAAGAGGAGGAGGTGCAGATAGAGGAGCAGTGAAGAGGAGAAGAGGAGGTGCAGATAGAGGAGCAGTGAAGAGAAGAGGAGGAGGTGCAGCTAGAGGAGCAGTGAAGAGGAGAAGGTGCAGATAGAGGAGCAGTGAAAAGAAGAGGAGGAGAGGAGGAGGTGTAGATAGACGGGCAGTGAAGAGAAGAGGAGGAAGCGCAAAAAGTAGACAAACCGGGAGAGGAAGAGGAGGCACAGACAGAAGAGAAACAGGGAGAGGAAGAGGAGATGCAGATAGAGTAGAAACAGGGAGAGGAAGAGGAGATGCAGATAGAGTAGAAACAGGGAGAGGAAGAGGAGATGCAGATAGAGTAGAAACAGGGAGAAACAGGGAGAGGAAGAGGAGATGCAGATAGAGTAGAAACAGGGAGAGGAAGAGGAGATGCAGATAAAGGAGAAACAGGAGATGCAGATTAGAAGAGAAACATCTGAGTATTCATCCAAAGAAAGCCTGGGTGTTGCACTTACATCACTGCAGTATTGAGATTTAAACAAAGAGGAGGGGAGGGATGTGAAGCAAGAGAGGAGAAGAGGAATACAGAGCTGAAGGAGGAGGGAGAGTACAGGGGGAAGAGAGAGAGGTAGAGTAAGAGAGATGGAAGAGGAGGAGAGGGGAGGAGAGGGAGGAAGAGTTGGGGAGAGATACTGGCAGCCCAGCAGGCTGAGAGGGGGAGAAACCCATTTTCCCACAGTGAAAAAGCACAG
This sequence comes from Alosa pseudoharengus, assembly GCF_046254945.1. Lineage (NCBI taxonomy): Eukaryota > Metazoa > Chordata > Actinopteri > Clupeiformes > Clupeidae > Alosa > Alosa pseudoharengus. Next base: position 18,455,091 of record NW_027468689.1, on the reverse strand, counting down.
ATAAGTCAGAGCTGTGATCCTTCCCCAAATCCGCTTGATCTTCAATGCACTGGGGTCAGGGGTGCTCTGACTCCAGGCACCTCCACCAGGCTAAAACCCGCTAATTCTCCCAAGCTCTGGCGTCTCGCCGTTAACCTTCTCCCAGTCAACTGCTTTACCTCAGGGCATTTGCAAATGGTCTCTCGACCAATGCTGTTCATTTTGAGCTATTTAGAAGTTGTTCTATTTGTGAAAGTGAATTTTCAGCTTTGTCCTAAAGCTAACCATTTCCCTAGTTCTTGATGATAAATCGTCAACACAGGCAGTTGGACAAATGGGGCTTGTTGCTAGTGTGCGTAGTCATGGATTATGAGTAAGAGAAAGGCAGACACACACACACACACACACACACACACACACACACCATCTCTAATGGCACTCCTGTTCAAAACTGTGTCAGTGTTGACATACATCCTTACCCTCTGCCTCACCACAGTGAATTCCCTTGTTCTGAACTGTAGCTGCAGAAGTCACTCTCTGGGTCACTCCACTGCTAAACTGTCTCATGACAAAGACTTCTACTGAGCTGTTGTCTCCCTGCTTTTCCCCTCTAGTTTCACTACTCAGTTCAACCGGTTCTTCTTCAATATGCAAATTGTGTTTCTGTTTTAGCATGTTGGTTCATCAAATTTGTTGTCCCCAAACTGCCCTTCAGTGTGTGTAATTTTTAATGATTTTTTTAGTGATTTTTAACCTTTGTCCGGTTCTGTCCAGTCAAATAGCACCTTTTTTACCAGATGGAGCAACCCCCTGCCCAACACACCCCATAGCCCCCCCCCCCCCCCCCCCCACACACACACACACACACATGCACACACACATAATTAATATACATTTTGAATTACTACTATTTCATTTATTCTTCAAAGCTGGCTCTTGAGCACAAGAAATGTCATTACTGATAAATCATTTTATCAGTATATGACAATAAACTTGAACTTGAACTGATTTCTGTCGTGTATCTTCAATGCCCCCCTTCGATTGTATTATGACACCCTGTGCTGGTGCACGCGACTCAAGAGCACAGAAAAGCCTCTGTTCTGTGCAGGGCACAAAGACCATTCATGCGGGCAGCCTTCCTCCAAAAGGGGATATTGCTGATTACACATGCACGTGTGCATAATAAGAGTTGTCAAAACCTCTGACATTGACACTAAATTAAATTCCTTGCTAGTAATGCTATCACACGGAGGCGTTATTACATTCACGACTCGACCTTGAAGTATAACTTGACGCAACTCGGTGGTTTTCAATCTTCAATCCATGAAGATAGAATTAAATTATGTAAAAGTTATATCTATAACATTGGACTGAGATGTCCTCCCTGACTGACTTTTCTGCACTGTCTCTCGCTCTGTGTATGTAAATGTGTGTGTATACGTCCACGGTTCTACAGACCGTGTTGCATGCACGTCTTCCAAATGTATCCTATCCTCAAATGATCAGTCAGCGAAGTGGTACATCCGACCCCGGAATTAAGCATCCTCGATCTGAATCCACCTTCAGCCAATGGGCGCTGAACATTCACAAAGCGCCACCCCACCTTCTCTCGGAACTGCTCTGTCACTTGAACACACAGTGCCGAGGCACGCGCGAGCCATTCTACCAGTACGGAGACAGTGGAAATGGAACAAATTCAGACAAACACACGTCTGTTTTCATTCTCCTAGTGTTCACACGTAGACAGGCTGGTCAACTGGGACGCAACAAATTAGTGACGGGATTTATATGAGCATTCAAAACAGTTGTGGTTTCTTTTGCGCACTGGGTCTAAGTAAGGAAAATCCGACAGTTGTTCATCTGATTGCTGCGCCCGGACAGATCAGAGCCAACCCTACTGTTCTGAGCGCAACTGCACATACATGGGGCTCGCTGCATTGTTCGGAAGATGGTTCTCTCTTCACAGTTGAGGTATTCGCCGTCAGCCGCCGCGGTCTTGAGAGAAACGGAGTTCCCGGTGGATGCCTACGCTCTCCGCCCGCGTCGCCCGTGCTGTCGGGGAAAGCCGTTGAACTGAGATGGCAGTAGCAGCGGTTTGTCCGGATCAAAGACGCCTGCAGTCTTGCCACCGAACTTGGGGGGAGGGAGTTTTGATTGCGGTGTTGTGTCTCCTAACCGTCTTACCTGTCAGACAACTTTGTGCTTTCCCTTCCTCCCTCAGCGATTGTCAAACACCCACTGGATGGAATTGCTCCGGTAAGAGTACTTTTCCTCCTTAAGATCTTAACGTTACCTTCAGCGCCCAGGGCTGTGTTGCAGTTTTGGCTGATGTTCTAGTGACAATGACATCTGGAATTTCATCATACTTGCCTCAAAGTAATGTTTGCCAGACCTCAGACTAATCAAGCTTTTCAAGTTCTCAGTGTCCCTAATAGCCGAAGCAGCAGTCCAGAAACCAAACATGACTAAAGACAATGTCTGGTTTGTTTTTAAGTAAATGTCAAGGTTTTATATATGCTCATAAGTATATATGTAGTTAATATTAAATATGTTGGTGATTGTACACAAGAACAATGCATGTATGCATTACCTGTGTGTATCTCTTGTGGGGTCGCCGGATCGCGGTGTCCTCGAGTCAGTTCCAATTTTATTGTAGGCCTACAGACGGAGATATGACCAAAAAGGCCTATTGTCTTTTGTGTTGAAATGATGAAGACATGATGCTATCGATCTATCTCCGATGTGTGTTTTTCCGCTCTCTCCACGTGTGTGTGTGTGCGCGCGTGCGTGCGTGCTTGGAAAGGTAGAATCCTTTGGCATGTGCCTGATTATTTCTTCTATCTCCGTTGGATCGACTGCTTTGATCGCCGCTGTTATTGATAAGTCACTTCATATCAGGCTGAGATTTATGTTAGCGCCCATGTGATTGCAAACGGCCGAGTGAATCTCACCTAGTTTGAGAAGAAGCGCTCCACCGACCTTACATTACACTGTAAACCCCCATAGGATTGCGCTGTCTGCCACCCATGTGCAATACATCACGATATCCCATGTAATCCAGATTTCAATAATACATTATTGAACAATAATAGTAAAGGGCAATGTAGGCACATTATGCCGTCAGGGTGGAGGTGTTGAATATTTTATGCAACTGAAATTAATGCCCCATTGTACATTGTATGGCTTGTTTAATTTGAATGCAGTTTGTGCAGCCTATTCTTTGGCAGTGTGATTAACGGCCCGATAGAGCTGTCTGTCCTTAATTTTATCGGTTCCTCCTAAAACATTGTTGCCCTTATCATCCCTGGTCGTTAAACCACTGGCCGGACCGAGGGACAGGGCAATTTCTCCTGCTAGAGGAGAGGCTCACGCCGCTCATGCGGAGGTCCGTTGACCTTTAGATTACGGCCTCAACAAGTGAAAAAAAAAATCAGGTGAGGTGGTCCGCCCGCAGCATGGTCACTTTAGATCTCAGAGTAAATCTCATCTCTAGTAAAAAAAAAAAAAAATGTGTGTGTGTGTGGTGTGTGTGTGTGTGTGTGTGTGTGTAGCCTACAAATATGATGAGAAATTGATGATTACTGATTATTTGCGTTTGTTTTTCAACTTGTCAAATATATATATATATATAAAAAACTTTTCAGTCAGAAAAGACATTTTCTCCCTTTCATTTGTTAGGTTTTTTGTATAAAAAATAAGTTAGCCTACAGTTCTCACTTTTCCTAACTCCAACAAAGTTAAAATGATGGTGATTAAATAAAACATGATGGCTGACCTTCTGATGTTCACATTTATTCCTTCTTATATTTCACAACCATGGAATATGGTTAATGAAGATTTAAAAGGCAATGTAGGCCTGCATGGTAAAACATTCCAAATACTGACTGAAATGATAAGTGTTTTCTCTCTGTAATTCATATGTATTATGATATTAGATGAGAGAGAGAGAGAGAGAGAGATGACTTCTTTCTCTTTCTGGTCAGTTCCCTGTGTTTTATTTGATTTGCTTGACAGTATCTCAGCAACAACAGCAGCATCAGATTAGATAGAGGTTGTTGATTTAATCCCTCAAACGAAATCGCTGCACTTCACGTCTCTCCGCTTTGGAAAACAGGGTCTGTTGTGTTGTTGCGGCAGCTGCATCTCAGCAGAGCAGCCATCAAAGTGTTGCAGACTGGCTTTTCTTATCTCCCCCATTAGACAACACATCTGCTCTGCTCTGCTCTGCTCATGGAGTGCTGTTGCTCAACATAGTGTGTGAACGAGGTCCACTTAGTCCCACGCCTGCACTGAATGAAAACTCGCAAAACAGAACATGTTGTTTATCTCTGTAGGGCACGGCAGGAGTAGTTTTTGTAAATTGCATGATCTCTACAGTATGTGTCCTTGGGTATTTAGTATTTACAGCCCATTTGTGTGTGTGTGTGTGTATGTGAGAGAGTGTACTTGTGTTTATAATGGCTATCAACCAGTATTGAAACCTCTTAGGTATTTTTTTTTGTTTCACATTTTCTATATGTTGCAGCCTTATGCTAACATATTAATTTTTTCTCTCATCAATCAATACTCAGTACCCCATAATAAAAAGGAAAACAGTTTTTGAGAAATCACATTTAGATTTCAAACCCACTCGGTACTTCAGTTGTAGCACCTCTCTGCAGCGACTATTGACGGGAGTCGTCTTGGGCATGATGCAGCAAGCATGGCATGCCTGGATTTGGGGATTTTCTGCCATTCTTCGCACCGTCAGTAGACAGCCATTTTCAGGTCCATCCAGAGATGTCTGATTGGGTTCAAGTCAGGGCTCTGGCTTGGCCACTCAAGGATGTTCCCAGAGTGGGCCCTGAGCCACTCTTGCATTGTCTTGGCTGTGTGGTCAGGGTCACCGTCCTATTGGAAGGGGAACCATCACCACAGTCTGAGGTCCTGGCAGACTGTTGTGTTATTCAGTTAGGAGAGGGTTATGTCTGTCCCCTCTGCCTTATAGCCCAGGAGTGCTGGAAGTCTTTCCCATCTCCACACAGGATCTCTGGAGCTCAGCCAAAGTGACCATCGGACCTGGTCACCGGTTTTTACCAAGGACGTTCTCCTCTTATTGCTCAGTTAAGAGAGCATGAAATACATCCAGTTAGCCAGCCCCCCCCCCCCCCCCCACACACACACACACACACACATACAAACACAAACTCCACCCGACCCTGACACACACTCATCCTACTGAGAAGGTGTCTTTCAATGACAAAATGAGCTGAAAACCTGCATAAATGGCGACATTTCCCTGAGAGGTGCTTTCATCTTGGATTTTATCCATCTATGGTTTTTATCCATAGCTGCTGATGCAGGAATGGATCTGTCTCACAGTTGCTCACTATCAGAAGTCGAATGAGACTGAGAAACCCCAAGGCTCCATCTGTTCTCCACAGGGAGGATTTCTCATGAATACATTTTGCAGTTCTATTTCAAATATTCTGCTATGACTATAACTGTAATTTCCCTTTGGAGAAAGTACTCTATCTATCTATCTATCTATCTATCTATCTATCTATCTATCTACTTTTGGGTGGAGAAGTATTCGGTGGAACATTGAGCACTAAGCAGGAGCAGCGCTGGCAGTATGCTGTGCTTCAGCCTGTCTGTAATCCAAGACGTTTGGGCATATTGGCACACACTGTGAACAGAGGAGCCAGCGCATCCGTGCGGGCAAGCAGGCAAGCAAGCAGGCAGGCGGGCAGAGGAACTGTAGAACCATGGCACCCTACTTTTAAGTTTCCAAAGGGGTGGTTCTTTGTTTTCCCTGTCCACCCCTTCCCTTCCCTAGCCTTGTTTACCAACCTTTTGATTAAGTTATTGGAACCATAATCAGATAAAGCGCTGGAGGGCTCCTAGTGTGTGCGTGCCGGTCGAGTTGGAAACGAGAAGATGATCTGAGCCGCTCTCCCTCCATCTCGCTAGATTGGGTTTCGCCTGTAAAACCGTACGCACTGTATCCTCAGGCTGAGATGATGGCTTGCCAGCACAGCTGACCCCCCCACACACACACACACACACACGCACACACTCACACTCACACAAAGCTCACTGACTACACTTAACACTCAGCATCACACAAACACACACACACACACCACACACACAGATTGATCAGGTTATAGAACAGGCTGAGCACAGGTTTTGAAAATGGCTGCCATTCTAGAATCCCACGCCGGCTGACCATGAGCTGCACCCACTGGAGGCTGTACATACCTAGGAGGCTTTAATATTAAAGTGGCTAGCGATCTGACTTTGAGAAAAGGCGCACAGAGCAAACAGTCAGTTATCTGACACTTACCCTAAGGGTCCAGACCCATAAAGTATGTTGTCGAGGAAGAGCAGGGCCCTTTTAAAAATGCATGATGGCAGATGTTTCTTTTATTTATTTAGCACGTTTTTATTCCCATTGTCAAACGACAGCCAGAACACTGAGACAAAGAGCCAGGGCGGTTTCCTTTAAGCAGTTCAGCCCTATCCACATGAACAAGTCCCCTTTCTCCTTCGCTTTTCCCATTTTTTTATTTTATCCACATCTCCCTATGGTGTCCATACACATCTGTTCATTATTAAAACACAGATAGCAGCCTGGAGCACACTGATTAAAATTGCAGTCTTTACTAGTGCAAACAAAATCAACTTGACGTTTCAACACCACTTTGTCCTCGTCAGAGTCGAAGATTGTTTTTGACCGCTGTGAAGCACCTGATTGTGCAGCTGGACAGTATCCACTTTAACTTCCACGTCCACTTTAACTACATCTGTCCATTTTTTTGGCTGTGTTGCTTCTCTACCAGATGAGAAGGCCACACACTAGGACAAATGCTGATTGTCTCATTCTCTATACTCTATACTTGTTCTTTCCTCTCTTTCTCTTTCCAGCATGATTTAAAAAAAAAAAAGAAAAAAAAAACATCCTGGCACATTGGCCTTATGCCTATCACTAGATTACCATCAGTGTTTTCACGGCTTGTTTGAAGAACACTTCGTGTTGAATCTGGCCTCTGCTTGCATGACTGAATCATGGGAATCAGTGCCAATTACTGTGGTGGTGATTCAAAACCGGCAGTGTGCTTTTTTCACGCACAGAGCATGTGGCTGAGCATAATTTAATTTAATCAAAGTGATTTGTGAGTTAATTAAGGTCTGGGCTTACACCTGAACGACCAACTTGCCAGTAGCTGGGTATCTGTCCAACCCATTTGCACGTTATGACACTTGTGAGAATTCATCTGAAGTTAAAAACGAGTCTGTGCGTGCACATTTCCATTAGTCTTAACAAAAGTAATCATGGGTACACTCTTTATCATGGGAGGTGTTGTGGGAAGCTGGGCTATGAAAACTTGAGGTTGTTCATGGCAACTGTAACAGAAACAACACAAGTCATGTTGATGCAAATAAACCCGTTTTCATCAATCCCTCGTTGCATTTAACCTACTTGAATTAGGAATTTATTATAATGATTTAGTACAGAAATTCCTCCAGTGAAACTGCCTCCAGAAGTAACATCCACATTGATGTTTTCCTAACCTTGTCTTTGTTGGTAAAGTAAAGAGCTGTTGGCAGCAAAGGACATGTTAGTTCAAGGTCATGTATGAGATGGTTCAAGGTCACGTATGAGATGGTTCAAGGTCATGTATGAGATGAGTGGTTACACCCAGATGAGCATAAACACTGGGCATCTTGTTACACAGCAGCTGAATATTTCAGTGTGACTCTTCCAAAAGCTAAACCCTCAAGTTAATTTCCCTGACCAATACTTTCTAACTCCTTAAAATGATACACATGCTGGCTAATTTAAAAATCAAATCTAGTTTTAAAAAGAAATGGGTTGAATTACTGTAGGCAAATTGATGTTAATCTTGCATTGGCCTGTAGTGTTTACTTTGTCTTTTTTTCTGTTCACATCCTCCTAATCCCCCTAACGTTATTTATCATCAGAGCCATTTATTAAAGCAGACAAACTTGACAGTAAAACAAAGTTAAATTTGTATTGCGCCAGGCACATTGGTGTAATAACACACTGGGTAAGCCTTCCCCAACAACAACCTCTTACTTCGCCCTACAAACGTATGTGTTGTATGAAACAAACAAACAAGCAAACAAACAAACACAAAGACAGAAGTGCAGAGCGATCGGCTGAGGTGTGTTTGCGGCACGGTGTGCCAGGTGACATTGCGGCAGTGCATATGGAGCTGGAGCAGGCAGGTCTCCCTAGAGCTCAGCTCCCGACTGCCTGCTGCCTCCACAGGTGCTGGGGGGGGGGGGGGGGGGGGGGGAGGCAGCACCACCATTAACCTTCTAACACAGGGAGTACTAGCATGGCTGCTAGATCGTATACCGCTCTCTCACTTTCCCTCCAAAATGGGAAGCTGCAAGGGCAGCTACAGTAGACTGTGCTGCTTCTTTGTTCCTTATCCTTTGTCTCCAAATGTTTGTCTTTTTTCTTAGACTTTTCTAAGACTGCATACACATACACACACACACACACACACACACACACACACACACACACACACTCAAACAAACACACACATGCACACACACACACACACACACACACACACACACACACACACACACACACACACACACAACATACACACATACAAACACATACAGTACAAACACACACACACACACACACACACACACACACACACACACACACACACACACACACACACACACATACATACATACATACACAAACACACATACAAACACAAACACACACACACACACACACACACACACACACAATCACCCACGCTCTCACTGCCTCGTCCTTCAGAGGACCGTCACGTTCCCTCCTCCATCTCATCTATTTTTGACAAAGGAACTAAAAACCACTTGCTTCTTCTTGCGAGATTGATGATGAGTATAAATACACCCGTAATGGCGTTGCTATTTCTGCCGACCCATCTGTTTCACGGGGACTCTCGTCCTGAACTGTGTGCTGCCATGCCACCGCCGTGCCACCGCCACCAGCTTGCCTCAGTGTCTCTCGCCACGTGTGCGCCAATTGCGGTGGCACCAAAGCCAAACTCTTATTAAAGTCCAGTACAGCCCTCTCTGACCAAACGAGAGTGAGAGTTTGCGTTATTACTGTAAAAGTAACAGCGTATTAGCTGGCATATGGAAACGTACACTATGCCACCACAACAGGGAATTGTGTGAACTTGAGGCATCCAATTATTTTTGGTTTGTTTTGGAGCTTTTTCTGGCCTTATTGACAGGACAGAGAACAGACAGGAAGTAAGTGGGAGAGAGAGAGTGGGACTGGGTTTGGTAAATGACCTCAAGCCGGACTTTAACCCGGGTTTCCGTGGGCATTGGGCCCATATGTTATGCTGGGGGCTGACACTGATGCTACTACTGTTCTACAGTACCCCCACTGTAATATTTTAAACACAACTGGCAGTAGATTATAGGATTTCTCCCCTGATATGGATAAAAATCTTTAGATTCCAAGTCTGTGCTTGCCAAGCAGAAACTGAGGTCATCTCAGCTCTCTAAAATCTGATTTCAATCTAGTTCAAATATGTTTTTTTTTCAAACAAGCTTCTTGAATAAGAAGAAATCATATAATATGTTGTTCTGCACTCGACCCGATCCTTCACTGTTAAATAACTGGTCCATTAGCCTTCTAGATGGAACAACTATAGAAAAAGTTGAAGAATTTAAATATCTAGGCCTCTGGCTTGATTCCCAGCTATCTTTTAAATGTCATATTAATTCAGTCACCAACAAAAATATTTTGTTGTCTGAAATCACTTTATCGTTCTGTTGACTGCTTCTCACAAGAAGTCCGGAAAAGAATTATAACTCAATTAATATTCCCCATACTGGACAATGCTGATGTGATCTATGGTAACACCTTTGAAACAAATCTCCGTCCTCTTAATGTAGTATCTAATAGTCTTTGTAGATTTGTGCTCAGGTGTCCTTATAGAACCCGCTTGCCCCCAAGTCCAGAAGGCAACTCCATTGGTCAACACTTTTTTTCAAATGCATTCATTTTAATTTCCCTTCATATTTGAAAGAACTTTTAATCCCCTTTAGTTCTCAATACAGCCTACAACACATGGACCATTTGTTTCTAGTTACACCTAGAATCAGCAAAGAAATTGGTCGTAGCATTTAAAGCATTTAAATTTAAAGCTCCATCAGTTTGGAACAACCTTCATTCGTCACTTAGGTCGATAACTTCTTTTCATATCTTCAGATCATCTTTAACTACGCATTTTCTTACATCCTGCTCCTGTTTCTGATCTGCCTTACCTTTTCTCTCTAGGACTCATTCTACTCATGCTTTTCTTTTGTCTGCTGTACTGTATATGTGTGTATCTGTACAAATTTTGTGTGTATTTGTATATGTATATGCGAGTGTATTTGTGTACAAATATGTACTGTATACCTTACTTGTGCATGCAAGCAAATGTATTCATATGGGTGTACAGTACTGTATGCTTATGTGTACAATTCCACCTTTATTTTTTGCAGAGGGATTCTTTGATGGTACCGCGTTTGTGTAATACTGGCTGGTGGGGGCAGGGATGGGGCGGTAGTTTTGGGGAGCATGAGTGTGTGTGTGTCCTTGTGTTTATGTGTTTAGAATTATGTTTAGTACTTACTTTTTATTATCTTTGTACTGTTTGTCATTATTGTAAGGACCCCCTCGAAAATGAGATGGTACATCTCAAGGGCCTATCCTTGAAATAAAGAATAAAGAATTAGTCCCTTATCAATTTAAGGATAAGGGGTTCAAGTGCAAGTTCAAGGTCAGCTCAGCACTGTAAAGTGCCTTAACACCTATGTATATACTATGGCACTATATGAATAAAATTTAATTGAACTTAAACCAAATGCTCATCATTAGGTCATTAGATTTAAAAATGTACTCAATTCTACACTAAACAAAAGCAACGAAAGCAGGGATACAAGGTAGAAATTGGAAGTTTTATGCAATAATAGTACTACATTGAGCAGTCGGTTATGGAATGACAGCATCATACTGTAGACTACAGCATCTTGGTGGGGAGTTCCAGGAAGTGTCACAGTGTTGTGCAAGGCCAGGTGTGAAAAAAGACATACCTGGTTAGTATGCACACTGTGCAGTCTCCCACTGGCTTTCTGTTGTTTGTGGAGGTCTGTACTTGGCTGTGGTAGCTGCTAGTTTTCCTGATGCATCATGTCCTGGAATGTAAAATCACACATGTTGTTTTTTCCCTCATTGAGATGCCATGTTGCTTTACACAAACACCTACCCACCTGATTCTCAAGGGTTTTTATCCTATTTCATTCCACACTTAAAAAAATGATTGTGTTTTTATATAGCACAAGCTAGAACAAAAGTGAGTCTTGTTTTTATTGCCTCACCAGAGGCCATGTTATGTGGCGAGAGTTTGCTATCTGCAGGAGCTCTGACCAGCAGTGGGTCGACGGTGTTGCCTCTGTGTGTGTGTGTGTGTGTGTGTGTGTGTGTGTGTGTGTGTGTGTGTGTTTTCCCCTGGGGGCTGGAAGTGAAGTGTGGAACTCTTGTGAGTGTGGAGAGTGTAGCTACTGGCTGCAGATTAGTGCTGTTGTCACGCCTCCACACTGTCACGCTGCCCGCCAAACACACCAGCATTGCCGCTGTCTCCGCTGCCGCCGTTTTACACCTCTAGTGCCAGGCAAAACAGGCTGTCTGGCTGTGTCATTAGCATGTCTGCCCAGGTAGCGGTCGGCTGGCGTGGGTCCAAATATGGTACACACCTGGCCTGGAGTCGTTGGAATGTGGCCCAGATGTGGACTGGATCTGACGCTCCGAATAGCAGCTCCAGAGTTCGGTTCAGCTGCTATTCAGAGGTGTGCCTGTCTATGGTGCCTCTTCCAGGAAGCACATTACTGCCACAGTGTGATGTGTGTGCAACCCCCCCCCCCCCCCCCACACACACACACACACACACACACACACACACACACACACACACACACACACACACACCACCTTTTCTCCTTTCCTCCACCACTCCCACCTCTCCCTCCTCCACTTTTTTCTGCTGTGTGTTTCAAGAGCAGACATTTCTCTCTGCACATTGTTCTGGCTTCTGTCCGACAGACTGCGAGAGTGTGTTTGCCAAGCCCGCAGCCCATTTGGCTCATCGTTACTGGCATACACTGGCACAGACAGACTAACGTGCACACACACACACACACACACACACACACACACACACACACACACACACACAC
>NW_027468689.1:18435348-18437848 GCF_046254945.1 Alosa pseudoharengus | reverse complement strand
GTAGCAGGAAGTGCACAGCTGACATTTGGTGAAGCCGTCGGGGATGAATGGGGATCTTTCAGCCTCGGAGCAGCTCACTGAGCCTCAGAGAATAGTATTGATCCACCATCCCCAGCTCCACCCCCACCTCCACCACCACCATCACTTTACCCTTAGCCTCCTTCTCTCCCCTCGCTTTTCCTCTCCTCTTGTTCTGTCTATCTCTCCCTCTATCACTGTTCATCCCACTCTCAAATCTCCTCTCTTCTCTTGCTCTCTCAGTCTTTCCTTTTAGCTCTCCTCTTGTTCTGTCTATCTCTCCCTCTCTCACTGTTCATGCCTCTCTCATCTCTAAACTCTCCTCTCTAAACTCTCCTCTCTCTCTCTCTCTCTCTCTCTCTCTCTCTGAGTCTTTCCTTTTAGCTCTCCTCTCGTTCTGTCTATCTCTCCCTCTATCACTGTTCCTCCCTCTCTCCTTTCTCAACTCTCCTCTCTCTCTTCCACTACCCCATGCTTCCTTCTCCCTGAACTCTCCTCTCTTTTATTGTTCCTTTTCTTTCCTTTTAGCTCCCCTCAATCTTTTTATCTGTTCTCTTCTCCTTCTTCAAGTATCCTCTCTTTTCATCTCTTCTTCTTTCGTCTTAGTCTTTTCAGTAATTTATTCTACCCTTCCTTTTTGCTTGCTTGCTTTACTTGTTTTCACTTTCATCATCTCTCTCTCTTTTTCACCCTCTTCTCACATTGAAATCCAAACAAAAGAAGCTTCAGCACAACACCATACACACAGCAATGATGTGGATGTAGTGGATAACAACTTAAGTAAATAAATACTAAAATAAAGAGGTTGAGATGAAGGTGAGGGAGAAAGGCAATTAATGATTGGACTGAATATTGTGATCAGTAATTACAGTCTTGTCATATTATGGACCCATAATTACTTTGACCTTTGAATACTGTAGAGTTTGCATGAATTTGTATATGAGAAAGTAGAAAGTAGTCAGAATTTCTTTTTACTATTACAGTTAACTAAATGCTTTTGTCTTTCTGCGTCTTTCTCACTCACTCTATATTTTTTGCACACTGCCCATGACACTCTTCTCCCTCTCTCCTCTTCTCCCTCTTCCCCTCCTGTCCTCCTCTTCTCCCTCTCTCTTCTTCTTCCTCTTCCCCTCCTCTCCTCATCTGTTCCCCCTCTCCTCAGCTGGCTTTTCATAGACCATCCCGCTGTGCTGCATACAGCCTCCACCTCGGCAGAATTCACTGAACACTGCCCACATACAGAGGCAACAGAATAGAGGTGTGTGTGTGTGTGTGTGTTGTGTGTGTGTGTGTGTGTCTGTGTGTGCGTGCGTGCGTGCGTGCGTGCATGCGTGCGTGCGTGTGCCTGAGTAATACTGGCCACAAGCAGAAGCAGCTGAATAGAGGGCTGACGTGTGATTGACAGCAGAATGGCAACTGAACAGAGTGCAGCATCTATTTATGTGACATTCCAATGCCACTGTGTGTGTGTGCACACAGGTGTAGGACAACCACCACACAGTTAGAAGGAGAGAGAGAGAGAGAGAGAGAGGGAGAGAGAGGGGAGAAAACGAGAAAATCTGTTGGACTGGCTTCATTCTTCAGCAATGTGTGTATGTGTGTGTGTGTGTGTGTGTGTGTGTGTGTGTGTGTGTGTGTGTTTTGCTTGCATCAGATGAAGATAGCTGGTGGCGAAAATCAAACAGAGATATGGCCACTGCAAAGCAGCCCTCCTGTTCACTATTCTACTGTCTACTGCTGTGTTGACTCTTTCTAGCTTTATATTCAAAGGAATATATGTAGTCAGCTAGTTCAGCCTTCATTGAATTCTATTCTAATCACTCCTATCTTTAGTGTCAGGTAAACTTTTATTTGCACTTAAATGGAGGATTGGAGCAGGTCCTTAGTCCTGTCATTGCCTGTCTGGTGTCAGTAGAAGTGGAAGTTGTCTGGGTGAACTGTTCTCAGGTCAGTGAACTCTTGTTACCTGTCATTCGAGGTGGTGCTAGTCACTATAGGGAGAAGGGATTAGGGCTTCCAAATGGAAGGTTGTGAATTCAGTCCCAGAGGCGACCGCCATTTTGCCTCTGAGCATTGCACTGAGACCTGAGTTGCTCCAGGAAGGCCTGTCCATGTAGTTACTATACTATGGGTTGCTAAATGTCAAATCATGTAATGTAATTGAATTGATTGAGATTATGTGGGTAGTGGGTAGTGTCAGTCTGGGTTTGTTTGATTGAGCTGGTCTGGATTAGATTATTTTAATAATTGTGAGTAGATGTGTGAGTACCAAGTGAGTGCCTAATTTGATTGAGCTGGTCTGGGTAAGATCAATCGAGCTTGAATTAATATAGATTAATATAGTCTCACTCTCTCTCTTTGACTCTTGTCTGTTTGACTCTTGACTTGGTTTGTGTGTGTGTTTGCAAGCGTGTGTGTGTGTGTCTTTTTTTGTTTGATTGACCTAGTCTATAAAGGTTTCTCAGAGTCAGAACAGCCTGCT
>NW_027468689.1:18407848-18417848 GCF_046254945.1 Alosa pseudoharengus | reverse complement strand
AAGTTGCCATTTATAAGAGGGAAGATACCAATCTACCAAAGAGGAGGGGGAGGGGTGGGCTTAATAACTTGGGCCGAGGCCAGGTATTCTCTTGTCTCTCTCACACAATTACCTTTAATATAATATCCTCTTCATCTCTCTTTCTCTCTATCTCTCTATTCTTCTACATCCATCCATTCCTCATTCTCCCTCTCCATCACTCTCCTGCTCTTTTTTGTCTACCCCTCTCTCCCTCTCTCTGTCTCTGAATCGGTCTTTTTCCTTCCCCCCCCCCCTCCCAGAGGAACTGTAAAGTGACCCACTGCTCTCTGTCTCCTTACGGTGTCCATATTTAACATTTTATTGCGTCTCTCTCCGCTGCTGACCACTGACCAATCAGAGAGCTCCCTCGGGCCACTGTGCGTTCTTTAAGACAAGTGGAGACCTTTGCAGTTCTTTTGAACCTTCCCTCTTTAAATCGTCTCCGGGTCGGTCGTTGTCCTCCATGACATTGTCTTAACATAGATGTCACCCACTAGTTACTTTTACTGTGACACAGGCAAAATGGTGGACCATCAGGAAGCTGCAGAAAACAGTGAGGATTCTTGTGTCATTGTCGTTTGTTGCCATTACTTGTGAATGTTGCTAATTTCAGATATACACAGGTGAGGCGTTAAATTCATAGTAGCAAAATCACCAACAAAGCACAATCTGTTGATTGCAAGCTTAGCTTCTTTTTTTTTTGTTTTTTTTTTATTTTAGTGTTGTGCTTTCTTGGATATTTTCACGAGTAGTCATGTCCGCTGTCATTAACTCACCCTACAATCTTCCTTTTTACAAGAATTTTAAGTAGGCACCCATAGTGTCATTCCATTCTGTGCAGTACCATATAATACATTATTTTGGTGTGTGTGTGTGTGTGTGTGTGTGTGTGTGTGTGTGTGTGTGTGTGTGTGTGTGTGTGTGGCTGACCCTGGGCCCCTAAATCATCCAACTGCAATGGCATGACTCAAAAATGTGAGGTATGCTCGGATCGTGTTTGTATCAGTGCTGTGCCCTTGTTAAGACTCGGGTGGTGTTCCCATTCATCCCCTCGTTCCCTCCATCCTTCTCTGTGTTTGCTGTGGGCTGAGGACATTAGGAGTGACCTACATGGAGCAGGAGAGTCGTAAACAGCAGTAGGGGAGACTGTAGCGTGTAGCCTTGCTCATCTCTCACTCTCACAGGCTCTAATTGAAGACAGCTCCTATTGTTTGTGGCTGCTCGTTAAACAGACTCGCCCCCCACGCTCTTTATCTCTTTCACGATCGCTCCCTTTCTCTCGTTCTCGTTTTCACTGTTTGTCTCTACCTCTGTCTGGTACTCTCTATCACCAGTTCACTGTATTTATATTTATATGTATTGACTACAGGTCTACGCTCTCTCTCTCTTTCTCTCTCTCTCTCTCTCATGTGGGCCCTTTGTCTCTACCCTTCTCTTCACATCATTCTTTCACTCCTTCACATCATTTATTCTGTTTTTTTTTTGTCAGGTTTACTTTCTTCATGTCTTTCTTTCTCTCTGTCTCTCTTCCTCTTTTCTTTTCTCACTCCTTCAGCAGCAGTATAATGGTGTACTCTCTCTCTCTCTCCCTCTCTCTCTGTCTCTCCTGCAGATGCTGGCTCTGGCTCGGGGGATGATGGTAAGTCGATGAGTTGCTGTCTCACCCGTTTCTTTTGTCTGGTCTCAGAACATGAATGCTGTTTGCTTCACCCTGAGGAGTTATAGACCAAAATGCAGAACACACACACACACACACACACACACACACACACACACACACACACACACGCACACACAAACTTCCTGCGATTAACTGCTAATTTTGTAATAGAACTCTCCATTTGTCAGATACAGTACACACAACACACAAAAAAGACACAACACACAGACTCAAAAATATTCTCTTTTCTTGTTTTTGTACCAGAAGTGCTGCACGCACACGCACACACACACACACACACACACACACACACACACACACACACACACACACACACACACACAAAATAAATATTTCATACGCTTTTGCTGTAACATGTTGATCTCCTCACACCTCTCTTCAGTGGAGCTGTTGGTGGGCTGATGAGTGATTTAATGTCTGATTTGTCACAACACTCCCCCGTCAGAAGCTCCACAGCAGGGTGTCCCTCAGTGTGTGGTATTAAAATGACACAGGCACACGATGAAAGGTTATATTATTGGCACAGCTCTGTGAAGTGAGACACGCAGAAACAAGACGTTTGATCAGGAAGTGAACAAAAAAAATCACGAAACTGTGTAGGTGTTGGCATTCAGATGAAATCACGTAACCTCCCGGGAGGGAAGAAAAGAGAGAGGGAGAAGGGAGGGAAGAAAAGAGAGAGGGAGAAGGGAGGGAAGAAAAGAGAGAGGGAGAAGGGAGGGATGATGAAATAAATAACGTTTATTTATATAACAATTTAATCACACTGGAGGCTGCTCGTCAGAATCAAAAAATGACAGAATGACAGCAGAGTTGCATCAGAGTTATACCAATCTAATGACTATTAGTGGAAAAAAGGACATGCATAATTGAAGGAACTTTGAATTAATAAACCAACTCGACATAACTGGAGGTATATATAGACACAGATTTCTGTACGGTGAATGAGTATATGTATTCAACATCTCAATATTTTCATTTCCATTAAAGACGAAAAACTATGGGGAGAAAGAGAGAGAAATAGAAGAGAGAGAGAGAACAAATGATTATGATTGAAACCAAGAAAGTCAAAATAGAGCAGAAGAGGGCGAGGAAGGAGAGAGATGGACAGAGAGAGAAAGAGAAAGGAGAAATAAATGGAGGGGGTAGCAGGAAATGATGTGATAAGAAAAAGGTGAGAAGGAGAGGAAACTGTGAAGGCTGAGTGTGAGATAAATAGCTTCTAGATGCAGGGGAAGAGGAAGTGAGATGGAGGGATTATGATTCACATGGAGAGAGAAAGAAAAACAGGAAGAAGAAAAAACATGATATCATTAGTTAAGGAGCTGCTAATGAAGGAAAGAAAGAAAGATCAAGTTAGATTTTTATACAGCAATTCCTCCAGAGCAGAGATGCTCAAGCAGTGTGAGTGTGAGTGTGAGTGTGTGTGTGTTTGTGTGTGTGTGTGTGTTGTTTTAGATGACACTGCCATGTTCTCTTTCAGTCGAGGACACTCAACGTTAACTAATGGGAAGTCATCCCTGCATGTCATCGATCTGAACCAACCTCTAATCACCTGTCTTCGGGAATTGAGTCATGCACCGCGATGAACTAGTCCTCTTTTCATTCGTCTGTGACCCTCAAGCTAATGAAGGAAAGAAAGAAAGAAAGAAAGAAAGAAAGAAAGAAAGAAAGATCAAGTCAGGATTTTTATACACCAATTCCTCCAGAGCAGAGATGGTCAAGCAGTGTGAGTGTGAATGTGTGAGTGTGTGTGTGTGTGTGTGTGCGCGCACGTGTGTGTGTGTGTTATTTTAGATGACACTGCCATGTTCTTTCAGTCGAGAACACTCGACGTTAACCAATGGAAAGTCATCCTTGCATGTCATCGATCTGAACCAACCTGTAATCACCTGTCTTCGGGAATTTAGTCGTGCACCGTGATGAACTAGTCCTCTTTTCATTTATCAGCGACCCTCAAGCTCTCGAACTACAAGGAAGGAAGCCTCAAACCCACCAGCAAGCTAAAGCTCACATAATAGAAGTTTCCCTCACAAGCCTTGCCAGCTATTCACCTGTCGACAGGCCTCCACTTTTTCAGCGCGGCATTTTATTCCTGTCGATCTATGTGTGTGCCCATAATAACAGTCTCTTCATCAGGTGGCGGAGCTGTGTAGAGTGCAGACCGCTCTGGCGGCTGATGCCTGCCACTGTCGACATATTGTCGCCTTTTTGACCAGGACGTGACAACCAGACAGTCGGTGACAGAAGTGTTTCAGTGCTTGAGCAACATTGTCAACCAGCAGAGGGACACTGGCCATACACTGGCCATGTGTGCCCACACCCGCCACTGACCCCTTGTGTCTTTTCGTTCGCTCTCCTGATCTCTCCCCCATGACTACTCCGGCGCCTGTGAACCGCTGTGCTCCGCCGCCGCATCACACTCACTCTGCTTGTGCAATATTGTCGACTCGACGTGTTTGCAGTAGTAGCACCCCGCAGATGTGTTCTCTGCGAATATATGACCACTGTTGCAATGAGTGCTGTGGTTTATGTCTCCCCATTGGTTAACGTTGAGTGAACTCGACTGAAAGAGAACATAAGGTTACACTCTTAAAACGAATGTGTTGAAAAACAACACAACTTGCATTGTTTTTAACACATCTCTATGCCCAGATAGGGACAACACAGTTTGTGTCGTTTCCAACACATTTGTTTTAAGGTTATGTATAACCTTGGTTCTCTGAAGGATAACATGAGACGTTAACCTATTGTGGCCTCATTGACTCGTTGAACCTGACCATTTGGTCACTTTGGCCTCTAAGTCTAATTCTCTAAGACAGGTGATTACTGTTTTGTCGATGACGTCATGTGGGTTGGTCACCTGACCATTGGTTAACATCTTGTGTTCTCCTTCAGAGAACCAAGGTTATATTCATAACCTTACGTTTGTTGGTAAGAGATTGGAATTGCATGGATTTCCCCTCAGCACCATTTAACTCACACTAAGTTACCATGGCCTTTTAACTCCCCCACCCTTCTCTTCATTTCTCCCTCAATATCTCCCTCTGTCTCCTTTCCTCTCTTCCTCTCTCTTACCTTTCACCCATCTCTCTTTCTCTCTCTCTCTCTCTCTCTCTCTCTCTCTCTCTCACTCTCTCTCTTTCTCTCTCTCTCTGCCCTGCGTTTGTCAGTGTTGCTGGCTGAGCTGTAGCGGTAGCTGTAGAGGTTGCCTCAGCAGAATGAGGAGAAATCAATAAGGCAGTGCTCTTAAGTAGTTTTGGGGGGAAAGTTTCAAAAGGCCATTAGTCTAGGCCCTGTGGCCTGTAATTGGGTTTTGGTGTTGACTCTGAATGCCTTTTATCAGCGCAGAGGGATGAGCCTGAACACAGAAAGGGGAGGGGAGAGAGATGAGTTTGTGTGTGTGTGTGTGTGTGTGTGTGTGTGTGATTATCTGTCTGTGTGTTTGAGATGTAGCCTCTATCTGAATGAGATGCAAGAAGACAGTGCTGCTAACGAGGCGAGCTATAATGAGGTTCGCATCTGGACCACTCCCTGGCCACAAACACCAAACCCCCCCCCCCCCCCAAACACACACACACACACACACACGTACATCCTGTTACTGCATTCATTAGCCTCATGTCAGGCTCTCTTCCTGTTCTTCCTTTATCCTCTGTCTACTGGAGATCAGACAGAGAGCCATGAGAACTGAAGAGGGAAAATTTAGAGTGTTAACACTGAAATGTGTGGCACTAATTGTTTTGTGGCGTCTGGATATTTCTGTTCACGCCTGTGAGTGTGTGAGTTTGTGGGTGTATCATCTGTTTGATTGTCTGACGTGATGTGTCTACTGTGTTGGTGTAGGCCTGTGTTTCTCAGAATGTTTACAGTAATTATATCTCTTATATGTGTCTACATACTGTACACATATGGGTCTCCTTGTTTTATATACAGTACATGCATTTTCCCAAACATGTCTATGTTGTGGTCTCTGACTATGTCTATGTGTATTTCATGTTTGGGTGTGAAATGTTTGTGTGTGTGTGTGTGTGTGTGTGTGTGTGTGTGTGTGTGTGTGTGTGTGTGTGTGTGTGCGCTCATGTGTGTGCATGACATCCCTCTCCTGTGTTTCCCCCAGCTGGTGGTGAGGGCTCAGCAGAGACCAGCCAGAGAGAGACGTCCACCTGCGACATCTGCCAGTTCGGCGCCGAGTGTGACGAGGACGCAGAGGACGTCTGGTCAGTACTGAGCTCTTCATCGCCACTGAGCAACACTACTTAACACTGACCATACTCAACACTGACCATACTCAACACTGACCATATTCAATACTGACCGTACTCAAAACTGAACATACTCAACACTGACCGTATTCAATACTGACCATATTCAATACTGAGCAATACTCAATACTGAGAATACTCAACAATGACCATAATCAATACTGAGCAATACTCAACACTAAGCAATACTCCTCACTGACCGTACTCAACACTGACCATACTCAATTCATGGGTTTCATCAGGTCCCGTTCCACAGGTGTATAAAATCAAGCACCTTAATTATCAATGCAGACTGCATGGTGCTTGATTAATACACCTGTGGAAAAGGACCTGATGAAACCCATGAATACTGAGCAATACTCAACACTTAGCAATAATCAACACCAAGCAGCTTACTGAACACCTAGCAATACTCAACACTGAGCAATACCCAACACTGTGCACACACAACACTGAGCTCTCAAAACAGTAGATGCCACTGGCTCAGATCAGGCTGAGATTAGTTTCAGATCCGTACCAGGGTCATCTCACTAGTATACTCACTAGTATGAATACTCAACGCTGAGCAGCATACTGCTACACTATGAACACTGAGATTACTCAACACTGTGCAGTGTGCACTCAATACAGCAGATGCTTCTGGCTGAGATCAGCATCAGACCTGTACCAGGGGCATTGTCTACAGCACCTGGTGCTATTCCTGCTGTGTTTTCCTGTGTCTGGATATAATTATAATGTACTCAATGGGGTGGACTGTTTAATTGCTTGTTTGTTTTTGTGTGGCGATGGATGTGTGTGTCTGATGTGATTTTATGGCTACCCAAAGTTGGGCTGAATTGATAAAAAAAAAAAAAGAATTTGTTGTTAGCTGGGTGGCATGCACATGTATTCTCTGGTCATGACTGCGTGTGTTGAGCCCTTTGACCTAGAAGTGACCTGGAAGGACACATCTGTATGATCATGGCAAGCTGTAGTTGGGGTCACTTGCTCCAGGGTTGAGCATCTCTTGTTTCTGGGGAGACTACTGCCTTGGAGGATATTTTTAGCCGCGGAGGGTGGGAGGTGGGGGTTGAGGGTGTTGGCGGTTGGGGGGGGGGTTAGGCTGTCTGCCTGTCGTGTGATTGGGTTCGTGCTTCCCTCAGCCCCGTCTCGCCCCTCATTATGCCACTCCTCAAACCGCAGCTGAGACCCGAGACGTGTTCCACCGGAGAGCCGCCCGGATCCGGCGCGGGTTCGCCGCGGAGTCGACGGCTCGCTTGTTTCGTCTGGGTCCCCTTATTTGCCTAAAACGCCACGCTGTGCCACTCAGTCTAGCAGGCCCCATGTTAATTGGATTTCCGCAGGGATTACGCAGGTTGCTGCCGACTCAATCTGCAGAAATGATGGATCGAGACGGGGAGGTGGAGGGGCGATGGGTGGGTGGTAGGGTGATGGGGGTGTGAGTACGAAGGAAAGGAGGATGGAGGGACAGAGAGTTAGAGACGAAGTGGTGTTTTTTTTAAATCAGAGGGCAGATGGAAAAGAAATATTGAGAGAAAGAAAGTGCGAGGATGAAAATAAAGTATGTGTGTGTGAGAGAGCAAGTGAGAAATGAAAGAGAAAAAGAGAGAGAGGATGAAAAGTGAGGAAGAGAAAAAAGGGGGGAAAGAGAGATGGAAAGAGAGTGAAGTCAGAGAGAGAGGGGGGGTGAAGAGAGTGAATGGAGAGGAGAGGACATGGTGAATGAGGGTGAGGGAAAACATGAAAGAGAGTTTTGGTGAATGAGAGAAGCACATGAGAGGGATGAGAGGAATAAGTGAAGGAGGAAAAGGAGAAATGTGAAAGATAGAGAGAAAGCGAGAGAGAGAGAGATGGAGAGGAAACAGAGTGGCGGAGAGCAGTACGGAAAGCAGCTGCTCACTTTAGTTTGGTCTCCATCTAATGGAGTTCCCAAAGTGCTGGGATTAATGCCTCACGGCCTAAGGCAGTCAATTATCATTCAAATAGCTCAGCTGAGCTCTCGGCTTGAAAAGTGTGTAGTGTGTGTGTGTGTGTGTGTGTGTGTGTGTGTGTGTAATCTTTAAATTAATCCACACTGACCACTTCTCTCTCAGTTAGAGAGCAGTTCTATCCCTGCTATCTTGTAGCACTTCCCATTTCCACTAATCAACTAACAGTGGTTCCAATTGCGTCCTGGATTCCTGTCAGTTGGCATGAACATGTCTAATTAGACATGTATAATTAATCAGTAATTGATCCAGGCACTTGAGTTAACGATCTCATTACCTCCTGAGGTGAGCCAATCACAGGTAGGGTTCAGCCAGGTTAAAGGTATGAAGGTGCTGCTTTTAATGCCACGGTCTAATGCTTAATCGCTAATGGCCCTGATCGAGCCTCCACAACATGGAGTCTAGAATGGATATACTCTTACGCCCTTATGGCCTGGTGCAAATTAATTGAAAGTCAATGTAAAGAAGGAGATCGGGTCAATTTCTTCAAAGTGTAAAGGAAATTGTCTGGAGAATGTTCCAATGAGCGTATTCGTTTTGTCTTGTTTTAAGTCCTGTGCTCTAAGAATTGTGAAGAAATACGATTGACTGACTAAGGCCAGCACCCATCCTTGTTCCTCTAAAAGTACAGAGGCCTGTAGAGGTTTGTAGTGGTTCTTAGAGGAGAGGTCAGTGTGTACAGCCTTAGTAGTGTTTTTTTTTCGAGGCATCTCAGATCCACATGTTCCAGTAATTTGTTTCTCGGCAGAAAACTCTTTGTCAGACAGATGTATACCTGGTCTGGCATTGGACTGCTAGATATGTGTAATGCCAAGGCTAGATTCATCTCAGTGTAATGCCGTTGACTTATCCCAAGGAATGGAGACGGAGGCTGGAAGTAGACTTTCTGAACCCATTCACGTACAGACTAAGCACAAGGCAGTTGGAGGTGTCGATCTACTACAAAAACCCTTCATTTGTATAAATAAATAAATAAATAAATAAATGGAATTCACTTGTTCATATTGCAACACATATTACTCTCAGTTTATTTTCCTTACTTCTCACATGTTACTTTAACAGGGTCTGACAGGGTACTTCTATATCTTTTTCATAGATTCATCCCAGCATAGGCTGCTATCGGTGATGCACTTGTCCAGCTTGCGTCAAGTGTGTTGGATGTTTTGACAGACCATGAAGGGCTCGACATAAACCCCTAAACCTGGATAACTTAGCTCTCGTTAATAACTTAAAAAGTCTTGGACACTTATGAGGATGTAGCTACAGGCACTGTGGACCGTGGTATTTTATTAGTCCGAGATTCATTATAACTGTCATCGTCTAAGCTTCCAAATGAAGTGCCAAAACAGGAATAAAAAGGGGGGGGAACGTGGCGGTCAGCACTGCTGTGCTCGACATGGAGGGTCAGTGTCTGGTCAGTGGGAAGACAAACAGGGAGATTTGGGGGGTTTCTGGCATGGGGTTCCTTCCGCACACCTCCACCTGTGAGAAGATGGTGGCGTGCATGTTAGTGTGAGTGTGTCTCGCACACTCGGAGATCCAGAAAGTAAAAGTTGTGCGGCTCTCGGTGCCAGCTCATGGATTTTAATGAACTCCCCAGAGGACGCTTTGAGGTTTGTTCCATCGATTATACATTCTGGTGGAGCACAGCAGAATTTGAAAATAAACTTTTCACCGCCACACTTGCCGCATGTGTGTGCATGTGTGAGAGAGAGAGGGGGAGAAGACAGGGGGGGGCCTGCTTGTATATTTACTGTATGTGAGAGTCTGTGTTTGTGTGTGTGTGTGTGTGTCTGTGTGACTAAATTGGAGGATTAATTCATGGCGGGGGTAATTGGGGGATGTTAGCTGCCAGTGTGCCTTGCTGGGCCCAACTATGTTTGTACTGACTGTGATAGGCAATTAGCTGCTACATCTGGTGCTATTGATTCTGTCTGGCCCTTAAACTGAGAAGCTCTGGGCCCCACTTATAAATGCATACCCACCCAGCCCATCGCAACACTAATCACATTTTTTCTCCCTGGCATGTACAAGACCGTGTTGCC
>NW_027468689.1:18387848-18402848 GCF_046254945.1 Alosa pseudoharengus | reverse complement strand
ATTCCCTCGATCTGCAGAAGAGGACAGAGAAAGAGAGAGTGAGAGAGAGAGAATATCTACACATCCATTCTCACAACCATGCACACACACGAGAACAGGTGGATTTTCTGACACATACACACATGGTTAAACAGATACTCACATAGACATACACACACACTGACATATGCAGACATACACACATGAACACACGTACACATGAAGCCCTTCACATGCGTTCCCACACATACACAGTTACACACACACACACACACACACACCCACACACACACACACACACACACACACACACACACACACAAACACTTTTGTGCACACAAACAGACACATGCACTCTCTTTCACACACACACACATACACACACACACACGCCACACATGTACACACAGACTAGTACCCTTCAAACGCTCCCATTAGCCCACACCCAAATACCCTTGAAATGCTCCCATTGTCTGTAATGATGCAGTCAACCCTCAGAGCCCCAGGCCAAAGCCTGTCCACTCTGAGAATACCACTCCCTCAGCCTCCTATACACACACACACACACACACACACACACACACACACACACACACACACACACACACACACACACACACACACACACACACACACACACACAAAGAAATACACACACACACATACACACAGAAATGCACACACACAACACACACACGCTCACAGACACACACAGAAATACACACACACACACACAGTTACAATCACCTTCACTCTGTGTCACTATCTATCTTTCTCCATCTCTTTTTTTCTCCCCTTCTCCATATATCTATTTGTCTCATTCCATCTCTCTCTCTCTCTCTCTCAATTCAATTTCAATTTCAATTCAATTCAATGAGCTTTATTGGCATGACTGTAAGTGTTACAATGTTGCCAAAGCAGTAGTTACATCAAAAGAATTAGCAATTAATAGTAATAATAATAACAATTGACATGGACTATGGAGACATATAGTATACTTAGATTTGGAGTGGGCAGCCTACCTCACAACCATGCCCCCCCCCACACACACACACACACATATATCGACGCAGACATGAGTGCAGCTCACTCCATGTAGATTACGATTAAGTTCTATTTTTGTCGGCGCTGCTCAATAGAATCCATTGTTTATCGAATGCTCGTCAGTCAATTTCGACGAATGGCAAGTGATAAAAAGTGTCAGCCCACTCCTGCTCCTATGTGGAGCACTTTACAGTAATGCTGAACTAGCACACTAGTAAGTGTATTCATCATGCACCTTTTATAGACATCTCCCCACAAAGCTGCCAATGCCATTTAGCTGTACTCTCTTCTGAACTGAGTCATAAGAGCTATCTGTGAAATGCTCGTGCGAGATTTACGTCATTTCTAAGTCACTTTTATCATATTCATATCATGTCTGTAGCTAATCAATTCCTTTTAGAAAGTGAGGAGTTATAGTGGCAATCTGAAATGCATGTCATTCTCCATGGAAAAGGTTCTCCATCTCTAATATAATAGCACTTAACACCCGAGAGAGGGAAACCTAATCCTTTTTTCTTGCTGATGAGTTCTATTCATCAAATAAGTGTCCTTTTAGAGTGAGAATAAGAATAAGGCACATCACCATGCCTTTATTTCACCTTTGCATCTAACAAGACGCTATCCATTCTTATTATGCATGTGTGTGTGTGTGTGTGTGTGTGTGCGTGTGTGTGTGTGCGTGTGTGTGTGTGCGTGTGTGTGTGAGTGTGTATGGAGTGTGTGTGTGTATGTGTGTGTGTGCAGTTACTGTATCTCTCCATGTATCTTTTGTTCTAACCTTCTGAATATGAAATTGCCTCCTTTCATGTTCTCTCCTCTTCTCACCTCTGTTGCTTTTCTCCTCTTATCATTTAATGTTCTGTTTCACTCACTTCCTGTCTTTTATTTTCTTCTCTTTACATGTCTTCTCTCACCATTTCTCTGAATCCTTTGTCTTATCTTCACTTCTATTCTCTGGTCTACCTCCATTGTTCTAATCCCTCTATCCATCATCTTTTTTCACACTTTTATCATAATCGCATCCTTTCATCCCTTGTACTTCTTATTCCTTCCTTCCATTCTCTCCTCTTCTCTGCCTCTTCATTTCCCATATTCTCTACTCTTTCCCTTTTCTCCCCCCTCTCTCTCCTCTTCTCTTCTTTTCTCTGCATCATCCAGTGACTGTTAAACACAATCATGGCGTCATAACGCTTACGTTCTTACGTTACGTTCTGACACTGTACAGGACAAACTGAAGCCAGAGCATCAGCCCTCCCCATATACAAACACACACACACACACACACACACACTGTCACAGACATGCTTGTACCCAAAGCATGCATAGTAAACGGAAAATCTGCCAGGCCGGATCAGAATTCACTATTTACTTGGTAACCTCTACACCACTTCACTTGACACCTGACTGAGCATATGCTGTCCATTGGTCAGTGGTGTCCACTCTCCCCTTCCCCAGTCTTTGACCCTTTGGTCTGTGTGTGTGTGTGTGTGTGTGTGTGTCCCCCATGCAGAGGAGGCCAACGCCAGAGGACTGTCCATCCCCTGCCCGGAACGCTACAATAACTACTGCGTCCACGGAGACTGCCAGTACCCAAACAGCCTCTCACCTCCCACCTGCAGGTAAGGAGAGACGGAGTGACCACATGGGGGGGAGGGAGAGAATCAGACTATTATAATCTCACACATTCCAACTGCTGGATCTTTTTACAGTGACATTGAAAGGACCCATCCTATGTTTTCTGAATTGTCATCAATTTTCTGTCAAGAGTCAAGACCCAGGGCTATAATGTCATTTGTAATCTTTCTCTACATTTTGTACATGCAGTTAGTGTTAGTTTCTTTTTTTCTCTTTTTTCCTGTCGTGAGAAGATGTGTTTACACAACTGTGTTTGTTGTCACGGTCTGTGTTTGGGCATTATTCTATTACTTTCACGCCATTTGGATTCAAATTTGAGACCGAATGTGAGGTGACACATCTTTGGCAGCTGGTGTATGGGGTTGGTGCTCTGTGTGTGTGTGTCTGTGTGTATGTATGTGTATATACAGTGGTGTGTGTGTGTGTGTGTGTGTGTGTACATGCACGTAAAGGGGATAACCCTGCAGGTGTTCTCTCTATTAGTAACCCCCACAGAGCAGTTCTCTGACACAGATTGTAATTAAAGAAGAGGCATATTCCATCCCTCCCTCTCTCTTTCCTCTCACACTCACCATGTTCCCTCCATTCCTCTAGTCTTTGTAATTCACAGTGTTTGAAATGCATCCCTCTATCCTACCCTGTATAAGCCTGTGCCAGCATTGGGCAGTTTTTTTTAGCTTACTTTCCATGAGTCTTAGTCTAAACACACACACACACACACACACACATTTGGTGTGATTTGCAGTGCACTGTTGGTAGAATGTCTCCAATTGGAGTGTTTCTAAAACAATATGCTAAAACAGCATGGACTGAAATGCAAAAGCTACCAGACACTCTTTCTCTCTCATACATTGAGAGAGATAGAGAGGGAAAGAGAGGCAGAGAAAGAGAGAGAAAGAAGGCATTAAACTAATAGAATGAACAGAATGAATAGGCGGGGTGTAGGGTTTGTTGAAGTACAGCGTACGTAAACAGAGCCAGCGAGACAAAGATTTTAAAAGCTCTCTCATTTTATGTCTCTCATGAAGTCGGATTTCCTAGTTACTTCATCCACTTCACAGGTTCACACACACACACACACACACACACACACACACACACACACACACACACACACACACACACACACACACACACACACACACACACACACACACACACACACACACACACACACACACACACACACACACACACACACACACACACACACACACACACACACACACACACACACACACACACACACACACACACAGACTTTCACACATTACAGCACATAGCCATTACTCTGACTGCATGATGTCTAGTAGGACATCTGGATAGTTCACTTGCCTGCTTATTGAACTATACCCACCAAGTCATTATCTTTGTAACTAGTCACCTGTCATGTGTGTAACAAAACCATAAACCAATATGAAATTCAGCATTTTTAATATTGTGTAAATTATATTTTATTTAAAGTTGGACCTGTGTGTGTGTGGGTGTGTGTGTGTGTGTGTGTGTGTGTGTGTTCTCAGCTGTCACACAGGCTTCAGCGGACCACAGTGTGACACTAAAGAGTACAACGTGATGTATGTGGTGCCTGGTTCCGGAAAGGTCCGATATGTTCTCATAGCCTCCATCATCGGAGCCCTGCAGGTGGCCATCATCTGTCTGGTGGTGTTGTGTATTACACGGTGAGTAAAACACACACTCACACATACACACACACTCACACATATGCTCACATACACACATATGTGAGTCACGTTTAGACATACTCACAATCACAAACACACACACACACACACACTACTAATACTATTACTACTAATACATATGCACATGCAGACCACATGTCAGTTGTGGTGTAAGAGTCACCTTGTCAAGCACACCTACACACATGGAAATTGATACCCCACCCCGCATGAACACACAACAACAGGCTAACAACCATAATCAATCATGGTAAGTGTTATCACATGGGGTTATGATACACTGAGGAACTCCAATATATAGTATACAGTTATATTGGAGTGTTCTTTGATCATGTCCAATCAAAACCAGCTCTTGTCCATAATGTCTCTGGGCCTGTGCGTACCCAGAATGCAATCCTGATGGTTTTCTTTTCATTAAATTCAAGTGTATGGTTGCTAACCAGAGACTCCACTTTTAAGGTCCATTTCAACCAGCACCATATATTCCTGTAGTCATGACTGGAGCACAGGACAACTTGTATACAGTGTATCGTGTGTATAGTATAAACTCTATGTGTATTATGTATTTGGACTGTGAGAATGACATACGAAGTGCTCGGGTAGTTCTGCTCAGTTCGGCTCAGTCTCCCAAGCCCCAACCAGTGTGATGGGTTTCCATGGCAACTTCGGCTGTCTCTAGCACTGCAGTGGTCCCCCTCTGCTAATACTCCTAACCTGCTGAAGAAAGTTATGCGTTTTTCTCCAATTTCTCTGTCGGCCCATCTGGCTTTTTGTTTGTCTGTCTGTCTTATCTATCTATCTATCTATCTGTCTGTCTACCTGCCTGTCTGTCTGTCTGTTTATCTACCTCACTGTCTAACTGTCTGTCCTTGCTATGACATAATACTGGTATGGAAGCTAAATCCTAGACATAGATGTCCACTTTAAAAACATATACACAGAGGTAGGAGTATATGAGTTTCATATAATTCATTTTTTTTTATCTTGTGGTGTCGCACAGTACGTTGAGTACCTCCCACCTTGATTGGCCAAATGACTGATCACACTCTCATAGGAATTACACATGAATGTGAAATAGGCCATCTATTTTCTTTTCACACCCACACACTCACATAAACACACAGCCATTTACATAATGATTGGCAGGTGGAGAAATGTCATGATTGGAATGAAATGAGTGAGAGACACACACACAGCACACACACCTGCTCTGACCTTTCGAGAACACACACACACACACCTTCTTCTTTAAACAGACCCCAATCCCTCTTCCCCAAACATGCACACACACCACAACATTCCCCCAATCCCAAATTCCTCCACCAACACAACTGTCCCCAAACCTTCCTCCACCTCCATTCTGTGAAAGGCTCTCTTTTCAGGATCTTCATCCTCACATTCCCCCCTAATTACAACCCTCTCCCCTCCTCTCCTCTAACATGACACAACCCCCCCCCCCCTTAATTTCCCCCATTATCTCTACTCTCCCTCCACTCAACACCGCCCCCGCCCCTGCACACACACATACACATACACACACAAACACACTGTTCGCTGTGCTCTGTACCTGTCAGGTGGAGGCTGGTTCCCCTCTCCTCGCCTTTCCCCGGTGCCGCTCAGTAACAATGCACTCTGGGAATGTTCAGGAGGCAGAGAGACACAGCAGAGCAGCACAGGCTCACATTAACCATGTGTGTGTTTCTAGGAGAAAGTGTGTGTGTGTGTGAGTGTGTGTGTGTGTGATAGTGAGGATGTGGGTGACATGTTTGTGTGTGTGTGTGTGTGTGTGTGTTTGTTTGTGGTGCAGGGACCACTGTGTCATTATGGCTTTTTGGCCTGCTTGTGTTTCTAAGATGATTAAAAACTTCCAGGTAGAGGGTTAGTCACACACTCACATACCCCCCCCCCCCCCCCCCACCCTTCCCCAATACACACACTAACAGGCGACACACACAAACTCCATCTCTTAAGTGAGCCCTGCACTCTGACTGGCAGCTTGGATCAAATTAAAGCAAGACCTTTCTGCCCCACAACAAACATGTATCAACACAGACTCCAGTGTGTGTGTGTGTGTGTGTGTGTGTGTGTGTATGGAGCGAGAGTCAGCTGTGTCATTTTGGATGCTTGGCTTGCCCATGTCTCTGAGGATGATAAAAGACACCCTGGAAGAGAGTGTCACATGCTGGGACACTCACACACCTAACCACAAACACACATTCACTCATAAGCACTCAAACATAAACGCACCTTACTGCCCACTCACCCAGTGGCGCACACACACACACACACACTTTCTCTCTCTCTCTCTTTCCTGGAAGTGAGCACTTGTGTTTTGAGTCCTATTCCATGATTGGCAGAACAGATCAAATTAAAGCAGGACCTTTCTGCCCCCTAAAAAGGCAAGCATCCCGACAGACCTGCCTGAGTCTGAGTGTGTGTGTGTGTGTGTGTTTCTGAGCTGCAGGCACAATCTGACCTATGCAAAACATGACATTTAAATAAAGTTGCTAATAGAGAAATAATAAAAATGTGTGAGGAACAGCTGGGCCGAGGATCCATTTCCTCCCTACAGACCTCAGTGTGTGTGTGTGTGTGTGTGTACAGTATGTGTGTATGTGTACAGTATGTGCGTGTGTTTGTGCAAGAGAAAAGAGAGAGCAAGAGTGAGTGTGTGTGTGTTTGTGTGTCTGTATGTGTGAGTGAGCGAGAGACAGGGAGAGAGAGAGAGAGTGCGGGTAGGTGGTGTAAGTGTGGGCTTTAGTGGATAAAAAAGGTACTTTTAATGAGTGTTGTGATTCAAACACTTGCCAGATATCCTGAAGCTATCCTTCTCATCTCCGTGCTGAGGAATCCATAGATGGCTCTCTAGCGAATCACCGCTCAGTACCTTTTTGGACTTTTAGATTGTCTCAGGGACCTTGTGCCTCCGCAATCATTTGTTTGCCTCTTCAAATTACTGACTAAAATTCAGACTTGGGGAACAAATGCAAAGACGCCAATGGAACGCAAGCCTAAGGGAGACACTTAGAACGGATAGAGGTTTAGGGCAGCTGACAGTGCTGTCAAAAAGTGTTATTACTGTATAGCCAAACTGATAATGATACTGATGCGTCCATGCTTCAATAAAGATGTATCGCAGAGAATTTTATAAAGGCTGCATAATCTTAAATCGATTTGTTGTTTGATGGGTTATCTGTTTGTTTCTAAGGCCTAGCTTTGCTCGATTGTTAGCCCTTTCTGTCCAAATTGTTGTCCAATAAAGTGAGGCAGAGCATTGAATTGTCGCCGAGCTGGATGGTGATTGGCTGTCTCTCTGTGATTGTTGTCGTTATGACAGGAAGTGCCCGCGGACCAACAGGATAGCGCGTCAGAAGCAGAACGTCCCACACTACAACTCAGAAAACACCTTGCGCGCCTCCACTCGACTCATCTGAAACACTCTCTCTCTCACACACACTCACACACATACACTAAGACACAGACACACACACACCACACATCAAAATCACAGATGCACACACATATGTGATAGTGACGTAGGAGTGGTCACACATACACACCCTTACAGAATTATGGGATATAGATTAGAAAGGGGTTGTGACCACAACATCTCAACAAGTTTGAGACTACATGTGACTGGTTGAATGTGCTGTCAGTCCCCCATTCCCTTCTTTGTATTGGTGAATCAGAGCGAGATGGAGGCGGGGCTTATGTGTGGTGGTGGTGGGATGGTCTTGCTCTTCGGTCTTAGCCCCTCCCTCCTCTCTTTCTATCCAATAGCAGCACACGTAGGAAGAGGAGGAGGCGAGGTCTGGCCATGCAGCCCACCCCGCTGAACCAATGGGAGGAGGGGGTGAAAGAGACACCCCCAGTCACGCCCGCTGCCCCCACCCCGGGTCAGGACCCCCTGGTCGGACAGTTTTCGGGAGGGGGAGGGGAGGTGGACGAGTCCCACGGACCCCCACGTGTTGCCTTGCATTTGTGGTATACGACACCAATGAAGACTGGAGCCTAAGGATTACACTCTGTTTGATTATGTATCAATATATTTACAGATAGTTTAACATTGTTGTGATGGTTCCTTTCTTTTTTTTCTGTAAATGTAAATAAATAATTTATATCACATGATGGGTGTCGTCTCTTGGATGAAATGGTTGGACTGGCGTTTCGTTAGGTATTGACAACTGGCAAACAGAAGTTCTGACAGTGATTTACTGTATACAGACCTGATTACACTCAAGAGTATTACTGCTGAATTGCAAATAACAAGAATCATAAAGACTGAAAATATATAAAGGCTCTGTTAACTTCCACAAAATACTCCTCTGCTAGTGCAGGAAATCTGTGGGAGAATAATTTGTAGCAGAAAATATTACTCCAGCATCATAAAAAAAATAAACCAGTTTCTCAACATCATAGTTCTGTGAAATGAACTGCTTTCATCTGCACTTGATATCAACATTATATTTGATTCTACATTCTTAACTGATATTTACATTAGATTCTATTTCAATCTATATCAATTTGAGTAGTGTAAGTCCCACACTTCAATAATACACACCTTGCATACATCTAGTCTAGTGTCTGATGTGTGTAGTGTCAATGCTTGGGTCTCTCCACCATAAACATTTACTGTAATTTAGGTTCATTTTGAAATGGTTCTGAGCGCTCCCTCTTATAAATTAAATTCACCATTGATTCTTAATTATTTACTGCAAAGCACTGTTGGTATTACTTAGTATCCATGAGGCATTACAAACACATACAAGGTTCTAAAGAGTTCATAACGGTACATAATCACTGTCATAAGTGATTCTATAGAAGCTATGACTGCAGTTGCAGGGCATCGTGATGTTTTAGTATCTAGTAGATGTTTTAGTATTTAGTAACTTAGAGCTTGAAGTATCAGAATGGATAATAAAGCTTATTTTACCTCTTACAGGTGGGAATATAGAATAAGAATAAGAAAGGTCTTTATTGTCATTGTCACAGGTACAACGAAATTTGAAGTGCTTTCCCGTCAGTCATCATTCATGAGTATAAAAATATAATTTAAAAAAGAATTACAATGGTCACAATGGCACTGGTGACGTCTTTGCCTTGTCGAAGGCTGCTTAGTTACCAAATACTCTTTATGGAGCCATATGTAACCCTGTACAAGCCGTCATGATAGTTGTATAGAGCTTATACTCTATCATCATGCTATATGAGTGCAGTCGTGTCGAAGTGGAAGTCGTGTCGTATTAAAAGTTATATAGACTCATGTCATATGCTAGAGTGCATTATAAATATTTAGTATAAATTAAGAAGTATTAATAAGTATTCATACATTTGTGTTTATAATTATTAATGTATACTGAGTGTAAGTTAAATATTCATGTACTTTTTCCAGTTTATTTTATTCGATTCTACCCTACGTGATGATCTCCAGAATAGGAATACTACTGAGCGGAGTGACTCAGCTAGGGTCTATAGCCATAAGTCTACCCTTGGCACCGTGACCATCTTGAGCACCCCGTCTCCTGCCAACGCGAACACCCCACCCTGCCCAGCGTCTGGCCTTCTTCCCGTCCCTCTCTAATTATCACCCAGCATCTCGGGCAGCTCCGCACCTGTGAGCGCAGGAAGACTGCCAGCATGGCTGGCTGGCATGCACGCTGAGCCTCATGGGAGTTGTAGGCGGATGGATGGAGCACGACGCCCGGCGGTCGATGCATGCTGCTCCTCGCATTTGTTACCTCCACCGATCGATCGATGGAGCCGCACGAGCCGGCTGCTGAGCCAGTGGCGGAGGAAGCAGCAGCAGCAGCAGCAGAGGGCCTGTAGCCCTGGAGTGAGATCCCTGTCTGGGGGGGCACACCAAACACCACAGAGCTGTCAGAGAGAATCAGGGGCAACACACACTGTCTGGGATGTGTGTGTGTGTGTGGGGGGGGGGGGATATGTGTGTACACAACAGAGAGAAAAGGTGTGTGTGTGTGTTGGGGGGGGGTATGTGTGTGTACAACAGAGAGAAAGGGGTGTGTGTGTGTGTGTGTGTAAGAGAGAGAGAGCGCATGTGTGTGTCTGTTTGAGAGTGTGTGTACTATAAGCGGGAGCTGGCACCATCCTTCTGTCTGAACTGACAAGGAAAGGAGAAGGTGAATCTGAGCCAACATCTTCAACACTCTACAGAAGGGGTCTGTGTGTGTGTATGTAGTTAAACAATTCTTTATTGCAGTAGAGCGTTTTCATATAAATAAAAATATAACAATATGTGGCCTGAAGAACAATATGACCTTTGCGAGTCTGAGATTTATATAATGCAACCATGGGAAAGACTGGAATAGCTCCCCCGACTTCAAGCGCCCTCCGAAAATAAACACATCGCATCCCTGTGCAAGTAATCTATTAGGATGTGACAAATCGACTCATTATGTGTGGGAGTTTTCAACAATTGCTTTTTGTAGTCTGAGACACTAGAGATTTACTCTTTGGAGCTTTTCTACATTAGTCAAGCATCTCAACAAAATAATTACAGTCCAGACTAAAGCATGACATTTTCGGAGGTGTTTCCTTGGGCCCTTAGAAACTATAATTGGAATGGATGCCACTTCACTGGGGCTTCACTGTGCTAATATCAGGCCACATTTATCAAAGGAACTGCCTGGAGAGCTCAGTGGAAATAAACGATATGAATATTTTTAAATAATAAAATAATCAAATCAAGACAAAAACAATCAAATATTTAAGTTTGAGGTTGGTCTAGAATAACCTATAGAAAATGAATAAACTTTCACACATCATCAGTAGTCTTTCTCTAGACAGCAAATTATACTGCATATTATACTGAATATTTGAACATAGAGCCTATATAAAATATTGCATAACTAGAACTAACATAAATATATAAATGAGAATAAGAGAATTATAGAACATGGCCAAATGTTAAATGTCTGGTGTGTATGAATGTGTGCATGTGTGTATGAATGTGTGACCGTGTGTGTCTGCGTGCATGTGTGTATGTGTGTGTGTGAGACTGTGTGTGTGTGTGTGTGTGTGTGTGTGTGTGTGTGTGTGTGTGTGTGTGTGTGTGTGTGTGTCCATGTGACTGGGCTGCGGTTTCCATATGGGTGTTAGAGATTCAAGCAGAAGCCAGGACTGGCTGAATTATTTACTTTCCTTTGAGCCTCTCCTGCTCGCCCTGCCCTGCCCTGCCCTCATCTGCTCTGCTCTGCTGCGCCTGCCGCCTTTCTGCTTGTTTGCCCCCTTAATGCGCTCCCTCCCTCCCTCATCCTCTCCCAGGACCGCAGGCGTCCTCCCGTGATGCTGGCCGGCCGGCTGGCCTGCCAGAGCCGCGGCTCTTCCCAGCGCTGGTGCCTCCTGCACTGCTGTTGATGTGATCTCTGAGGGCCAGCGCCCGAGCCTGTGCCCAGACCCGATCCAGCAGTGGAGCTCGTTTGGGGCCTCCCCCCGGCATGTCAAGTTTTGGCATTGCCTGGCACTGCCAGCCTACATCCAGCAAAGTGAGTTTGTGAAAGCTGTGTGGTGGCAACACAAGGCGACGGATAATTAGTGCTGAACGGCATGTCTTCTGGACTGGTGCGTTACAAATAAATGCTCCTCACCACACGGGGGCAGTAGAGGTCTTCAGACAAGTGAAGTCAACGTTGTCATGAATTGTATGGGCTGGGTCAAGGTCCCTTTAGGAGGCCAAACTTTCTGTCTTCATGGGACATACAGCTGCAATGTTCCATATTAGAACCCGCATCACATGGTATTCAGGATAAGAACATTTCATGTCATCTCCCCAAAGGAGGTTGCATATGCATATGACCAAGATAGCTGTATGCATGAGGGAATCATAGAACTTTATTTGTGGATTAACAGATGCAGGTAGTTATATGAGCATGCATACACACAAATCCAACAACACTCAACATAGTGTCCAACAACACACCCTCACACACACACACACACACACACACACACACACACACACAGCCTAGGCACATCAAGGAAACTCTAAATCTTTAAGCTACCAAGAACCTCTCAAACAGCCATGGACAATGACGGTGGACATGTGCTTTTTGAATGGGTATCTCTGTGGCAGCATGCTGTTGGCATCATAATCCTTCTGTCAGCTCAGCTCACCCAGATGTTTATCCCATGTAAACATCACTTCCTGGAGTCCGTGGCACTCTGCATGCTGGGTAACTGAATCATGCCCAGTGCCACACCAGACCACTCCAGATGGCAGCACAGCTCTTATCCGGATCCGGTCGGAATCTGGCCCTGGTCTGGCTCACACCCGGCAGCGGGAAGGTGTCCTGTTCAAGCTCCCACGCGCCAAATGACGTCCGTGATGAGAATTCCAGCGGAATTCCAGAGGGGTCGTCAGGATGGGAGTTCCCAGACGAAGCTGAGCTGAGAACGTCGGAGCACTTCCCGCCTCGTTTGGCGTTCCGCCTGTGGAATGCCGCCGTTTGTTATGATTCCGCTCCTTCGTCGTTGCTATAGCACTGTGGGATTTTGTGGAACAGCAGGAGGGGAATGTTGAGGATGAATTAGAGACGACCAATGACCACCACGCTTAAACCATCATCCTTTAATTACCCTCTCTTCTCCTCTGATTCAACATCTACATTATATTCACATTTAGTCATCTGGCAGACGCTTTCATCAAAAAACACTAAGCCTGCATGCTAGATACAATGCAAGCCAATAGCAGATCCAGGGAAAAAATAATTGAAAGCAAAGTGGCGGAACATAAAGACACTTCATTTCACAGAACAGGAGGTGCCAGACAACAAAAAAAAAACTTTTTTTAGCAGCTTTGCATACA
The DNA here is from genome assembly GCF_046254945.1 of Alosa pseudoharengus. Taxonomy (NCBI): domain Eukaryota; kingdom Metazoa; phylum Chordata; class Actinopteri; order Clupeiformes; family Clupeidae; genus Alosa; species Alosa pseudoharengus. The sequence goes on along the minus strand of NW_027468689.1, from coordinate 18,389,666 downwards.
AGCATCTCCCAAATGAATACACATAAATGTAAACACAGTCTGCGAAGCATGTGGAGTTGTTTTGTGGGAACATATGAGAACATCGAAGCCCTTTAAACAAATCCAACAGAGCTGCCTGCGCTCTAACATCACAGTTCTGGACAGCAGCAGTGACAGAGTGGGGACAGACAGAAAACTGGGATGAATCCTTAACATCAGAGAGGGCTTGGGTTGCCATACAGCATTAATAATAACACTTATACATATCAAAACACATCAATAACCTATGAAGGCTAAGGCCTGGAGAGTGTTGGAATCCAACCCTGACATGTATGAAAACCCTGGGAGTCACAGATGACGTAACTTAAAGCACCCACTATATGGCGTAACCCTTCTTACTGAGGCCCTCCTGACACAAGCAGGTACGGTGTGTGCCAAGGGGAGGGGGTTGAATTTCCCCTTGGGGATCAATAAAGTATCTATCTATCTATCTATCTATCTATCTATCTATCTATCTATCTATCTATCTATCTAGTGTGGGGAGTGGGGTGCAGGGGATCCCCCCTTGGAAATGTTCCAGGAGACTACTCCTGTCAAGTGGTGTCGGTCAGGCATCTCTCTTGCTGGTGTTCGCTTTCATGCATACACACACACACACACACACACACACACACACACACACAGACAGACACACACACACACACACACACACACACACACACACACACACACACACACACACACGTACACATACCTGCCTAGTGGTGTCGGTCAGAGATCTCTCTTCCTGGTGTTCCCCTCTTGACACACACACACACACAGAGAGAGAGAGAGAGAGAGAGAGAGAGAGAAAGAGAAGCACACACATGGCCATACACACATTCTCACAAACATAGACAGAGTCACACACATACACACCTGTCTAGTGGTGTCGGTCGGCGATCTCTCTTCCTAGTGTTCCTCCTCCAGGGTAAACAGCTTCTCTCCCAGCACCCATGCCTCTGAGAGAGATCACAGGACGGAGAGGAGAGGAGGAAACGAGAAGAGAAGAGAGGAGAAGAGAAGAGAAGAGAGGAGAAGAGAGGAGAAGAGAGGAGAGGAGAGGAGGAGAGAGGAGAGGAGGAGAAGAGAAGAGAGGAGAGGAGAGGAGGAAACGAGAAGAGAAGAGAGGAGAGACTTTGACTTTATAATAAATCAAAAGTAAACCATCAAGAAGTACAAGAAGTAAAAACAACTTCAATCACAAAACCCCAACTGCCCGTCCCATACACAGACACAGACACAGACACACACACAGACACACACACACACACACACAAACACACACACACACACACAAAACAAAAATGCAAACCCCAACTGAAAACACAGCAGGTACTGTATCAGTCAACCTCAATCCATTTGTGTAGTCAGAGGAGAGATAAGATCAAAAGAGGGGAGGAGAGCAGAACACACATCAGAAGAGGAGAAGAGAAGAGATATGACTTCAGGGAGAGTGGAGGAAAAGAAACAGAGAAAGCAGGAGTGTAGAGGGGAAGAAGAAGAGATGAGAAAAGCAGAGAAGAGAAGAGCAAAGGGCAACTAAGTCAGAAGAAGAACTTTCAGGGGAGAGTCAGAGTGAATTATTTATTGTCGCAATGCAAACAGAGAAGATAGGGGGATAGAGAATCATTAGAGAAAGAGAGAGAGGGAGGGAGAGAGAGAGGGATTGAGAGAGAAGAGGGGCGATGGAGAATCATTAGAGAAAGAGAGAGAGAAAGAGAGAGGGAAACTCATTATTTATGATGTATCAATAATGCAGGGCAGTTTCATCCTCTGCCTCACCTGCACTAAAGGACA